>NC_139229.1:179755245-180355245 GCF_977018435.1 Lepisma saccharinum
TGAAACTACGAGGTTTATTTTTTAATTAGGGGCCAGTTTGAAGTAAAACTAAAACATGCAAAGGAAGAAATTTAATTACCTCTGTGGCTGTTCATGTGTACATTCTGCTACTTCTCAACGTAGTTCCATAGTTGTTGAGATACTTGTCATAGTGGTAGATGAGCTTTTGTAGACCCTCATGAAAGAAATATGCCGCCAGGTCAGACAGCCAATCCGTCACTGTTGGATCGCTTCCCAGTGAGGAAAGTCTTCAAGTGGAGGAATAGGTTATAATCGCTAGGTCCATCCGCTCCCAGCCAAATGAGTCAGTGAGCGACTGTGTGGCATCTGCAGTGTGTGACCGTGCGTTGTCGTGCAGCAACATGATACCGGAAGACAGCATTCCTCGTCATTTATTCTGTATTGCTCGGCGAAGTTTCTTGAGAGTGTTGCAATACATGGCTGCATTAGCTGTTTGTCCATTCGTCAGAAACTCAATCAGAAGCACTCTGAACCTGTCCCAGAATCATGAGCATGAGTTTCTTGGTGGAGGTCGCTTGCTTGAACTTGTTGTGGGGGATGATGTGTGGCGCCATTCCTTGGATTGTTGTTTTGTTGTGTGGTGCCATTTTTTGGATTGTTGTTTTGTCTCGGGGGTGTAGAGGGACTGGCGATAAATGTCTGCTGCTTTCACATTTTTCGCGGTCAAAAACCTGATCACTGATCGTATATCACACCCGTCGAGATTTTCAATCACCTGCACAACATCCATTGTCCACCACAACCACACCAAACGTTTCACAACGTTCAAGGCATGTTGGTAACTAACACACATCCGCAAAACGCCAAGCACGCAGTGTTGCCAACGTGAGTACAAAGTAGCCCCTAATTAAAAAAATAAACCTTATAGTTTTCAATACACCTTTTTAAATTTATGAAAACACAGTGTCAAGTCAGGTTCTATGTCAGTTTTGGAAGTTACAGCCACTAAGAAATGATTTTCAACACCTCTGTTAGGGATGTAACAATGCTGGTTACCAATACATAAATATTAGCCGAAATTGACATGTTTAATCGGTATTAAATTTTTACCTTCTAAAAGTTTCTATATACGTATTTTAATTTTGTCAGATTTATTGAAAATAGGTCAAAGTTAAGTAAATCAGAATGGGGACATAATAAGCACACAAAATCATTGCAAACTCTCATTCAGAAGTCCCACCTTCTACAAAATCTGAAATAGAACATTACATTGCTGAAGCAACTATATCATGTGATTAGAATCCATTGCTGTATTGGAAATTGAAGAATGATTATCCAAACCTGCAAAAAGTTACAAAAAATACTTGGGCGAACCCGCTGCATCAGTATTTAGTGAAAGTGTATTCAGTGTTTGGTAGATATGTGACAAAAGAAGTAATAAATTACATGCAGAAGTGCTTCAAAAACTTGCTTTTCTAAAGCTAAATCTTCCAGCATTAAATTTTCAGTATTAAGAACATAACATGAATTCATTTTGCTTTAATTCATGTGCTTCTCAAATTTAATGAACAAAATCCCCCAGGTTAAACTCGAAGATAGTTTTTTTTTTACCTGCATTTAAGGTGTGATCCAGTTCTTTTTTAAATACCTCGGCTTGGCAACTGTGATGAGAGCTACTTTTCTAGTTTAGTTCATGATTCCATTGTGTATACATCATGAGTTGAATGATTGAATTTCTTGTTTTTGTTGCTTTACAGGGAAATGAAGAAAGGTGATGGATGTAACACCTGCACTCATCCCAGTTGTCCACATGGATTAAATAGTAATGGAATCTCATCATGTGTGGAATGTGAGAATGGAGTTCTAGTGTTGGATCCAGCATCTGGACCCAAGTGGAAGCTTTGTTGTAACAGGTATATTTCTTAAGATATTTTTTTATAGATCTATGTGGTAGAAACACATGCTGCAAGGAGTATTAAGATGGAGTTACTTGAATTTCTAATACTGGAAGATGTTTGATTTGTTATATAGATGTATTTGCTACATTAGATGTACAAACGTGAAATGTTTATGAGTGGGGATAAAATTCTTCTTCTCAAGCATTCACCTTGAGGTTGGTTTGCTCAACCTCTTTTCTCAATTTTAAAATTTTACTCCACCATTCCTATTATTTTCCTGCTCAATTCACATTTCTTTCTTTGTTTCTGCATGCTTTCGTATTTACAGAAGGGGGCCATGGGACCGGTTTATATTATGTTCTTATTTGTTGCATTTCTCTATTTGTTTTTGTCTTCTGCTAATGTCTTTGTTTCTCTGTAGCTTTCTCAATTCACATCTTGAACAATTTGTTTGATATACTCCATCCTGGCTCTGGCAATGTCTTTTTTCCCCTTCTATTCCTCCTTCAGTTAAGTTTTCTTCATTCCTTCCTGTCTCAGGATATGGCTTACAACCCTGCATCTTCTCTGGGTGATCTATTTCCCCATTCTTCTCTTCCTATGTGCACGTCCCAAAGGATCTTCACTTGTTACTCTTGCCTACCTATTCTCCTGCACCATCACATTTCGAAGACTTCCAGTCTTTTCCTTTCAGCTTCAACCAGTGTCCATGTTTCGCATCTGTATAGTGTTGTATTCCAGACAAATGCCTTTTGGGAACCTCAACCTTATAGTCAAATCTATGTTCCTGGAAGTAAGTGTGTCTTGTGATAAAAGCTCTTGTTTGCATGTGTTATCCTACATGCGATCTCTTTCTTGCATCTTCCATGATTAGTTATTGTACTCCCAAGGTAGCAAAATTCTTCACTTCATCTATTTTATTCTACCCTATCATTTGGTTTGTTCCTCTCTTCATACCATTATTCTTGGTTTCTTCACATTTATCTTCATTTTATATCCACTCTGTAGAACTTCTTTTGTTTAATTTATTATTATGCCATCTTCAAATTGGAACATACTAATTTAATTTCCTCGGACCTTAAATCTGACATTTAATTTCTCTTTTGCTTCAGTCATTGCTTCCTCATTGTATAATTTGAAAGTCACTAGAGACAGAGAACATCCTTGACTGACACTTTTCTTTATACCAATTAAAACTTACCCATGCTGATAAAACCAGTAGTGTATCCATGGAATGTAAAAGATTATCTATATTTTAGTAAAATATCTGACAGACACTACAGAGATGGTTTGCCCTAGAAAAAGAAACTGGGGTAGCACAAACTGTACCTGAATTATACCTGTATATTCATAGAAACAATAACAAAATGTCAAGAATTGTACACTCAGTTGTTGCTTAAAGTATAGATTATTCTGTTCCATCCATGTTTTATTTTTTATTGGTGGTTAACCTTATTAATGTGATATTTTATTAGAAATGATGCATAATTTTCATCCTAAATTTAATATACGAGGCACATTTCAAAAGTAAGGGCCAATTATTTATAGAAAATAGAAAGCAACTGCCAACAATGTTGTGCCTGCACAGTAACATCAACTAGGCCATTGGTGACTCAGCAGTCATATTTTCGCCAGTCAGCTGTTGGTTATCCATTAGTTAGAGCATGTTAAAATGGCTGCGCAATTACACAATCCCTCCAGTAGAGAAGTACGGTCTGTGATTTGATTTCTTAACGCCAAAGGTCATAATGCAGCTGAAATTCACGGAGAATTGTGTGAAGTGTAATGAGTGAAGGAAAAGTACGGCAGTGGTTTCGTGCTTTTGACCGCTGTTTTCTGGAATCAACAAGGTGTGCTATGGGGTAGTTCATGGAGCTGGGGAAGACAATTGCATCGCAAGCCTTCTGTGAAACACTATCCAAATCAGGCATGCCATACAAAACCATCGACGTTGAATGCGGCGATCAGAAAATGTTCTTATCCATAACAACACTAGATCACACACTGTTGCTCTCACTCTCTAGACGAGTCAGATGTTCGGAAGGGAACTTTTTGATCGCTCCTCGAATAGTCCGAAACCTGCATATCTCCCTGTACCTCAAAAAGTGGCTTGCGTCTCAAAGATTTGAAGAAACTGAGATGTTGAAAATGGTAGTGTTGGATTAGCTGAACTCCCAGCAGCGAACTTCCATGCAGAGGGTATAAAAAACGTTCAACAGTACCAAAAGTGATTGTGAGAGAATGGTGACTATGTTGAAAAATGAAGTGGATATGTAGGTGTTTGCAACCACTAATACAGTGTTGCTACACTTCTTTTATTGTTTGTTATATTCAATCTGCCCTTTCTTTTAAAATGTGCCTCAGATCAAGCAAACTCCAGCTCTTTGTTTTTTCACTGTGTGAGTGTGTGCTTAAGAAGAAACAAAATACATTAATATGTACTATGATAATGAACACTCCCATCTGCTCCTGTCATGTGATGCAGTCATATGTGCATTATGGCCAGTGTAAAGCTACTTAAAAATGCAGTATTGCTATGAAATGAACACATGACTTTTTATTAAATTACTACCATATCATTTCTGAATAATTTTTGCTTTGCCCTTTATTTCAGATGTGATGTTATAATACATTTATTTGAAGATGCACAGAAGGTGTCTGTAGATGAAAACATATGCGAATGTGGATCACAGCTGGTCTGTGTGGAGTACAAACAGGTAAACATAGTTAACTTAAGGTATATTTTGTAGCCTTCCCAGGGTTAGTTTAATACACAGTTATTATGACGTTACTATTTATGATAGAAAATCAGACAAGGCCGATGCTCCACCAGGATCGTCAGTGTCGCAAAATGGCTAATGACCAGTAGAAGGCATATTATGTGTTGGAGCTATCGAGAACTGATTCAATCAAAATGGTACAAAGACATTTCCGCATGCATTTCAGTAGTAATGCATATATTTCACCCTTCCGAAAGATTTGCTAAAGTTACAAGTGTGAGTTGTTAGTGCCTTCGAAATGGTTGACAACGACTTGCTGTCTCGTGCATACCAAGTACTTGATTATCGTTTGAACCTTTTCCGTGTTACACGTGGTTCCCGTGTTGAATCTTTATAATGGGAGTCATGTGAGTAAAACTTCCGGAGCACTTCTTTATATTGATGCCTTGTCTGGTTTTCTATCATAAATAGTAACGGTCCTAATAACTGTGTAAAGTTGCACCATTCATTTTGAATTACCCTGTATATTGGAATCAATCAATATGCACAACTCACATACACCCACTCATCTACACTCACCAGTTATCGTTAAAGTTGATAAGTCATTTCAACAACATATTTAAACTCTCTTATTGCATGGTGAGTCTTTCAGATTTCCATCTTTCCTTGTACACTTCTGTTCAGAGCAACTGGCACACTCGTTTGAGTTAAAGATCAGCTTTGGAGCCGATCGAGTGTGGCAGTACAGCCTAAGTAAAGGTTCAGGAAAACAGCACTCTGCAGTGTTGCTTACCACTAAAGTTTTTCACAGGATGCAGGGAATTTTCTGACATGCTGAGTGAAAAGAAACGACGGTTACAGGAAAGCCTTTCATTTTAATTATTAATGCAATGCAGTGTCCAATTTTACAAGAGAATGGCGGGAAAAATTCAGGAAAATATGTTCGAGATACTCAGTATCCCATTACTAATATATATATATATATATATAATGGATAAAAGCAAGGAGGGCCAAAAGGGCTAAGTAAAAATTCCGGTTCCGTCTATTTCTCCTCACACCGATGATGCTATGAAATTAGCGAAAATTTTGAATTTTTCTACTGTCCGGTGAGTGTTTCCTTTTACCTTCTTTGATTTTTATATATATATATAAAACCCACCAACCACATGCAATACCTACACTTCTCCAGCTCCCACCCGTTCCGCACCAAAAAAGCAATTCCATTCTCTCTGGCCCTCAGGGGACAGCGCCTGAACAATTCACCCACCTCCCGCCAGAATTATAACCTCCGCCTACACCAGGCCCTGGTTAACCGTGGATATCCCTCCATCCTGGTCACCAAGCAAATATCACGAGCTGCCTCACATACCACTACCACCAAGAAACCTGCTGCCACCAACCCACCTGCACTCATCACCCAATATCATCCCCACCTCAACAAAATCAGGCACACACTGCACTCTCTTCTCCCAATCCTCCACAGTGATCCCGAAACCAAAAACATATTTCCCGACAAACCCAGGGTGGTTTTCAAACGCCCCCCTAACCTCCAAAACATCCTGGTCCACAACACTCCGTCACCACACATCCAACACCCCCCTGCCCATAAATGCAACCGACCCAGGTGCAAGACCTGTCCCATCCTCATCACTTCTCACACCCTCCAGGTGCACACGGCCACTGGCAAATTTACCCTCCATCCCAAAGGGACGTGCCATGCCTCAAACCTTATCTACATCCTCACCTGCAACATCTGTGGTGATTTTTACCTGGGGGAAACATCAACGGCCCTCAACCTCCGCATCAATAACCACCGCTCCTCCACCCACAACCTGGACTTCACTGTCGCCGTCCACACCAACCACCACAACATCAGTTTCAACGACTGCTTCCGGGTAGCGATCATCCACCTCCTTCCCCAACCAGCCAACACCTCTGTTCGCAAAAGATGGGAGAGGGCCTATATATCGGCCATGAGTGCAACCACTCCACCTGGCCTGAACAAGGCCACCCAGTAATGCCCAACCCTCACCCACCCTCCCACCTCATCCTCCCCACTCACAGTTTACGACGAGCCTGGTGACGAAACAGTGTTTTTTTCGTTCTACGCACCGCTTCTTCTTCAATGGGGACCTGGCAACTCTGCAGGACCCCAACTTCCGGTTCCGTCTTCTGTTTCTTCTCACACCGATGATGCTATAAATTAGCGAAAATTTTGAATTTTCCTACTGTCCGGTGAGTGTTTCCTTTTACCTTCTTTGATTTTTACTTAGCCCTTTTGGCCCTCCTTGCTTTTATCCATTATTATCCACTTTTGGTATGAATCCTTTCACGTATAACTCCTATCAACTGAACCGCCTGCGATCTCTTATTGTTTCCTACACCAAAGCTACGTCCCATGCACGCTTCCTGCACTCATGTTTGATATTAGGCCTAACACCCAAAAGCCTCACACCCAAACTGCCGTTTTCCACCATGCCCCCAAGCATAAAACCCACGATTTTCCCACTAGCGAGAAATTTCGCTATTGAACTGACCCACGCCATGTACCGATCCCAGCTAAATCGCGCCCGAGAACTGTCCATTTCTATTCAATCCCTTACCAAAATCCTGTTGCTGACCCCAGGTAACCACCATCACAAAATAGACTCCTTCTGGCACACCGCCCATTCCATTGCCAGTGATCTTAACACTAAACACCTCCAAAAACTCTCCAATCTCTGCCGTCAAGCTTTTCAGACTGGCTGCATCCTTCCCCTTCCACTGCCGCCCAATTTCAGTCCCACACCAACATGCCCGCTATTACCCGACCCCCCTCTACCATTGCCCACCCCTCCCACACCACCACAGACCCCCCCTGAAAACCAAAACTGCACTCCCATACATCGCACCTTGGGAAACAACCAATCCACGGACAAACCCACCCCTACCAGATCCATGACCACCAATGACCCTAACCCACTCAAAAACAACCAGACTGTACTCAATTTATCCAGCCATAAACTGAGCACTGATGAAATAGCTGTTTTATCCAAAGGCCTTACCTTCTCCCCCACAACTCCCCCCAACCAATTCCGCCTACTTTTTGACATACACACATTTGCTCGCAGCCTCCGATGGCAACATTTCTGGGCCAAAAATCCCTCACTCCAAACTACTACCAGTGAAACCCACCCGAGCCTCCTTCAATTTAGCCCCCCCTCCTCCCAAGATCCACCCCCCCTGCCCACCAACCACCCCTTGGAAAGATACATCACTGCCGTCATTTCCACCACCTCTGACAGCTCATTCTTAAATAACTTTCACAACCAACCTAACCTCAATCCCCCCCCAACAGAAAGCTCTCAGAGACCTCCGCAACAACCACAACATCAAAATCCTCCCAGCTGACAACGGGTCCACCACGGTGGTCTTGAACTCTCAAGACTACCTGGCGGAAGCCAACCGCCAGCTGGCTGACCCCTCCACCTACAAACCCACCACAGTTGACCTATCCGCCGAACACCTCACCAAAATCCGGGACTTCATCCACACCCGCGGCCCACCTGAAGGCCTAACAGCTCGTACCACCGCCATGTTAATACCCGACAATCCCCGCACCCCCACCTTCTATCTATTGCCCAAAATCCACAAACCTTGCAACCCTGGCAGACCCATTGTGTCCAGCTATAACTCACCTACAGAACGAATCTCAGCCTTTGTTGACTCCCATCTCCAGACTCTTGTGAAAGCTCTGCCCTCCTACCTCCATGACACCAACCACTTCCTCCAGAAAATCAGCACCCTCCCACCATTGCCCCCAAATACCATCATTGCCACCCTTGATGTCACTTCCCTCTACACCAACATACCTCACTCCCATGGCCTCCGCTCCATAGAATTCTATCTCAATAGCAGACCCAAACCTCACAACCCCAGCACCAACTTCCTGACCCACCTAGCCCACCTTGTCCTCACTTGTAACAACTTCACCTTTGAAAACCAAAATTTCCTACAGATCCGAGGTACAGCCATGGGTACCAGAATGGCCCCATCCTATGCAAACCTCTTCATGGGCCAACTTGAGCAAGAGTTTTTGGCTACCCAACCCCTCCAACCCCTCCTCTGGCTCCGCTTCATCAACGACATCTTTATGCTCTGGACACATGGAGAACCATCCTTGTCAGCCTTCCTGGACCAACTTAACCACTTCCGTTCCCTAAAATTCACCTGGACACACTCCCCCAACCAGATCACCTTCCTGGATGTGGACGTGCACATCGAGGGAGGACACCTGACTACCTCCATCCACATAAAACCCACCAACCACATGCAATACCTACACTTCTCCAGCTCCCACCCGTTCCACACCAAAAAAGCAATTCCATTCTCTCTGGCCCTCAGGGGACAGCGCCTGAACACTTCACCCACCTCCCGCCAGAATTATAACCTCCGCCTACACCAGGCCCTGGTTAACCGTGGATATCCCTCCATCCTGGTCACCAAGCAAATATCACGAGCTGCCTCACATACCACTACCACCAAGAAACCTGCTGCCACCAACCCACCTGCACTCATCACCCAATATCATCCCCACCTCAACAAAATCAGGCACACACTGCACTCTCTTCTCCCAATCCTCCACAGTGATCCCGAAACCAAAAACATATTTCCCGACAAACCCAGGGTGGTTTTCAAATGCCCCCCTAACCTCCAAAACATCCTGGTCCACAACACTCCATCACCACACATCCAACACCCCCCTGCCCATAAATGCAACCGACCCAGGTGCAAGACCTGTCCCATCCTCATCACTTCTCACACCCTCCAGGTGCACACGGCCACTGGCAAATTTACCCTCCATCCCAAAGGGACGTGCCATGCCTCAAACCTTATCTACATCCTCACCTGCAACATCTGTGGTGATTTTTACCTGGGGGAAACATCAACGGCCCTCAACCTCCGCATCAATAACCACCGCTCCTCCACCCACAACCTGGACTTCACTGTCGCCGTCCACACCAACCACCACAACATCAGTTTCAACGACTGCTTCCAGGTAGCGATCATCCACCTCCTACCCCAACCAGCCAACACCTCTGTTCGCAAAAGATGGGAGAGGGCCTATATATCGGCCATGAGTGCAACCACTCCACCTGGCCTGAACAAGGCCACCCAGTAATGCCCAACCCTCACCCACCCTCCCGCCAAAATTTTGAATTTTCCTACTGTCCGGTGAGTGTTTCCTTTTACCTTATTTGATTTATATATATATATATATATATATATATGATATATATATATAATGGATAAAAGCAAGGAGGGCCAAAAGGGCTAAGTAAAATCAAATAAGGTAAAAGGAAACACTCACCGGACAGTAGGAGAATTCAAAATTTTCGCTAATTTATAGCATCATCGGTGTGAGAAGAAACAGAAGACGGAACCGGAAGTTGGGGTCCTGCAGAGTTGCCAGGTCCCCATTGAAGAAGAAGCGGTGCGTAGAACGAAAAAACACTGTTTCGTCACCAGGCTCGTCGTAAACCGTGAGTGTGTAGGATGAGGCGGGAGGGTGGGTGAGGGTTGGGCATTACTGTTCAGGCCAGGTGGAGTGGTTGCACTCATGGCCGATATATAGGCCCTCTCCCATCTTTTGCGAACAGAGGTGTTGGCTGGTTGGGGTAGGAGGTGGATGATCGCTACCCGGAAGCAGTCGTTGAAACTGATGTTGTGGTGGTTGGTGTGGACGGCGACAGTGAAGTCCAGGTTGTGGGTGGAGGAGCGGTGGTTATTGATGCGGAGGTTGAGGGCCGTTGATGTTTCCCCCAGGTAAAAATCACCACAGATGTTGCAGGTGAGGATGTAGATAAGGTTTGAGGCATGGCAGGTCCCTTTGGGATGGAGGGTAAATTTGCCAGTGGCCGTGTGCACCTGGAGGATGTGAGAAGTGATGAGGATGGGACAGGTCTTGCACCTGGGTCGGTTGCATTTATGGGCAGGGGGGTGTTGGATGTGTGGTGACGGAGTGTTGTGGACCAGGATGTTTTGGAGGTTAGGGGGGCGTTTGAAAACCACCCTGGGTTTGTCGGGAAATATGTTTTTGGTTTCGGGATCACTGTGGAGGATTGGGAGAAGAGAGTGCAGTGTGTGCCTGATTTTGTTGAGGTGGGGATGATATTGGGTGATGAGTGCAGGTGGGTTGGTGGCAGCAAGTTTCTTGGTGGTAGTGGTATGTGAGGCAGCTCGTGATATTTGCTTGGTGACCAGGATGGAGGGATATCCACGGTTAACCAGGGCCTGGTGTAGGCGGAGGTTATAATTCTGGTGGGAGGTGGGTGAAGTGTTCGCAAAAGATGGGAGAGGGCCTATATATCGGCCATGAGTGCAACCACTCCACCTGGCCTGAACAAGGCCACCCAGTAATGCCCAACCCTCAGCCACCCTCCCACCCTCCCTCCCAACTCATCCTACACACTCACAGTTTACGACGAGCCTGGTGACGAAACAGTGTTTTTTTCGTTCTACGCACCGCTTCTTCTTCAATGGGGACCTGGCAACTCTGCAGGACCCCGACTTCCGGTTCCGTCTTCTGTTTCTTCTCACACGATGATGCTATAAATTAGCGAAAATTTTGAATTTTCCTACTGTCCGGTGAGTGTTTCCTTTTACCTTATATATATATATATATATATATATATATATATATATATATATATATATATATATATAAACTGCCTCAATCCCTGCACTTGGGGAAAAGCTCATGTTTATTTGAAAGAAGAGGGGAGTGGATGGTGGTTCCATTACATCTTCCCTAGCTTAACGTAACAGCAACGTCGATGTTCACCAAGAGGACCTGGGTTTGAATTCCGACCTGAGCGTGGGTGTTCTTTGCGAGTGTCTCTTCCTCAATTTTCCCAGATCATCATTTATCTTCTTTGTCGCGATTAACTGAATGTGGAAGAAAAGCGAAGTTCACAAAAAATAAATCAAATTGACATTCAAGATGCGGACGGGAGAAAATAAACAATCCAGGGCAATAAGAATATCTATCACGGGCCTAATGACGTGACTTCAGGATCACTTTCGTTACTTTCTGTTACGTATGAAAACTTCTTTTCTAGCTTGTATTTTAAAAAGTAGGATAATAAAGCTCTCAAAATCAGTACAGGCTGGATGAATGTCTTCATATTTTCGTGAAAAATCACTCTTCTTCGTCAAATAGTTAGTTTAAAAATATAATTATGTATGTGCGATTGACTTGAAAGATTTGTCGCCATATTTGAGAATCTGCTATGTTGTCAGAAGCTACAGCACGAAGATTTTTAGGGGTTGGAGACACTAACCTTGCACAAAAGCACGTCTTCGATCGTCTTCATTAATATACACACACACAACATTAAATTATAGTCTAAGAGCAATGTGTGCACAGCATAGAGCGAGACACTATACCATGAAGCGTATTACTTTCAAATTAATGTAATTAAGAGAAGGGACATTGAAAGTTTGGAACAGGACAGGTAAAAGTACAATCTTCAGGAGAAATCACCCTAATAGCATGCTTTTTCGCACCGCAGCTTGTGTCCATGTCGGTAAAATGCCATCTTTGTAAGCTGAAATCCTAGGTTCGATTCCCCGTGTGGTCAAAGTTTTTTTTTTTCTTTTTCTGCCAAACGGGTGCCACGAAAAGTATTTTACTGAGTCCCAGCTTTATACTTTGTTGTTGTTTGTGTGGCAAGGAGAAAATAATTATTGAAAATACTATGCGTGTGGCATAATTTTGAGTTTGGAACATATTTTTCTTTATTGTGTTGTTACTGAAACTCCTTGCATATAACAACCACTTCTGATGTTTTCTTCTGGTAACATATCCCACCGGAAGATCAAACGTTATTCTTCTGTGGAAAAATATCACAAGATTTATGTTCAATACTTTGGGTTACATCGGTAAGTGAATATTGATGTTTTCCGTCATTCATTTGCCACTTCACTCGTTTCACCCCCTCCCCCCTCACACACACACACAAACACTGACAGACTTATTTCACGCTTGATTTCTATATGAGAGGAGGAATTTACTGTTAAAATTGTAGTCATTGTCAAGACATTCCTGTCTGCCTGATTCATTTAAAAAAAATACAAATAATCTTTAATTACTATTATTTGATGAAAATCATTGATGTTATGTTTAGAAAACAAATATAAATTCATTTTATTGATAATTAGATATTTAAATTATTTTTAGCATATAAATAATTATTTGTCATATTTTTCATGATGCATTTTCTCAGCCTTCTTACCTTTGGTAGCCACTCCTTCCTCCAATAGGAATGAATTTACAATTTTTCTAATCTTCTCCATTTTTAAATTTTCAACCCATTTTTCCTTGCATCCTATATTTTATGTTGACATACAAGGGG
Organism: Lepisma saccharinum; assembly: GCF_977018435.1. NCBI lineage: Eukaryota > Metazoa > Arthropoda > Insecta > Zygentoma > Lepismatidae > Lepisma > Lepisma saccharinum. The sequence continues at coordinate 179,768,221 of NC_139229.1, forward strand.
AGGCATGCCACCCTAGCTCCCCTTCCGGACTAACATGTGTATGCTGTTCATTTGTGTTTGTGATTGAATCATTCACCTTATCACCATTCATCCTCATCTTCACGATTAACCAAAAGTAACAGGAAAATCCAAGTAAAATAAACGAAAGTAAATCAGCCACAGCGCTAGACAAAGATAAGGAACCACTTGTTTCCATCGCACCTGGCTCCTCACCAGGAAGCAAGAGCGAGGTTCCTTGCAGAACCCTTCGCACACAATGAGTGCATAGAGCGCATGCGTCATGGAGCTGACACGTCTCGTTTTACTCTTTAAATTAAAAGTCTAAAACTTCGTGACGTGAGTTTGAACCCTGATGAGAACTTTTTTTTTTTTTTTTAAGGTGAAAATTTACATGTGACACCTTTCGAAATTAGACTAAATTATTTCGGCTCAATTTGGAATTTACGAATGTGATAATGCATAACTTAATTGCGAAAGCCGCCAACTTTCAATTCAGTAGCAAACATTCAGATGTCAAAAAGTAGTGCCAAAGAGAAACCTATATTTTTTCGTTTTTAGGGGAAAATACACAAAAAAGAACAAAATTATGACTTTCTTTTTTTAAAAAAATATTTAATTTTCAAAGTGACATACTTCTGGCAAAGTGTTTTTTTTTTGCCTACATAATGTCTCGCAAATCTGTCGACATATCACACTTCACTGTTGGAGAGTTTAAGGCACTTAATGTTACAAAGTTAAAACTTTCAGTACAGATCTAGGCTGATATTTTTTTGTAGTTGTTCCATCATGAGCTTGACTTTTGATTTAAGCCCGCCATGCAAAGACAGTCTAATCGGGGCTAGTCCTACAGTTTGAGGTGAATCCGAACCACTGCATACCTTGACCAGGTATCGAAATCTGGACCACCCGATTGCAAGGTGACGACTTTACCACTATACCATCGGGAAGGCCTTTGCTTTATAATGTTTGTAGGCATGATTAAGCTAAGGAAGTATAAAATTGATTCTCTAAATAAATTCATGAAACATAAAAACATAGTTCAATAATCAAAATGTGAAATAGCCCATGTTGCTGCATAGATTATCAGTACAATATAAAAAGACAAAATATTTTATAAAATACCTAAAAGTACTTACATTGGTGAGTATATGATTTCCGTGGAACTACATTTTGGGACATAACTACTCCCTTCATCAGGTAGATGGGCTATACCAATTTAATTATTCCATTGGCTGCGTCAAACAAGACATGGATCAAGAGGCATGGTAAAAATGGATAAAAGGTTAAAATGTGATATAAGGCAGCTGAACATGTGTAGGTGCCTTATTCCTACCATTATGATAGAATCCTGGTGCAAAAATCCGTAAAAACAGTCTAAAACAAATTTTCTAAAACACGTTAAAAACACTTTTCCAGAAGTGACTCTGTGAACGCTGTACAGCAGTCAAAGGAGGCCTCTCATGGAATGCCAGAAGTTGTGCGGTGTATTTCCCTCGTATTCCCCTTCCCCTCTACTTCCGTTGAGTTACCTCATATCTAGCTCGAAATCTAATATTTCGCGAGACGCATTGATGACAGCCGAGGTGACCTGGAAGAAGTGGGAAATAACACAGAATTCAGTCTTAATAATTCTAAGGAAGTAAAGAGAAGATGGAAAATCTAGAGTTAGATAAAGATGATCAAATAATGAGCTTTGATGTGGTAAACCTCTACCCTAGCGTCCCGAGAGACAAAGCAGCCGACTGTTTATTTAGATGGCTAAGAGAAATAGGAGTAGATATAGTTGTAGCTTGGGAATATGTACGGTGGTTTGACCTATGTACTAAGTATAACTTTCAGTTTCAACGAAGAAGTATACATACAGAAAGAGGGTTTAGCCATGGGCAACCCTATTTCAGGGATTGCATTGGGGATCTTCATGCATTTTATAGAAAAAAACACCTTAGAACAAATGGTTGGAAATATTAAATATTTCAGGAGATACGTCGATGACGTTCTGGTTATAGTGGGAAAAGCTGATCTTCTGAAATTATTTGATGTATTGGGGGAACAAGACCCCCCGAATCAAATTCACATAAGAAGAGATGGCAAAAGATGTAATGGGCTTCTTAGATTTAAAAATCTTCAGAACCGGAACAAAAATTAAAACCGGGTTGTTCCATAAAACCCTTGCTGGAGATTTATATATTCATAGCAAGTCAGAACATGCCCAAAGATCAAAAGACAATGTATTTCTTAATTTTTTCATCCGGGGAATACGATTATGCAGTCAAAGAAACGAGAGAGGAAAAGAAGAAGAATGCATTTATAGGATGGGAAGAAAGAATTAAAACAAAGAGGAAGGTCTGAATAAGATACACAGGAAAGCGCACAAGATATGTAAAAAGGATAGGGGAGGGGGAAAAGAAATAAACAGTGATAAATGAAAAAAGATGCAAGAAAGCGAAATTAACTCTTGAGAATAAGAAATACAAATATATCGGCATTACGTATTTCAAAGGAATTTCGGAAAAGATAGAAAGATTAGCTCAAGAATTTGACATTAAATGTGGGATGAGGGCACCACGAACGGTAGAGAAACATTTCACACAATATAAAAAGGATGGGAAAGAAAAGGAGAATAAAACGGAAAATGAAAAAGGGGTTCATAATATAACATGTTCATGTAATAAAGAATATATAGGTCAAACGGGCCAGAGCATGAAAATTAGGTGGGGGGAACATGACAAAGACATAAAAGAAGGAACCCCAAGAACTGGACTATCAGAACACGTGATAGAGGAGGAACGAAATTCAGAAGCGAGAAATAATGAGAGTTGATCATAAACCATTAAGTAGGAATGTATACGAAGCAGCGTATATCTGTAAAGGGAGGGATAACAAACTAAACAGTGAGGATGGGAACGTTGATGAAAAATGAATGAAAATGTTCAAAAGGTGGGATACAACAAGAGAAAAAATTGGCTTCCAGGTCACCTCGGCTGTGATCAACGCGTCTCGCGAAATAATAGATTTCGAGCTAGATATGACATAACCCAATAGAAGTAGGGGGGAAGGGAGTAAGAGGGAAATACACCCCACAACTTCCGGCATTCCATGAGAGGCCTCCTTAGACAGCTGTACAGCGTTCACTTCTGGAAAAGTGTTTTAACATGTTTTAGAAAATTTGTTTTAGACTGTTTTTATGGATTTTTGCACCAGGATTCTAACGTAATGGTAGGAATAAGGCACGTACACATGTTCAGCTGCCTTATATCACATTTTAACCTTTTATCCATTTTTACCATGCCTCTTGATCCATGCCTTGTTTGACGCAGCCAATGGAATAATTAAATTGGCATAGCCCATCTACCTGATGAAGGGAGTAGTTACATCCCGAAACGTAGTTTCACGGAAATCATATACTTACCAACGTAAGTACTTTTAGGTATTTTATAAAAAAAATAATTATTTTTATATTGTACTGATAACTTATACTACGCGAGTAAGTCGCACCTGCATCAATAGGAATGCTGCATAGAAAGGAGGCAAGATGGTATGCAAATTTATATCATGGTTTTAATGGTCTGAATTAAATGCTCACGAAATATGGCAAACTTGATAAGTTCATATAGGCGCCAAACTCAAAATTGCAATCGCATTTTGAAATTAGCGACACCATCATGAAGAGAAAATATTATTTAAGCGTTTCCATTATTGTGTAATAATTTTAGTTTCCTTGAGTAGTCAAGTCTCTTTCCCTTATACTATTTAAAAAGGAGTTAAGAAATAAAGTTTATCCAATGTGCTTATCTCTGTGCCAGACAACAGCACACACCATCGTTTATTTTTTTGGCTAATTGCAAAGATGAGGACGAATGGTGACAAGATGAAGTAGATGAAGGAACGAACACAAACAGATATGGACCGCACACAACACAGATCCCACAGAGGATTATACTGGCCATGGATCCAGATGCCAGAGCCTCACTAATCTGCAAAATGCAGACCAAGGTGTACTTAATGGAAGTGATATTGATATTTTGGTGTCTTGAGCAAGGGCCTCATATAAGGATGATATCTTTCCTTTTTTTCCTTTTTCATGATAGTGCAGTGAAACCCTTGCTATACATTCTTTGCGTGCTTGTAGCTGTACAGCTTATAATACAATAAATGCAAAATCTGAATGATTTTGATGAAATCAAGGTGCATAATGTAGAAGAATTAAAATGAAGGATTTAACTTTAAGAGCAGTTATTTTTGAGAATGTAACACAAGGTTGCTTTTCTTCCAGGATAAAAGTAAGCTCCCTAAGGAAGCTACGGAGATGGTGGGTTGCATGTTCTGCTCCCCAGATTTCACGGTATTGGTGGAGAAGCACAGAGCTGTTTCAAGGCCAAACCGAATGGCACCTGGCAGCAGAGCCCCCAGAGGGCGTGGCCGGGGGAGAAGCAATCGTGGTCGCAGTAAGCCAAAGCCAAAAGATAAAATGGCTCAGTTAGCTGCGTACTTCGTGTAGCTGCTGCCAGGAAATAATATTGTGAATATTACGGTAACACATGATGAATTGAAGAACATAACGTATTTAATTTGTGACTTTCAGGTGTAAAGCTGTTAGCATAATTGTGCATAATAGATAAATGTGCTAATTACACACAAAAATATATTATTAATTAATGGCATGTGAGGTTTTGAATATTTATTTATAAGAAAGTGATTTTGTAAAATAAAATTTAGTTATTTTAAATCACTTTTTGCTTTTTTTATACTCCTCTTTCAATTGGATGATTGTAACAAACAATTAAAATTATATTCCATGTGGTAAGTGGTGATTTTTCAGGAAACCCTGTATTTATGAATGCATTTATTTACATAATTCAACACAATTTCAATTATTTCACAGTTTGAGTAAATATAAATACCTGCATTTTCTATGATGTGATCTGAGAAGAGACAGAGAGATTTGAATTAATAGAAAGGAATTTAATTTTATTAATTTTATCCTTCTGTGCAGGGTGTCAGAAATGTGCAAAGTTTTATTTCATTCTGCTATTTTGAACTATGCATATGGCACAGTATGATATCTGCGCCATGAATTTTTTTAACAATGTGCCATATAGGCAGTTGGTACAGAATTTGAAATTTTTATCTTCAAGAAAAAATAAGATGCCAATTTAGTACTTGTTCACCAACCATCATAAATACACCGGATAAAAATGTAGACCCCAAAAGGAAATCGTACCTATTATTTGATGGCCCTCCCTTGGAGTGAATAACAGCAGCAGTTTGCCGTGGCATGGCACTCAGTCATCAACCTCGGCGAGGTTCCATGGATGTCTGTTTCTCTACTTGACCCGTTGTTCCAAGTGATCCCACAGATTCTCAATAGGATTGAGTTTTGGGAAATTTGCTGGCCAGGGAAGATGGGAGAACTCCTCTGCATGCTCGTCATACCATGCAGTGATAGTTTTGGTTCTATGCACGCCATAGTTAACATCCTGAAAAATTGATGTGTCCGCAATTGGATTATTGGTGAGATGTTGGACAAACGGCAACACCTGTTCGTCCAGAAGTCGAATGTAGCTGAGCTGGTTTAAGTGAATAGTGACTTCAACCAAAGGACCCAGTTCTGTGTATGTGAAGCACTCCCAGAACATCACCGACCCACCACCTGCTTGTACCACACCTTTTTCACAGTCCTCATCGGAGGTTTCATGTGGTTGGCAGTGCACTCTTCGTCGGGCATCATTACTGTAGAGGCAGAAACGGATTCATCAGACCAGATGACTCTTTTCCAGTCCTCTACTGTCCAGGTTTTGCGGTGCTTAGCCCATTGAAGGTGTGCTTTTTTGATGCAGTTGTGAGCAGTTGTTGCTTCCTGGGTACTCTACTCCAGATGTCTATAGCGTGGAGTTCCCTTCGCAGTGTACGTTCTGAAATTGAGGCATGTGGCCCGTCATTGACGAGTTGCAGCAATTGTTGCAGAATGGTTGGTTGGCACAAGACGTAACACTTGACTGCAGTCTCTGTTTGTGAACACTTTCTTACTACCGCTTTCTTACATGCCTGTTTACTGTGGACTGCATTTACTTCCACTGCCTAGAAACATGTTTCACTGTACTGTGTGGCACACCAGCGAATTCAGTCACTTCCTGTATACTGTGTCCTTTTGAACGCCCAAAGGCAATGACCCCTTTTGGCCACTCACTAACGTTTTTCTTCCAACCCATTCTGCACATGGGAAACACACTCGTGTTAGGAACCACGACTGCCACAGATACTGTGGCTGCGTACCTCATGATTCGCTTATCAACTGCAGCGAGTGCCATGCATAGTGGCGGTGTGAGCATAATCATTCTGTGTTTGCCTGGAGGGGTCTTAATTTTTTGTCCGGTGTGCTTATGAACAAATAGGCAGCTATGTCTGTAACAAGATTAGATTAACTTCAGTTTTGAAAGCAGAGAGAATATGCTGCAGGCCAAGAAGAATTCAATTTTTAGAATTGTCATTCCTACATACTTATAATCTGCTTTTAATCTTTTTTTTTAATGAAGAAAATATTTTCCATAATGTGTAATCATTGGGCTAGTATTTTGATGACTTTGCATATTGTTTTGGTAAAGGTGATATGTTTTGAGGTATAGAAATTCATATTATGAAAAACTAAGTTAAGGTGCTTTGTTAGAGTAGATGCATACATATTTGGCTACTTTTACATCATTGAACATATTTGAAGAATTTTTTTCTCATATTCAGCGTATGTGTGCTTTTTCAAGATATAAAGAACTTTTATATACACATCCTTTTCCAAAATGGATTTTTTTGTTCCCTGTACAATGTTCACTGAATTGTTGAATTTTTTAGAAGTATGTAATCTCAGCTCTGCAACCTGCCAAATTGGAAAGTAATGGAGGAAACTAATGCTTAGTAATAATGTTGTCGCATTTTAAACCAAGGTGTCCTGGGTTCAATACCCAGCCAGTGGACACATATATTTGTTCAGATCCCACTTTAAACTGTGGCTCCAGTCCCAATTTGCCTATTTGTGCATAAAGTGGACATTAAAAAACAAAATTCATAATTAGAATGCATATAAATAGGCCTGTATACGCACTCAAATTTCATATTTTGACATGTTGCTCTCCTTTTTTCTTGATTTGTACATACAATAATTCACCTCATGAAATAAGCTATATGAGGAAACACAAGTTATTTATTTTAAAATTATTTTGTCAGCCTCGTGAAAGAGTGGTCAATGTAATGTTCTGTGAAGCCAGAAGTCCCAGGTTTGAATCCTGGTTAAGGCTTGGACGTATCATTGTGTCCAAACCTTCCATTTCATCAAATCATCCTCATCGTTGAGATTTCCCCTAAGAGGTAGAAAGGTAATGTAAAAAAACTGAAATAGAAAGAGATTTCTATTAGAGTATTTTATAACTATTGTTATATTTATGGAAATTTTAGGTCAAAGTGCATATTTTGTTTCCCATATGAATATGGCTATGATTTTTATGACCAAAAATCTAGCCTTAATTATTGTTCACAAATAACCCAGAAAGTCCACAACTTTAAATCTACGATATTATCATCAGAGGAGGGAAGCACATTAGACATCCGTAATTGTTGCCAAGGCAGAAATGAATTAAAATTGAGGTGAAAGTTGGTGAAAGTTTTTCACCTATAATATAAAAAATATATATTGTTAACACCACTAAAAATTTTCCTTCTATAATCCCAATGAGGAATCTCATACGGAGTGTAGTCCACAACTGACTGCTGTGAAAGATTGTACAAATAAAGTAGATAGCTTCATTTGTGCATTCTCAAATATAAGACTGAGTGGTGACCCATCCTTACTTCACAGTGGGAAAAAGTCTTCTGCACACAAAGAAAATTGATGAAAAAATGTGGAGGACACTTCCTGTGTTTGCATTAGATCTTCGATATTGATTGCTGCTGGGAACAAGATCAGCTGACATGAAAGAAAATGGAAAAAAAAGGGGGATCGCAAGAAAATAGTTGTAAGAAGAAGGAGACAATGGTTGCAGAGTTCCTACAAGATTCCAGTGTATGGATTTTTCAAGCATATAAATGAGTAAATATAATTGGGTATTAGCTCTAAAGGGGATTCACAAGTAACTTATCATTTTTTTCTGTTTTAAATCTAATTCCATAATCACAACAAAGAAACACTTTGTTTTAGGAATAGGCAGATTAATCAGTGTTCTATCATTATTGGCTGACATAAGCATACTTGTTTGTTCGGACAATTACAGACAAATTTTACTGATTGATTTATAAATAAATTGTAATTTAGGTCAAAATTCTGCTATTTTGTTAATATTTTAACCTTTTCAGTCCCAAGCGTCTCGATCGAGATACTCAAAAGTAAGCCTCACTGTCCCAAGCGTCTCGATCGAGACACTGCGTCAAGGTCGTAGTTTTTACGTTATAACGTTTCTATTTTTGGCTAGAATTTCGATTTTTTTTATATTGTTCCTAACAGACGTATTTAACAGAAATGTTTTTTTGCATATTTTTTTTTGTCTTCATGAAAATGGAGGGGAAAAGGCAGGAAAAGGGACTTCTCTTATGCATCTCTTTTCAAGGGAAAATTTTTGCCAAAGGAAGACCGGCTTTGTTGTTCTAAAGCAATGCTTTTCACTCCCACCTGTGAACTGCATTCGAAGGAAGCTTGTTTATCAGTATCTGATGTCAAAATGAAAGTTTTCCGTGAGGGCACAAGCAGGGGGTGGGGTGAGGGGGAAGACTGGTTGTTGAATCTGTGTTGTGAGAATGGAATTTCGAAGTGCGCTGAAGGAAATCTTTGATTTTTCAGCACAAGTGTCCACAAGTTGTGACAGGGGTTACCCTGCATTGTCTAAAAATAGAATTGCAAGCAGCTGCAAGAATCGGCGCTCATTTTTCACTGCGTTCTAGCTTTTCGTCGTGAATGTTGTGCGTAGGTGTTGTTTTGTGTCCAAGTGCGAGGCCATTTTTTGGGTGAAGTGACAATTTTTTAATATAATTTTTGGGGGTTTTCTCCCTTCCCCCTCCATATATACGCCAAATTTGCATAAATTTTGCATTTTGTGCATTTTGACATTTTTTTCTCTGGGGGGGGGGGTTGGGCTGATGGGGAAACACCTTTTTTTTAAAGAAAAGTATTTTTGAGGGGATTTCCCCCCTTTCCCTCTCCATATGTACGCCGAATGTGCATAAATTATATATCGTCTGAATCTGTGATTCATTCTGCGTACAACGGTATATCTTTCATATCTCTAGGGCATTTAGTTTCTGTGCTATAGTAATTTCAAGGTACCGCTGCATTTTGAAGCTTGAATCAGTGGCGTGCCCACCATTCCTTTTGGGGGTACAACTCAAGTTACATTGGTCATACGACAATGATGCAAATATTTTTCTGTTTCTTACATGCCAGCGATAATTTCTATGTGCATTTTGAACTTTTCATATCCTTTTTTTTGGGGGGGGGACCCCATTTTTTAAAAAAAAGTATTTTCAAGGGATTTCCCCCTTTCCCCCTCCATATATACGCCGAATGTGCATAAATTATATATCGTCTGAATCTGTGATTCATTCTGCGTACAACGGTATATCGTTCATATCTCCAGGGCAAATAGTCTCTGAGCTAAAGTCATTTCAAGATGCCGCTGCATTTTGAAGCTTGAATCAGTGGCGTGCTGACCATTCCTTTTGGGGGTACAACTCAAGTTACATTGGTCATATGATAATAATGCAAATATTTTTCTGTTCCTTACATATCAGCGATCATTTCCATGTGCATGTCGACACTGTCATGTACTTTTTTCTTGGGGGGAGGGTGGGGAACCAATTTTTTTTTTCCGAAATTTTGAGAGTTAGCCCCCTCCCCCCTGCCACATATACGCCGAATTTGCATAAATTTCATAGTCTGAATCTCTTGTTCATTCTGCGTACAACTATTTATCACTCTTCTCTCTAGGGCAATTAGTCTCCGATCTACACTCATTTAATTGAAACTCTGAATTTTGCTCAAAATTGGCTCGGGACAGAGAGGCTTACTTGTGAAAAAGGCCTTGGGACTGAAAAGGTTAATCAATAAGAAATGTAATTCGTGTACCCAAGTTTCGTAATGTCTCCTGTAAGGCAAAACCTATTGGTGTCATTCGGATACATACATTAATGAAGGAGGTGAAAGAACTATTCAGGTTCTTCAAGGAGCAGTTGTAATTATATATTGGTACTATACTGGTATAGGCAAAAAAAATTCTGTCCGAATTTTCCTACTCTTTTTTTTTTTTTGCCACATTTGAAGTTTCAAGCCTCCAGTGGTATTCCATGTAATAGGATGAAGGGCCTCGCAGATTTGCACAAAATTAGTGTTAGGGGTTTTCAGTACAATTCAATGTAAGTTTACTAGGGTGATTCAAAATATCTCTGACATTTAATATTTCTGTCCTATTACTAGTGCATCAGTGAATGACATGGTATAGATCTACAAGTTTGATAAGAGCGAATGAAATAAAACTGACTGAAGCCAATGTTTTATATGGGAAAACAAGCAGTGGCGTGCCCAAGGTTGGTTGGTGGGGGACCCCCCCCCCCACCCTTTGCCCCAGTATTCCTAAAAAAAAAAGAACGTCAAAGGTAGAAAAAGATGGCGAAATGAGGTATGACTATCAGAAGAAGTGTATATAACCCCCCCCCCCTTTCAAAAATCGTGGGCATGCCACTGAAAACTAGTACAGTAGAGCGTCGATTATCCGAAGTAATTGGGGGACATGGGTGTTCGGAAAACTGGTTTGTTCGGATAATCGAACTGTACATGTTTATTTGCCAAAAAGAAGTACTGTACAGTAAATTTATTCATAAAAACAGCAGTAGCGGCTCGTGCCTAAAATAACAGGTGAAGAAGTACATTTATAGGCAATGAAAAACAAATAGTAAGTTGAACTGAATCATGCTTGACTCACCTACGTTTTGTAGATCAAATCGATCCTTCTATCTTTCAGGGCTGCAAATCTATCGATAATGTCTTCATGGAAGGGGTGACGTTCAATAAGTTCGTTTTGAAATTCCCACGATTAAGCGAAGACACGCTTTCGTCGTGACCCCTGAACGCAAGTTCTTGTTTACATAAATACAGCGTTGCGTCAACTATTAATTGTAGGAAAAGCCTATTTAATCTTACATTTTCATTGAACCGTACATTTAAAAGCCTACTATTTTCTTGAAGGGCATCTGCTATGGTATTCCTGTTTTTTTCAAAAACTTTGAATTGTAATTTACACTTTAAATGTTCCACCGAATCATTGTGCTTATGCAGAGAACGCGTTATATTGACAAAATCGTTATACCCTTCTTTATTCCACACATTGTATTTGTTGCTAAACAGTAAACAAAGCCAGCAGAACAACGATTGCAAATATCGACTACTACACAACCAAGGAAAGTCGACAAACCAGGAACTTTTAAATTTAATGTTGTATGATTTCCCTGCCTTTTTGTTCTCTCGCTTAACTGATATTTGAAGAATGTCAGTTGGCCGCCCACAATTTAAAACGTCTTTTTTGTCTTGATCCGTCCATCTGGAAAATGGTGTCTGCAACAAATTACACACTAAGTCATTTACTGGGTTCATTGTACAAACCACAGCTCAACACATGAACACAACACACGATTAGGAAACGCGAAACACACACGCGGAACAAGATCTCGCGAGAACGCAAAGATTTTGTCACAACCACTGGATGCAATGTTTTCTCCGACGAGAGAACTGATTCACGTAGAGGGCGACACCATGTTCAAGGCCAACGCTAGGTGACGTCACCGTTGCCATGACAACCGGCTAAGTCTTCCGCCCCCTGGCGAGATTTGCTCTTCGACGAACTCACGTGCGTAGCGCAGAGCGGCGTAATTTGAGTATTATCGCGTACGTTCTGCTGAGAAATAGTTTAATTTAACAAGCAAATGAAAAATGTCAATATTAATTTGAAAATTAGGTGAAAACATCTGCACTTGTTGCACTTGGCCAGCCGCCACTGAAAAACAGGCATCTCTTTAAGTATGTATTACAAAGTAACGTACAAAGGCAACTTTAGTAGGAATATATAGTATGTGGTACAGTTTATTAAACAAAAATATGTACATATTACATACGCATTTTGCATGAACAATACACACAGTACACAAAATTAACGTTTAAAAAAATCCTTTATTTTGGTCTGTCTAAGCAAGCCTACACGCTTACGAGCAGCTAAGTCACGTACTTTTTTCATTACAGATATCTGAAAGTGAGCGAGTACACAGTTCGGTTAAGCGGTCGTTCGGTTGACCGACGTTCGGATAATCGACGCTCTACTGTATATTTATTCTTATACAGTAAGAAACACATGTACAATAGTTAGACATGAAACTCCAGCATCAACCTGTGCAATTGTGTCGTGTGTTATGGTACGATGGCTTTATCCAGGTCTTGGGTCTTCTGCAACTGACACATCCTTGCTGGAAACGTTTACACCATCGTTTCACAGTGGCCAATGATTGCCATATATTGCAGACATGCGACGATAAATTTACGAATAGTCTACTTGTGTGTTCCATATTTTGAGTTCAATTATGATTTGAGATCATCTTTGACAATATTGGAAACAAGGTTTCAGTGCAAGAAAATATATGTGACATTGAAGGCCCTGGGGTGATAGCAAAATGACTCAGCCACTTCAAGAAAGGCAACACCAGCTTGAGGACCTCCTGTGGTCTGGAAGTCTTTTGATCATTGACAACCAAGCACTCTTTCAACCCTTTCAACAAGAACCAGCCACCAGCACACTCAGATTGTCTACTGAGCTCGGGGCGTCACATCCTACCAATGTTCGCCACCTGCACCAACTTGACCTTTTAAGTAGACAACCTTGTGAAGTGACTCGACAGATGGACCAGTCTGCACAAGGGAACGTGATGCACTGTGTTGTAAAGAAATAACATCTCACGTATTTCTCTCTTTATGTACAACATTTATTTACACTTTTATCCTTCGCCGTATATACATCTTTGCATAAAAAATCCATTATCAACTGCTCCGGTTGCCTTTTGCCCCATAACACAGAGAATTGCACTTATCAAGACTTTACTCTATGATCGCAATATTTACCATAGTGCTAACCTGCGCCCGCAGTTTATCACGCAGAGGTCCCTACGCCATCCTCTTATTAAGTACAGTACAACTTATTAGAGCTAGGAGCACACTATTTATTTACCATAGCGCTAACCCGCCCCCGCAGTTTATCACGCAGAGGTCCCTAAACTACAGTGCTCACTCTGTGTGTATTTCTATACATCCATAAAAATGGCCTCACTCCATTGGGCCTTGTATCAAAGTCTCTGTGAGCCTGGGATTGTGAGATATGAGAGAACGTAACGAGTCAGAATCGGTATTTATACCTCCGACAAACGACCCGCCCCTCCAACCACTGAGGCAAGGTCCTATTGTTACCTTTCAAAACGGGCAAGCCGTTGAGTAAACCCAACCATTGGCTTCCCAGACTACCGAGCAAAAAGCAACCTAGGCAGAGCATGTACACCGAAATACACTTTTACATAAATATTTCCCTTTTTGCAACTGTATGCGTAAAAGCCACACAGCAACTGTAATAACTGTTTCAAAACCTGAATAACAATCATTTCTGCCATTGGGTTCTAACTTGGATAAAAAATTGATCTTTTTTCGAAATCCTGTCACAAGAACCAATGGTTGCAAACTGGTCAGATGGCATATCTGGTGATTCAAAGGTGAAGGTTCAAATACAAAAGTCCTTTTGTGCACCTGGTGGAATTTTGCAGGTTAATTTGTGTCGCTCCTGTCAACACATGCCTTTTAAGCACTAAACTATTCAGTCTATGTTATAAAAATCTATGTTGTTAAGAATTTAGTGTTGAATCTTTTCTCTAAAGATTGTTAGATTTCTTTCCATAAAAAAGTTATTGTTAATGTTACAATAGGTAATGAATTGTTTAACTTGAATAAAAAAAAAATGCTTAACTATGGAAATATAAAACAACTATGTAGTAACCATGGTAAATTGTAAACAAAATTATGATATAAAAGAGCTAGACTTTTGTAAGACTGCAGGACATTCTCCTGGTCGCCGAAAGGCTGATGGTTCAGGGGACGTTGGGTAATATCTTGCTTCAATCTTCAGATTGGCTGGTGTACTTGTGCTCCATTTGGCAGATATTCCACAAACCCAACTCTGAATAAGGCGTTCTCCTGCATCATCGAAAAGACCAGGGTTTTAAACCTAGGTACAACTAATAGGTTTAGGCCTACAAGTTGTATCGGGTGAATTGTCTGTTTAAAAGTGTTTGTATATCATCGGAAGTTCAAATAAATCTCAGAGTAAAAGATCTTAATGATCTTTTACTTCAAACCTATATAGGTAATAATTAAAAATAAATCCTGTACCACAGACCACGCAAGGGCTTGGTCCTACTAACCCTAAGATGCCTTTGAGAAGTCCGATAAAAGGGTTGTAACCAGACTAACATAAAGCCCTAAAGGCAGAAGGTGCATGTTAAATTTCAGGCAGCGAAGCCTTGCAACATCTACACTCAAGAACTAGGTAAGATGTTTGATGTTCTGTACATTCACTATCCAGCACTGATCAATAGAAAGCAGGTACAGCCACAATATGACAGTTCCAGATTGTTCCAGGCTACGTTATCAGATAAACAGAGGATCGGAGTTTTCCACAGCCCAAAATCTTGTACCATCAAAGTGTAACAACTTTTTTCCTTAGATTTCGGCTTGTGTAACCTGTGGCCACTCACCATCATGAGGGAATTTGGGAGCTGAACGAGTAGTGTAACCCTGTCACAGAAACCTACAATTAGGAGTTTGCCATGCTTACCTGCAACTGGTTGTATGATTTCCCACCTCAGTAGGTGGGAGTGAGGCGGGCAGTCGGTAGGTAGGCCCTGGCCTCACTGGCTGTTGCACCACAAGTTAAAGAAAGTTGCAAGGAAAAACTCCAATTGAAAATTTATTAATATTTTGAACTACCTTAAATTAACAATTTTCAAGTATTTGAATCAGTAAGATGGCATTGGTATCTGTTCAGAGTAGTATCAGCTTAACCCTAGTCGAGATCATAGCTAGTGATGCCATTCAATTCAAGGGATGAACATTTGTTTGTACGAGGGATAGTTAGGAAATAAGTTTCTCTAGTCGGCCATCTGCAGATAGTTTTATTCTGGAGAAAGAACATGACATGAGCAGAAAGAGTCATCATTACTCTATTTTTCCACATAGTCCCCAGTGACATTCAGCCACTTGTCATACTCTTTCACGAGTTTCAAAAAACCCTGTTCATAAAACTGCATGTCCTGTTTATGGATGAAGAGACTTTGGTTCAATGTTGAGAAAAATCAAAACTTTAATTTCATTTATTTGTCCATCACATGAAGTACCGGAAGTCCCACCCATTAGTAGGGAACTGTTCGCACTTCATCCTGTGTCCACGATTTCAACCCTCCGTTCTCCATGCCTGTCAGGCACACACTTCTCAACTATTCCTGTCTTCAACACAACAGTATGCTAACGCCCTCTGCAAGGAAAAGGGCGTGCTTCAGACAAAAAAGAAGGATGAAGCCTGTATAACCACAACATATTTCGAAGCCAAAATTTCCATGCTTTCCAGAAATACACATGCGAAGGTCTTTTCTTATGACTATCTCTCGTATATTTATTCTTAATAAAAATTTTGGTTGAAAAGTGTTGGAGAAATTTTGAATATTTCAGTTGCATAAAACTAATAATATTATCTTCAGAAAATTATGGCATACCTTACTGTGCCTGGCTAGATACTTACAGTGGTGCCAACCAGGGTGGATCCAGGATTCAGTTTTTTTTTTGGGGGGGGGCACCAATTTCCAAAAGTGTACTCATAAATACTAATGAAGATTACAGTACTACTATAAATTAAAGTTTACCATGGTGAAACAAGTCTTTTATACTTTAATATTTCTTTAAGTACCAATTTCAGTCATCTGTACATGCGGCCAAGTTATTAAGAACAAATATATTTACAAATTACACTGTCTGAGCAAAACTCATGGGATACCCACCTAATATCTGGTCGGGCCCCCGGTGGAGCGCAGCTATACGACGTGGAAGTGAGTCTGCAAGGCCCTGGTACACGTCCGGAGGCAGTTGACACCACACAGTCTGCAGAGCGGAAGCTAAATTGCATCCTGTTCATGGGTGGAGGATCCAGTACACAGAGCCTGAGTTCAACGACATCCCAGATATGCTCGATGGGGTTCATATCAGGGATCCTGGGTTGCCACATCAGTCGTTGGACCTCCTCTGCATGATCTTCGAACCATTCACGGACGACATTGGAGCAATGTGGCAGCGCATTGTCATGTTGAAAGACTGCCATGTCGTCAGGATGTTGAAAGGCCAAAAACGGGTGGAGATGGTCTCCGACCAGCTGACGATACCATGGACCAGTCACCCTGTTTCCAGAACAACCAGGGGGCCCAGTCCATACCAGGAAATTCGCCCCAGACTATGATTGATACCCCACCACCCTGGACCACGCCCTCTTGGCATGCGGGATCCATCGCTTCATGTGGTCTGGTCCACACACTGCCTCCCATCGGCATGGTGCAGTTGATACCGGGACTCGTCGGATCATATGACGTTACGCCACTGTTGCAGTG
The DNA here is from genome assembly GCF_977018435.1 of Lepisma saccharinum. Lineage (NCBI taxonomy): Eukaryota > Metazoa > Arthropoda > Insecta > Zygentoma > Lepismatidae > Lepisma > Lepisma saccharinum. The sequence continues at coordinate 179,784,925 of NC_139229.1, forward strand.
TCCATCCGCGGTGATTGTTGGCAAATTCACGCAGGAGTGTCCGATGACGCGGGATTAGCAGTGGCACCCGTGTAGGGCGACGGCTCCCATACCCGAATGCATGCATGTTCCTACGGATTGTCCATGTGCTGCTAATTGTGAATCATAAAATTCTGGAGCGCGGAAATAAGTATTTACGACTGTACAGCCGTTTGAAGTTGCAATGTGGTTACTGTGTTCAAATTTCCCACCTATTCCGGGCTCCGCCCCTGGGGTAATTAACTTACCGCCTCCTACCGCTACCGCGGCCCCGCCTTTCTATATAGAGTCCCTTTTGAAGGTATGTTAGAAACTGGCCGGAGCCACCTGCCCCCAATAAGCCCTATTTTTCGTACTTACACATTTAGGTACCAAAGAAATAAGGCTGAAATCCCAAGTGCAGGCTGAATTGCGAAGTCGTATGTCAGATGTCTTTGTTGTCCTTTTCCACAGAATACTATCTTCCCCTTTCTGTGCCATCATACAAATAAGAAGTTGCAAATTATCCCATCCCACAAGTCATTCAGAAAATACAACCCTCCCCTTTTCTGGCCCGCAGTTGCGAAGAGAAATGTCCACGATGTTCCACAAGATAACGTTGTCACACAAATCAATTCCAATGTCTGAAATCTCCAACCCGCCAATACGTAATACAAATAACATATCACAAATTATCCCATTGCACAAGTCAATCATAAGAAGAGAAAGAAAATGTGTAGACGTGCGCCTGTGACATGAATCGGGTATCCATTGTGGGAGCCCCGAAAAGCCGTATAGACGCTACGTACCGTACGTAAGGAACTTCAATATATATATATAAAAAAAAAAACCTAAGTTTCGTAGCCGTAGAGGTAAAAAAAAATACCTTCCGCGCTATTTGGAAACACCCTTTGTTACAAGAAACGTATTTATTTGACGGAAATATTTGAAATGTTTGCCAAATCCAGGGTGTAAGATATCGGCACGGAGCCGCTGTACTGTAACACGATTATGCAATGCCTTGTTTCCATATTAAACACATAGTTCCTGACCAAGGCAGTTTTTTTATAATTAAAAGTACTTTACATGTTATGTTTCCACCCTATATCTCATGGATTCTTGTTATTCGGATGGCAAGAAAATCTGTAGAATCTGTGTCGTCCCCGAGCGACATGCGTCCTTCGCGAAAGCGTTTGTTCCACTCCTGCACTCTTGCCCAGGACATACAGTGCCCCCTATATATCCTTTCCATTCGTCGATGGATTTCACGACCCCTTACACCTTCCGCTGTCAAGAAGCGCACAACACCCCGCTGCTACAGCTCCTTGAATAACGTAGTGTGCACTGGCGTATGCTGGCTTTAAAACCTGGGTATCTCTTTTTATCATAATGTTCAAATGGGAGGCTCTTTTTCGTTCAATTTCTTGGATTTTAAGGTAATGTGACAATGCGAAAATACATACATTACAATTTTACTAACTAACTAACTCTCTAGCCTTCTTAAACCCGAAGGTTCATGGCTGCAGCAACACAGGCCTTCCATCTTTCCCTATCTTGAGCAAGATCTATATACTCTTTTCCATCCCTACCGATTTCCCTTAGGTTTATCTCAACGTTGTCCCTCCATCTTCGTCTTGGCCTTCCTACAGGTCTCTTACCATCAGGTTTCCCAACAAGAATCCTGTAAACTCCTCTTTCCTCTCCCATCGTGCCACATGGCCTGCCCACCTAAGTCTTCTTGATTTAATTATTCTAATAATATCTGGTCATGAATACAAATTATGTAGTTCTAAATTATGTAACCTTCTCCACTCACCTGTCTCCTCATCCCTTTTAGGTCCAAAGATTTTCCTAAGGATCTTATCTTCAAATACTCTCAAACATACATTACAATTTACTAATAATTATAAATTATAAAAATATCACTTTTTCATTTATATAAAAACAATAAGGAAAACATTTAAAATATTTCATGGTTATTTATAAAATATAGAGGCCAATATTGTAAAATATCTATGTAGGCCTACGTGCGAGAATAAAATATACTCGTATAATAAACTTCTTACCGTGAATATTTAATTTGAACAAGAACTCCATTCTTCTCTTGGCAACCTCTGTGGTAAAATGGTTATTAGCACAGCTCACTATGACGCCAGGGGTCCCGGGCTCAAATCCAGGAATGGATATGGGTATTCTTTGTGAATGATCCTTTATGAATTTCATCGTATCGTCACTCATTCTCATCGTCGCGATTAGCTAAAGTTGCAGAAGAGCAACGCAAAATAACAAATCAAATCAATATGCCAGAAGCCTGCATATCTTCACGATTTGAAGTTTATCCTCATGCAAAAGCAGAGTAAATTGTTTCGGGAATAATTCGTTAATTATGTCATTCATTTTCGTTCACTACACGACGCAGCACAGATCATTCAAAACATATATACTTAATTCACTCACTCAATAGGTCAAGTGCCCATATTTCGGATACTTAATTTCAAATTAGATTTTCAGTACCTAAATGTAAACAAAATAAGCCATAAATGTGTTGATAAACATTGAACATATATTTATTATTGTTTCTGAAAGTTATATTAACATTTATAAGAAATACTTGGTATATTTTATGAAACAAAGAATTGTATGCATATTTTTAGTCTGACAAAAAGGTTGCCTAATGTCGGATAGGGTATTTCCTAATTTCGGATAGGGTTACTAATGAGTATTTGGAAAGGGTGCACAATTTCGGATAGTCGAAATTAGGTACCCGTGTAGCATCCGAAATTAGGAAACCCAGTCGCATATTCAATATGGCGATTCTCTGCGTTCCCCCTCTGAAATAATGTGACTGAAACTACGTAATAATGTTTGCTGAATCTCTCAAGATTATATAAAATTTAGACAGAAGTGAGTAAATACTAAACTTCCAGTTGTAGGCCTTAAGTTTGGATGGTGAAATATTACATCAAAACTCCGGAAAAGTCAGAAATATCAGCCACACACTAAAGAAACATTGCTCAAGGTCACGCACAAGGGTGAAACTTTTGGATGAAGTAGCGTGTTAGTTGGCACTATCTGCACTTCGGCGCTGCTGTTCTAAGGTGGAAATTTCTTGGTATCCGAAATATGGGCACTTGACCCTTGACCTACACTTAAGAAAATCCACAAAGTAAGAAACCTAATTTTCTTAAACTTCCTTCAACGCGATTTTCACTCGCAAAATGCCCTTTGCATTTCCGGCCAGTCAGTCTACCCCAGCCAGTCATAAACAAAGCAGCAGAGGGGTTGAAAACATAGTAAAGCGTGGTTGGTTGAAGGTTCAGCGGCCTGTGAGTTCTGTATGTGTTCGATGGGACAGTGTTGTTTTGGCCTAGAGGACAAATTCCCTATCACATGCCAGCCAGTCTTTTCCCGTTCCTGTAATAGTAGTTTAGTTTCAAAATTTCCCTTACCTGGGAAAATCCTATGCTGGTTAGCGCATTGGCATCGCTGTAAGGTTTTACCGCCATTATAAAACGAAGAGTTCCCTGTCTAAGAAGCCACTACAAATACGTCACCGACCGCCTCCAGGCGCTGGTAGGGGAAGAATTTAACCGCTGAAGCATGGTGGTAGTTTTAAAGGAAAGGAGTCCATCCCCATGTATAGAGTCAGCACAAGGAAGACAAACCTTGGACGAAAAATCCCCGCACAGCCTTTTCTTCCGTTCAGCTCGGGCCATAAGGAAGCATGGTCCACTCTCTCCCTCCTCTCCTCGCGGGAGTACGGTGCACAGGAGTCGCGGGTTTTATACTATCAATTTTTCCCGCGGTCGTTGTTTGAGAGTGAAGCATCAGTCACATTTGATAGTCGATTATTTTCTGTATTTAATCTGGGCTTCGGCGATAGCCTAGGTAGCCTAGAATATACGCGCCTGGTAGTGTGGAAAATGGCACGGTTCTGGGCGCCCTGGCTGGTTCCACTCGAATATGATTCCGCTAGAGGCGCTGGTGTTGGTCTCGGTGCATGTTATTCGTCTGCTTATAATGAAGGTTTGTTTGATTTGGAGTTTTAAGTCCACTTTATGCACAGTAAGGCTAATCGGGACTGGACCTACAGTTTAAAGTGGGATCCGAACCACTATGTGCCTCCACCGGGTATCGAACCCGGGACCCCTTGATTACAAGGCGACGACGCTACCACTGCGCCATCGGGGAGGCCCCGGAAGTAAATGGAATTTTCGCTGCAACGTCTGATTCTTTTCCATGAAGCATTTCTATGAATGTGATAATTGCTATGATATTTGGTACACTGATCGCGAAGATATTAACGAACATTCTATACAGTCGACCATGTCCTGTTATCGTTATACTTTCATTAATAATGCGGGAGAAGAAATACGCGTGGAATGCTCTTGGTAACTAAATTTTTGTGTATGAATTAGGTTCATCATCATCATTTCTTTTAAAGATATACACACTGAAGCATTTAATTTTTTATATTTACTGTCTCTTTTCTTCCGCTTTAAACTAATCGCGGCAATGATGATAATGATGATTGCATGAAACGACAAGGGGAAACCCACAAAACGTTCTTAATGCCATCGACATGAGTGTAAGGAAACTTCCAGACCAATGGGACAAGCGACACGGGATGTTTACACTGATGTGACTAGTGACACAGACACTTCCAGACTGTAAAATAGCATTCATTGCGCATGAGGGTCGAAACAGCAAACGACACGTTCAAATGTCGTATTCGCATGCTACTTGTTACTTCGGCCAGAAAGCTCCTTAAAGGAATGGTGCTCAGACCGAAGCGACGCGCTATAGGGGGAGTTCCCAACTAAGTGACGAGCGACAGCCTTGAAGCGGCACTTCAGTCTATTCGCACGCGTTTGCTGCTAATTGTGCGAAGAACAGATCTAGGCGACAAGATAAGCCACACGTGTCGCTGGTGTGTCGCTCAAACTGGGCCCACATCGCGCTGCGACGCCAAGGGTCCCGGGTTCGAATCCCGGTCGGGCTTGGTTGTTTGTGAATATCCATTCATCAATTTCATCATTTCATCACTCATCCCCATCTTCGCAAATTAGCCAAGAGGCACAAAACGCGAAGTAAAATAAACTAAATCAAATCAAATCAAATCAAACTGGGCCATTTCCTCAATAGCTTGCAACGTGTTGCCGTGGTTTGTTGTTCGCGCATGCGCGATGCAATGAGTGTCTTGCTTTAGGGATATTGCGCACCAAAGCGGCACGCGATACTTATCGCTTGAGGATTTCACCAACCGAACGCTGGCCCGTGCTGCCCGTCTTCCCTTTACAATGTGAAATGTTGCTCTAGATTGGCTCGTTTCCAAGCGACATGTGTCGCGTCTCGCTTCGGTATGAAAGTTGCCTTGGACCGAAGGACCCGTGTCGCTTTGGTGTGAAATCCTTGTATCGTTTGTCGCGTGTCGCTTTGGTCTAAAATCTCCTTGAAGAAACGGTGCAGTCAGAGCTAGTGTCCCTACGGTTCGAAAGGCTGCATTGATTACCGACTGCTCGCTTTCAAGCGACACTTGTGGTTTGTCGCCTCGGTATAAAATATCTCTCAGGATACTATTTATATTCTAATAACATAGAAAAATAAACTCTAATACACAGTCCAAGACCTGACGTCCGGAATCACATTGCGATGTTTCTTCTTGTGTTACGCACGCATGCTATTTGTTTATTAATTTTATTTTAATTTTCTTTCCAAATTAATGCCATTTCGTGACTGCAAATCACTCCACAAATATAACTGTTCCCATCAATTCACGTACCGCCTTTCAAGACAAACAAATCTACATAATATATTCCAAAAACCAACAAAGCCGCATTACTTTCATAAGAAAATTAGCACCGATACTGATCGCACTGCTATCTATGTTCTCATCCGTCTCAGGAACCAGTTTCTTGGGTCGTTTTCCACACTACGTTATTCAAGGCTCTGTACCGCTGCTCCTCTTTGGATGCCTCCTCCATTATGCGTCGCAGTCAAACACGGAAAGACGACACGGCCGCTGCTCGGTTAGCAGCCTTTGCCCATACCTTGCCAGACACGTAACGTCATCTAGCGGGAAAACGTGCGCGAATCAGTTTCGCCACACCTCCATTTCGGTCCCGTAGACCCATTTCTAAGTACCATAGTTTTGGTGTAATATCCTCTGCCTCGTTATTTATTGACTAAGCCTAATATTTCATATTTGTGTTGCTTGATTGAATTGGTGGACTTAAAGTCCACTTTATACACAGAAAGGCTAATCGGGACCGGAATTACAGTTTGAAGTGGGACCCGAACCACTATGTGCCTCCACCGGGTATCGAACCCGGGGCCTCTTTATTACAAGCAACGGCGCTACCACTATGCCACTAATGCGTAAAAATCACGCATTAAGACGATGCTTATCACTTTCTTTGACAGTGATGCCATGATCCACAAGGAATTCCTGCCGGAGGGAACAACAATTTTTCCACCTTGGCCTTCTTCCGACGGGATGATGCAGGAGAACACCATTCCATGCTTTGGCGTTTCGTTTCACGGTCGTACCTCACACACCAGCTCTCATCCTCTGTAGCAATGCATTGCAAGAAATTTGGATCTGAATCCTCCAGATTTCTTTCTCTTCCCACGCCTCAAAATCGCTTTGAAAGGTCAGAGATTTGAGGATACTCCGGACATCCAACGGAACGTGACGAGGGTGTTGAACACCATCCCGAAAGAAGACTTTTCTAAAAGTTTCCAGGACATGTACAGCCGTTCTCAACGGTGTATAGCCATGGGAGGGGACTACTTTGAAGGACAGTAAGGTAGGTTTCATTAAGAATTCGTCTACTTTCGATATTCAGGATCATTCACCAAACTTCATTGTCAGAGGTTGTACATCAAGTGCCATCTCCTACACTTATGGCCTCACACGCCTGTAGTTTCTTTTGTTTGTTCCTATAATCGACACAAATTCCATGAACACTCATAATCACGGTACAGTTTTTTAAACTTCATGTTGTCGGACTTGTATCACCTCCTATTTATGGTTGATCGTTTGAAAAATACAATTACAATTTATAACCATACGCACAACACTCTACCTCCTCAGAAAGCGTTTACATTGATCGAGTGGTCTCTGGAGTTTACGCTCGAGTGAAAAAATCGATGGGGGAGGAAGCAACTCGGTCGACTCGCTGTCCTCCTTGGACAGCCACTCGACTGTGTTCTGACTACTGGAGCGAGTACTGGCTCCAGTACTCTCCCCAGTTGTTTACACGAGGAGAGTAGCTCTCTTTACCCTACTCGCTCCAGCTGCTCTCCCGGCTACTCGACCAATGTAAACCAGGCTTTATAGTCAGTGCAGTATTTGAATATTTTCAGTTTGTGAAAAATTCCTGCATCTTCTTTCGAAGCACAGGGACTCTGCATATTGTATGTCTCCAGCGACTCGAAAATATTTTAACCAGGGGGGGTGTGGGGGTTAGTATTCTCATTCCTCCTTACAAATACCAGCCTGAATATAAAAGAGAAAGTGAGTTGCCTGAAGATACAAGATAGCTGGGAAACGGGGTTAATTTTTCACGATTTAAGGTTTCTATTCGAAGGTATTTCGTGGGAGCTGTTGCGCCCCCAAACCCATTTTTTGGTACGCCCTTGGCTTGATATTAATGCAAAAGATGAGTTTGTTTGTATTTACTTACTTGAAGTCGCTCTTCTACCACTTTAGTCGCACAAAAATACGATTCACAAACATTAGGAAATCACACACTGCCTGGTACCGTGCAACGTTTTAAGTCCTTAAAATATAATGTCGATGGATTGATCTTGCGAGTGTGACCTTTCCGTTCGAGCGCTTGCTCTCTAGTAAGTGAAGTGTCAAGTCTATGGCCTTCTGGACGTTGCAGATTGTTTCATTTGTTTGTATGATTTACATTCACTTGTTTTGTGTTACTTTTGGATGTTATATGTTAAAAAGGAATAAATTTATAGCTCCTTTGTGTACAACTTCGCATGAATAATGTTAAATTTATCACTACCGTCCGCGTAATTTATTACATAAACAGACACAGGTGAATATTTGACCCATTTTGCAACGGCGATCGCAAATAGAGCCAAGTTTTCATACTGTTGAAAATTGTGATTAACTCACACACTCAGAATGCCTTTGTAGTATAGTGGAGTGAAGAAAATACTATTTTTGACATTTTCTTACATGGTGTGAAATTTCGTGTTGCAACATTTGTGTGCGAACTCGGCCGATTTAGATGTTTTATAAACGCTGTTCAATTGTCTCTCGTGGTATCACGTAGACATCTACAAGTTTACCGGTAAGCTGTTATTATTATTTTGCTTGTTCAGGTTAAATTGTAACGTAGTCGAATTTACTCAAGTAGGCAGATCACTCATTCATTTTCGTTATTTGATAATGAATCCTACAAATCACTGCTGTTGGTGTTTTACTTCGATGGTCTTTCGAAATAGATATGACGGAAGGGGCTATAACAAGAGTGATTGCGAATCACCTTGCGGTTGCAAATTTTTGCTTTAGCGGGGATTTTAATATTGCAATGCTTCGAAAGAAGTTACCGGAATTCCCCCCTTCCTCATTGGAAAATTTTCGGCTGTAACACCTTAAGATAAAAGCATGAAGTTTACAATAATAAACCTGTTAAGTTTTATAATAATACTAAACTAATGTTTTAATGCACATAAAATGTCGGTGCTTGGTAGTGCGGGGAAGGGGGTAAACCACAATCCTGCCCAGGGCGCCAAAAACTACGAGGCTGGAACCAGAACCGGACCAACCCCCAGCAAAAAATCGACTCCACCCAGTATCTTAGAAAATATTTTGATTATCAAATATAATGCCATCCTATAGACATATTTAATATTCTGTATTTGCTTTCACACTAATGACACTTTTGTGCATCCTCATCTGCCACCAGCCCTTCTTTCCCTTAGCTTCCCATCTGCTCGTAATATTTTTCTGGGGCGTTACTGCTCGTAACAATGTCTGTTTGATCGTAGGATCCTACACAATAAAGACAGGATAGAGATGAACAGAAAAGAAGCTATAAGAACCTTTGAGACAGACGGCGCTTTCCCGATGAATTTACATTTGCCGTACCATTTCCCTTCTTCATTCATTCCGTGGCCTCGAATAACTTGGTTCAATTATTCTTCTCCCTAAAGCCTAATCTCATTTAGTCTCCTGTCTTAACATGTTCTTTAGATTCCAGGTCGTCGAAATCCCCGCTGCGGTTGAATTAATCATCCACCGAAGCCAATTAGAGGCAGGACAAGACACGCCATCTGCCCGCCAAGATCCGAATGAACAACGGGTTAAAGGAGAGCGTATACAACCGAGCGGGGGTGAACGACCTCCGCGGATTGGCGCGAAATTATTCCTCAAGTTAGCTCCTAACGATTGCCGGGATGGTCCTATTGACTGGTGTAACGAGGGCTGACACTAGAAACTGTGGAGGTTGTTCTAGGAGGGTTATGAAGTTCGCCATTTTTTTTAAAGTGCAGTGTTGCAGGAGAGCAGGGGGGAATTTCGTGGAAAAGGGAAATTTTTTCTTGATTCCCCACTTTGGTGTCAGGTCAACATAATCTCATAAACATAAAAATGGCGACAAGGTCGATAATTTTTGTTGGTTTTAAAAACCAGGTAAAGCTAGGAAGTTGTTCGTTATTGTATAACTTTTCACAGTATTTATGAACTAAAACAGTGGTTTCCAACTTCAAAAGGTCCGAGAGCCAAAATTATATCCAGCAGTTGATAGGCGGGCCGCATTTTTTTGGGGGGTCGGGATTAAAAATTACAAAAATTGTAAGTACTGAACTGAAAATGTAGTACTTTCGCATGACCTAAATTTCTAAAATGAGGCAATAAAACAATGGAATTACAAATCAAAATTGTATAATTACAATTTATTTCACAAAAACCCAATACTTATTGATGAATTGAAAGAAATGAAAAATACACCATACAAATAAGAATCCTTCATGGTAAGTGTTCAATGTGAAAATTGAGCCCCATCTGCTTCTTTTATTAAAGTTGTATTTGAATTTCTGTATTTGAAAGCCTCAGAAGGAGAGGCAGTGAAGAATCTGCCAGTCTGCTTCTGTAGCGGTTCTTGATGAACTTAATTGAAGAAAATACACTTTCACAAGTGTATGTGCTGCAGAACATCGATGTCATTCTTTGCCCAAAACTACGAAGGTTTGGAAAGCGTTCTTTTGAAAGGTATTTGAAAAACTCTGGCCCCTTTTCTTGCCAAGTTTGAAGGAACACATCGCCTTGCAAATCACGAAATTCAAGTTGGAGAGAAGCTATTTTAATTTTCAATCTTACGTTTTTAGGACATATTGCTCATTTCGATATTTGAAGAAACTTTAACAATCAGTCACAGCACAATCCGAGTTGGAACACTGGAAATCTCTTCGTACTTCGTGCGTAGTAAAACAGATCTGTATAGCGCCGCTCTGCAGTTTGTTTCTGAACACAAAGAGTGAAGCCTTCGCGGAAGCGGGCGAGTTCATTCCTCATAGCGAAGGGGTGGAATGCATGGTGTGAAGAGAAAGTTACGTCACTTTAGATTCTTCTGATGATCATTATTGACTGCAAAATCAATTCTACCTGGGATATTGTCTTTCTTCACAGAGCATCCGTTCCTTCAGTAAAAAAAAGAACGTATTTTAATAAAAATAAATAAAATTAATGTATTTTGCGCTGGCTTCGCGGACCGCAGAAAAATGCAACGGGGGCCGCATGCGGCCCGCGGGCCGCCAGTTGGAAACCCCTGAACTAAAAGATGTGAGAGAACGCAGCGTGTGATTAATCTGATAATAATAATAATAATAATAATTATTATTATTATTATTATTATTATTATTATTATTATTATTATTATTCGCACTTTAAATTCTCCGTATATTCATGAGGAAAGTTCAGAGGCAGTAAGTTAGCCGACAGTTCATGGAACAGTAGGAAAGGTGAACGCTTCATTCATAGTCACCGAAATGCGGGAGAGAAATGGCAAGACACTTTCTGCCCCTCCCCCCAAATTCACGTAGAGGGACAGATATTTTATATTTTATTATATACATATATAAAATATTGTTTATGCCAACCTTGCCCCCAAAATTTATTTTAAGTTGCCGCCTCTGGCTTCATTCGTTTTTCAAAGGAATTGCAACGTTTCTGGACTTTCCGAAGGAATAACTAACAACAAAAGATCTCCAGTTGATTTCCATGATCATTCTCCAAATTTTAAACTTAGTTTTACTCCAATGCAGCGTATATATTGCAGTAGCGAATCCAGGAATTGCACTTGAGAAAGGCGATTTTTTGAGAGAAAGCCCATTCTAACCAATAATTATTAATTAATTATAATTAAATAGTTTTTACGTGAACAATATATATGGTACTACTTCGTGGTCTACAGTGATTATAACGTACACGCCTTAAAATAAGAGAGAGAAATAATTCACGCGAGGGATATTTTCGTTTGTAAACATATCCATCCACCTGTGAGACTGTTATTACAATTAGTGGTGCAGTGAAGATTTTAGGAAATAAATGTATCTTTCTGAAGGATCATCGTAACATATTTACAGTAACTTGCCCAATAGGGGGTTAGTGAAGCTCATAACCCCCCCCCCCCCCGTTTGGTCCAGTATTCCTAAAAGAAAGAACGCCAAAGGCAAGAAAAGATGGCAAAATTAGGGATGACTATTAAAGTAAGTATACGTAACCCCCCCCTTTTCAAAACTCCTGGGCATATTTAGTTTAATTGAACTCGTGAAACAACAGCAAAAGGAAAGCATATAGTCAGGAGATGGAAAGAAAGAAGTTTCGAAAAACAAACACACATGGCACTAGCAGGATGAGGTCAAAAAATGTCAAAAATATAAATGAATTGTTGGAGGATAAGTATATATTTAGTGAAAGAGAAATATGATGAAAATATTTAGAAAAGATGAAAAGGATGTATAAAAAATAGATGATAGATGGAAATTAAACTTCAAGGGGAAACTTCCGTAATGATGTTGAAAGCTGGAAATCAAGGTCCCCGCCATAACCCAAATTTTAGTGTTTCAATATTTTCCCGCGGCGCCCAAGTCAGAATGTAGGCATATCTAACACTTGCAACGCTTAGTTAGTGTGATTAGGTTGCTTGCCTTAAGTTAAAAAATAAACACATATTTCAAATTCAGAAGCATTTTATGTGGAAAAAGTACTAAATAAGGACATATTTGGGATAAGTGTAATTTCAGTGAAAATATTGGAACATTTCGTGCGCCCCTGTAAGGTAGCCGCGGCGCACACTTTGGGAACCGCTGCCCTGGGGTAGTGGTTCTCAAACTGTGATAAGCGTACCCTCAGTGGTACATTAACTACTTGAAGGAGGTACGCGATCAGCTCGGAAAAGAAATGTCGAGAATACCCTCACGACAACATTTTTGCTGCAGGTGTGTAGAGCAGACTTCATAGGTTTAACACTCAACAGGAAAATATGGCTGATTTTGTCACTGACACACTTATATTTTGTTTCATATGTTTTGAAATAAAATACTCGTTCGAAATATATAAGACCATATTTGGAGCCGAATCTCCGCTTGAAAGTTTCAACTGCACAACTATACATCAAGAAACTGTGTCAGGCTAATCATTGTCACTAGAAGCTGAGGATTTACAATAAAAACTTCAAAATTGTGCTTGACAATTTGTTTACAAACTTATTTTTGTTCTTTACTTTTTTTCAATATCTCTGAAAAAATATATGAAAATTAAAGTTTTTGTTTATGTACTTCCTAGCATACATGTGTTTCACTTTTTATTCTGGTAACTAATCATAAAGACTGTAAAAGTAGGAACACCCGATAAAGTAATAAACGTAGGATTCTAATGTTTATTTCTTTACCATCTTTGCACATACAGCCCGAATGCCATTTTGCTATATTGCAGATACACGCCTCCAACATATCAAAAACCAATCAGACAGCCAAAAAAAATGCCCAAAAACCACTGGAAAACCTATGGTGGGGTTACAATAGACGTCTAGTTACGACTAAAGGGTACAATGAGGGGGAAAAAGTTTGAGAACCGCTGCCCTAGGGTAAAGAAACAGCACCTATTCCTCTCTTACAAATAACAAAGATATAATATGAGAAATTTAGGGTCGCATAAAGCCGTGGATTTCAAGGAGTTAGCTTGGGTGGTCTTCTAATCTTCTTATGATATCGCCACTTTCACATTCGGAATCCCCCCCCCCCCATCCACACACACACACAACACCATTAGGTTGAGAGCTCGATGTAATCTTTGCAAACAGTATAAGATTTTACTTCCTTGTTTACCCTAGGCTGTTACATCAGACTTCGTAAATTACATCCAAAATAGCCAATATACGCCCCCGAAAGGACCCGACCAGCGTCGTCCGATAAGCGACGCGTTAACAGGTATATTTAGATGATTTCAGCCGAGGAAGAAGAAGAGAAATGCGGATAGCCCGTGGAAAAGGGCCAACTGGGTGATTTAGTGTGGCAGCAGGATGCAACTTTTCTTTCTTTCAGATCAAACGGACGTCTCTCGGAAGTGGCGCTGGCGTCGCGGCGGAGGGATATGGAAGCACACGCTGCGATTCCCAAACGAAAAGGATGTTGATGTGCCACACGCTGTGGAAGCCGTCCCAGGCGCGACCATGCGTTGAGGTTATCGAACGGATCTGTGGAAAACTACCGCAAAAAATATCCCAAGTGCCAGATAACGCCAAACGATATACGAAACATTCGAGAGTGGTCAGTACCGCCACCGCACGGAAAAAATTGCGAGGATGGGAAGTGTGACCAGCCAGCGCGTTCCCTCGGTAATCCAGAAAATGTATTTCTATATTTACACGTGTAAACAGTACTTTTTAAAACCCAAAATTAGGAGGAAAACGGAGTGCGGTTTATGTTCGAGATAACAAAGAGTCTTGCTTAATTTTTTATCCTTACTTAACATCACGAGCCTTGTAAGAACTACTAGTGTAACCAATGCCTTTATTTATATTCTAACAACACTTACTATTCGTCAGAATAATGTACCACTTGCAACCAATGATGTGTCGTACACTATAAGTTTACGTCTACATGCGTTATCTACACGTAATGTACGCGTAGGTTACATTGGGTTGTAGTTTACATAGACTACGTAGACAATCTAAAGTGCATTTAAATTAATTTTCAAGGCTTTCATGAAAGGAAACTGACATTTTCAACTATATTGGTTCCTAACAAACTGACAAGAATCATATTTACAACAAAATTTCTCTTATTTTCTATCATCAACTATTGAAGGAGATAAATAGTTTGCAAAAAAAAAAAAAGATGGCAGTCGTGAGACAAAATTAGTCTTTTTCCCATAAAACACTAGAACATTTCCTATGTTAGGTTCTTTTCCTAGGTGAGAAATTGTTCGAATTTGGAAGGAAGAGTATGAAAAGTTCTCCTCAAATATAAGCAACTGATACACAGTATAATTTTGTTTTACTTCCACGGCGCCCTTTGCTAAGTTATCACCTTTCGGCATGTTGTTTACATAGATTACGTCGTCTACGTAGACTATCGTTGTTTACGCGTAGATGCACATCACTGCTTGCAACTTATTATATTTCGAATTGTAACTTGTTCGTACTTGATCCATGTTTCGCTGACCAGTGACCAGTCAGTTCAAGTAATGATAGAGAAAGGAATTCTAATCACTGCTTCAGCCACTTCGTTGCGCTTAGGATTGCACCATTGCCAATCTTCTCAATGCTTCTGATTCTGCTTTCGCCCTTGACATTTTTTAATTTTTTTTAATAATATTACAAGCTATTTTTTCCTGAACGGTACTGTCTCAAAAAAGAAGGAGACTGCTTAACTTATACATGAGCGCGGGCTATACACGGAATGTAAGATATTTGCGTACTGTACTGCATGCCCCTCCAACAACTCAAACGTAACGACACTTATGGTGAGCAGTGTAGTATTTGAAAAAATTCAAGGGGGCAGGGAAAGGAGGGATTCCAGTAACTCCTTTCGAGACATCGGAATATTATTGTATCCCCCTAAAGGCTACAAATTTGCAGCCTGAGTGGAGATGGAATATTTAGAGGGGAACATGTAGGAATCTGCATATACGAGGGACGTTCATTAATAATTTCCCATGACCCAGTTCTAGTTAATGTAGAATACTGAAATTTTATATGTGTAATGATACATATGTGCATAGGTCATGAGGTAATTTGCAATTCTGAACTCCTCTTAGTTTTTGTCTTACAAGTACTGAATTGAGACAAGGTGTAGTGATGGATCCAGTGGAATACCGAGCAGTCATCAAGTTTCTTTACTTGAGAGGCCGCACACCAAAGTAAACGTTTGATGAGATGAAAATGACCTATGGAGAGGATGCCCCATCGTATGACGTACTGAAGCACTGGCATCGTCAGTTCAAGTGTGGTCGGACTTCAGTAGAAACAGCCCCCATTCTCGGCCGACCCCAGTCAGCCATTGACGAAGACACCATTGGGCAAGTGATAGCCGCCATGTTGGAGGATCGCTGCATAACCGTTCGCCAACTAGCTGAATATGTCAAGATCAGTGTGGGGTTTGTGGAAAAAATAATCCATGACCATTTGCACATGCGGAAGGTGTCTGCTCGATGGGTTCCTCGGCTACTCACACCTTTCCAAATGCAGAAACGAGTCACATGCTCCCAGGCTAATTTGACCATGTGCCAGGAAAACTAGGAGGAATTTTTTGACAGACTAATCACCCAGGATGAAACGTGGATCCATCACTATGACTCTGAGACCAAGGCCCAGTCAAAGCAATGGAAGCATGCTGCTTCACCACCACCAAAGAAGGCCCGTCTCCAACCCTCAGCGGGCTAAGTGATGCTCATGGTTTTTTGGGACCAACATGAAGTAGTTATGATGGATTTCCTGGCGAAGGGCACCACAAATACCAGGACGTACTACACTTCACTGCTGCAGAAATTCCGGAAGGCCATCAAAACCAAGAGGCGTGGCATGCTGACCAAAGGCGTCCGCATCCTGCAAGACAACGCTCCAGTTCACAACTCGCATGTTGCACAGACAGAAGCAGGCTCGTGCGAATATGAAATCCTTCCTCATCCCCCGTACTCTCCAGAACTCACACCATCAGACTTCCACCCTTCCTAACCATGAAGTCATATCTGAAGGGGACGCACTTCCACGACGATGAAACGTTGATTTCTGAGGTCAAGTCATGGCTTCTGGAGCAACCTGCAGACTTCTACAAACAAGGTCTCCACGGGTACATAGAGCGATGGGAAAAGTGTGTGGCCATTGGTGGTTCCTATGTAGAGAAGGACTAATGTCTGTACCAATTTTCGTTTATCTCCGTCCATGGGAACTGGTTCAGGGGAAATCTTTAATGAACGTCCCTCGTACATTTATGAAAATGGATCTATCCGAGTTGCAAAGTGACGAATTTGGGAACAGCAAGGTTTAAACTTTTGGTTTATTGTGTCCTCTGCAGATATTGCTAGAAACTTGAAAACAAAACAAAACACATCTAAACAATGTGGGGACCAATAGCGTTGTCACCTTGTGATCAAGGATTCTTGGTTGGATCTCTCAGTTCAGTTGGTTGGATCCTACTTGAAGGACTAGAGATAGGGGTAGTGCTCGAAAAATTATCTTTAAAGCTAGGCGCCAGCTCTGAAAATCAGGCGCCAGGAAACTACCTACTAGCAATTGTGCATACTACAGAGTGTTTCAAAAGTCGCACAACCCAAACTTTGACAATGCATATCATGAAAACCGTAAGAGGTATTTACACCAGGTTTTCTGCACTAAACTAATCATGTACGCTATCACTGGGTTAATAAATTTATGTTAGCATGTATCCAAATAAAAGCAATTACATTATTTTAATAAATATTGTTAATTTGCTGAAAACATTTGAGAATTTGATTTTCAACAATATATACAAACGTAGAAATTTTCAGCGAAAAATGCAGGTTCGACCAGGACTCGAACACGGGTCTCTGATATACCGTGCCATTGCTCTAACCACTTAGCCACTGAGTCGGGCTGGCCTTGCCTGATTTTCGCTGTCACTGTTTTACCTGCGTGGAATCTTCTCTGCCAGTGCTACCGCAACGGGATCTGTTGCCTTTGAAACACAGCAGACTTTGACGTTGCCTGGTTCCTCCCAGCGTAGAGATGTTAATTATTGAAGATCAGGCACACACAGGAAATGTACTACGTAGAAATTTTCAGCGAAAAATGCATTAACATCTCTATGCTGGGAGGAACCAGGCAATGCCGAAGTCTATTGTGTTTCAAAGGCAACAGATCCCGCTGTTGCACTGGCAGAGACGATTCCACACAGGTAAAACAGCGACAGCGAGAAATCAGGCGAGGCCAGGCCGGCTCAGTAGCTCAGTGGTGTCGACCTCTATGGCGGAGTGGTTAGCAGAGCGCGCTACAAAGCCAGGGGTTCCAGGTTCGAGTCCCGGGTAAGACATGGGTATTTGTGTTTGTCCAGATGATAAGAAACTGAGAAACTAAAAATTGAAAAGTGTAAAAGTGAGAAAAAGTGTAATGGTGGGGGATACCTCCGTGTAGGGGGTATTTCCTTTATATATATATATACAGGGTGACTGGTAATTAGATGTATTCCCTGAAAGGGGTTAAAGTAGAGACAATTTGCAATAAATTTGACCATATGATACCCCGTCCGAAAATTAGTAGTTTTCGAGATAATCCGAGTTTCAATTGTTTTTTTAAAAAATGACAATTTTCCACATAAAAAGATGAATTGAGAAAAAACTGCTCATTGTATGGAACATATTTTTTGATAGCTAACAAATAAGTGGTTCATTGAAAAAAAAAAGTTTTTCCCAAATAACAATCACATGTAAGTAACGGGTGGGTCTAAACTTACAAGTGATGATAAAATAATGCACTCTTAGTTTACTTGGCAACGTATTAATAACAAAAATGGTATGACACGAAGCGTACAAATTACGTAAATTACTTCCTTGTGACATCTGCTATCCAACAAGGTACAAATGTTGCTAACATTCACATTTGTGTACAAGAAATAATACTTCATTCATCTTCATGTGAATGGAATCAATGAACAATACAATTAAAGAACATTACATGTCTTGCTCAAAGTGGGCACCTCCGTTACGAATGCAGGCACACAGGTTTTTATGGACATTTGTTCTCTTAACTCGTGATGTGATGGTGTCCTTGACGTGTTGACCAACTGTTAAGATCCTCTCCCTGAGCTCTTCTTGCGAGTTTACCGGTGTCTTGTCACGTGGTTCCAAATGTAAAAGTCGCAAGGCGTCAAATCGATAGGGGGATCGAGCTGGGCAGTCATCATGCTGATAAATCATGTCACGTCTTGTAGCTAGAGGCACATCCTTCAACAACATTGCCATCCCGTTCCTCAAAAAATGTTCATAAGTGATGCCATTTAAGATTTTGGGCTCGATGAAATGATCGTTGATTACGCCCATCCATACTTCTGCTTGGGCGTGCGACAGTGGCTGGATGAAAATTACCCAAAAAATGGATTGGCCGAGGCGGTCCGATTCCCTGGCCGGCTCGATCCCCCGATTTGACGCCTTGCGACTTTTACATTTGGAACCACGTGACAAGACACCGGTAAACTCGCAAGAAGAGCTCAGGGAGAGGATCTTAACAGTTGGTCAACACGTCAAGGACACCATCACATCACGAGTTAAGAGAACAAATGTCCATAAAAACCTGTGTGCCTGCATTCGTAACGGAGGTGCCCACTTTGAGCAAGACATGTAATGTTCTTTAATTGTATTGTTCATTGATTCCATTCACATGAAGATGAATGAAGTATTATTTCTTGTACACAAATGTGAATGTTAGCAACATTTGTACCTTGTTGGATAGCAGATGTCACAAGGAAGTAATTTACGTAATTTGTACGCTTCGTGTCATACCATTTTTGTTATTAATACGTTGCCAGGTAAACTAAGAGTGCATTATTTTATCATCACTTGTAAGTTTAGACCCACCCGTTACTTACATGTGATTGTTATTTGGGAAAAACTTTTTTTTTTCAATGAACCACTTATTTGTTAGCTATCAGAAAATATGTTCCATACAATGAGCAGTTTTTTCTCAATTCATCTTTTTATGTGGAAAATTGTCATTTTTTAAAAAAACAATTGAAACTCGATTATCTCGAAAACTACTAATTTTCGGACGGGGTATCATATGGTCAAATTTATTGCAAATTGTCTCTACTTTAACCCCTTTCAGGGAATACATCTAATTACCAGTCACCCTGTATATATATTAAATAAAAGTGGTTTGAGAAATCGTATGGTATGCCAGAGACCAAGGTTCGAGTCCTGGTCGATCCTGCATTTTTCGCTGAAAATTTCTACGTAGTACATCTTCTGTGTGTGCCTAATCTTTAATAATAATACCAACTCTTAAATATTTGTGGGGTCACTAGTCGTAAAACAGTTGCTTTGTGAGGTACAGCAGAAGCAGGGGATTTTTCTTGGAAAACCTCTTGCACATGAGTGTAAGAATGAGTAGTAAAATACTCTTCAGCAATGCACACGCGCTGCTCCAAAAAATACGCCATGCTGAATCAATTAAAAGAACAGGCATAGTAGCGTCGAAAGTGAGCGAAGAGAATTCAGTGTAACCTGAGGCAGACTAGGATTCTCTAAAGAGTCCAATTTCGGCACAAAATCTTGGTTTATGATTTTTCACGTAAATGTATAGCCAATACTTAGGCACATTTGTCGTGCGTCTGCTGACAATATTTCGACCTGCTAGCATTGCCATATATGTACCAAAAATGACACTTTTTCACTCAACCCATAAAATCGCCAATAAAAAATCCATCAAATGTTGCACATGACCAATATTGGTCGCAAATGAAGATTGACATGGCATCAGTCATCAGACATCTAATTATGACCCTTCGATAATTTCTTACGTATTTTTCTCATTCAAAAGTGCATTTCTGGAAAATTTTTAACGCTGCCTTCGGCCAGTTATTAATTTATCTAAATTTTCTGTATGGAGAAAACTAATAATTGCATTGGAATATATCTCAATGGAGGAGGCTTTATAATGCAGAAAACCCGGTGTAAATATCTCTTACGTTTTTCATGATATACATTTTCAAAGTTTGGGTTGTGCTACTTTTGAAACACACTGTATATGAATCTGAGCATCACGGTATTCAAAACATCGCTAAATCATTCGAGAAGAAAAGGAAATGGGGTGTTGGGGGACAAAGAGTAAGAAATTATTACTGACACTCTTGAATGTTCGCAACGTTGATTTTAAAAAAAAAATCATTTGCTAACTTACGCTGTACTGCAATTTGAACTTAGAATCATCAAAATTTCGTATATATTACAGCATAAAATCACAGTCGCCAGGCTGAAATTTTTAGTCGCCATGACGACCTGGCGACCGGGATTTTTCGAGCCCTGGATAGGGGTATAGTATCCTTCTCGAAATGCGAATAGCCGAACGAGAGGAAGATCTGTTAGCATCGCCTGGTATCGGAGGAAGCAGGAATTTTACATGGCCGCTGAAGGAAAGTAGTTCTCTTAAAGTACGCTATGAAGATCTTAATTAGTATAACGGCACAAAGCACCTGAAAGGAGAAAAGAAAGTTTTAAAAATAATATAATGGAGGGCCAAAAAAAAGAGACACAAAACAATGTTCTGATTATGAAAACGTAAAGTTAGAGAGGAAGTCATTACATTCTAGGCAGTGGCGGCGATTGAGGGGTGGGCTATGGGGGCAGTTGCGCTCTCACTTTTCGCCACTTTTGTCCCCGCACCATGCTAAACCTAATCTACAAAGGGAAATATACTGTCTTTGCCCCCAGTTTTGGCACCTTGCCTCCCCCGGTTTTGGAAACCCAATTGCCGCCACTGATTCTAGGCAAGAAATGCACGGGTATCTCTAAACACATTTGCGGGGTGTCCCAGATGGCGCAGTGGTAGCGTTGTTGCCTTGTAATCAAGGGGTCCCGGGTTCGATACCCGGTGGAGGCACAAGTGGTTCGCATCCCACTTTAAACTGTAGGTCCAGTCCCGATTAGCCTTACTGTGCATAAAGTGGACTTAAAAAACAAATCAATCAAATCAACTAAACACATTTGCTTATATTTGTAATAGCCTTTATATAGAGAAATACTTGGTTTGCCACACGAGGAGAAATGCATAATTTCGAATACATACGAGGCTCTGTTCATTATTCGAGCACATTTCGACAGAATCGAAATAAACGTTCACCTTATGCGAAATTGTATCCCTGTAAGCTTTTAAACTTTGGTAACAGTCCCTATTGGTCTGTACGTGCATAAAATAGACTTTAAATACACAATCAAACTTCTCCATGGCTTCGAAAACACCTCGGTTACCCCAACATAGCACACAACGCTCGATAGATCGAAAAGAAAAGTTTCACCCCTTCACTCTTCTTCCCACCCCATCCTCCAGTGAAAATTCAAGAGAAAGAATTCCATTAGGCACCTGATCCGAGACATCGTTTCCTCGTCACAGGCGCAATTTAAGATTAATCTCCAGAGGTAAGTCCAGATCGCGCCCCCAAGGAATGGAGGAAAGCTCGGTTTCCGCCATCCGGTAATCCCAGAGGAGAGTGGGGAGGGATTCCTCTACCAAAAAGATTTGGCGTTTCAGAATGACTGCCGTCACCTCGAATACAGATCACGGTATCACTGACACCGCATCGTTTCTTCTCGTCCTATTATTTCCAGATTTGTAGACTGGGTGTGAGAAGAGGGTTAAAATGCATTGCACGAACGATGTAACCTATTACTACTACTACTACTACTAATAATAATAATTATAATAATAATGCATTTGATCCCTTGAGAAAGGTAGGTTTGGAAAAGACAAAAGGGGCAAATTTTCTAAATCCTCACACGGAGTTCCCTGGCTGCCTCTGTCATTGCTTGTAGCAACTTATATTTGTATCTGGAACATCTGATGATGGTCATGGTTTTGGAATGGATCACTGAAAAGCCTTGTAAACGGTGCTTTTTTTAATGCACTGAACGCTTATTGAACACTCAATTGAAATGATGAGCGTGGAAAACGACTAACTCTATGGTAACATTTTAGGGAGGGGGAATGAATTTTTACATTATCATCCATTACGTTTGTTGTTGGAAAATAAAAACACAGGCGTCGAGTGTGGAGAAAGATTGAACACAATTTAAATGCATAGGAACTTTATCAAGGATGATTTTTATATAATACCGGTATTTCGGTACAACACCGAGAAAAAAAAACTTGCTCATTGAAATTGACAAATTGGTAATATGATATTCTATCTTATACTAATACCGTGGTATAGTTGAACGTACCGTATATACTCGGATCCAAGACGCGCACTTCAATTTTCAACGTCCAAAACCAGAAAAAAGGTGCGCCTTAGATTCGAAGAAATACGGTATTCTCCCCACGAAAGCGTAAAATGGAAAATGTCTGCCTTATTTTAGTATTAAATGATTCCCGTATTGCTATGGATACGCATGGGAAACCTACTGTTTTGCCCTCTTCTTTTACGTAAAATAATCCTGCCTCCGCCAAATCTTCGATAAACTGGTATTCTGATGATTGCGAGTTTCTGGGTAAAAAATCCTTGTTTTGAATATTTGCATCTTGCAGCACTTGATCATTTTACTGCGAATGCACAAGAGAGGTGTAAAAATTTCAAACAAATGTATTTAAAAATTAATTGTTGAGGCCATACATGCTGGAGCAGTGCGGTTGATATACAATAGTTCCCGGAGTTAATACATACTCTTTCTGTAGACTCAGAAATGGAATTCTACGTGCTGGTCAAGGTGGGTTGATTTAAATCAGGGGACTTTTTTTTTTTTAAAAAAACCAACAACAACACTGATTTAAATCACTTTAAATAAATAATTTATAGAATAATGTACATGAGGATTTTGTAGATATCAGAATCACATTTGGTGAAAGTACATTAATCTTGTAATCATTGAATGGTGTTTATTAGGCTCTAAGAATGGAAAATAAACGAAACAAAAGTTATGTACTGTACTGGTGGTGTGAAGCTCATACGAAAGGAAATGTACTATTTTAAACTGTAAACACACATTTCTCTTGATTTAGACTTCAATAATTTTTATGGTCAAAAATAGCAAATATTTTGTGTAGAAATATATACAAAATACTAATCTAAATAGTGTAATCATCATCAAACTGTAAATAACCATGGCAGCTGATATTTTGCAAACTATCATTAAAAAATATTGCCAAAATTTAGCTACAAAGACTATACATTTTTTTAAAGTTATAATTACATAGTACATCCAGAATGTTTTATTTTCTCTGGAAGAAAAGTTACTGAAATTATTATAGTTTCATTAACACACTCAACAAACATTTCCATAGTGTCAGAAACAGAAAAATGTATATTTACATATAATTTTTATTTGCTTTAACTGTTCAAATTTTTACATGGCTGTTTACTGGAAAAGGCCTTTCTACAAAAAACATATATCTATATTTTTGGTACCAAAACCATACAAGCAACTTTAAGCGTGTTTTTTAATAAAAAAATCCGATTTAAATAAAAAAATAACAAAAATGATTTTTTAAATAAAAATCATGACTTTTATCCACCCTGGTGCTGGTTGATTGTGATCTTAGTTGAAAACTAATCGGAGGGAAGACCTAATGAAACCGGAGTGCAAAATGCTGGCCAAGAATTATCTCCATCACACTCCGAAGTTGTTCTGCGATTTACACCCAAGCGGAGCGACGAAACTTTGGCAAGATAAGATACTCATCGCTCGGCTCGCAAAGACCGAAATCGGCAAATTTATGGGAAGTAAACCTACCATAAGTGCCCGATTCTGTTCGGTACACTAGATTCAGGTGAGCCAATGAGCGGAACAGCCGGAATGCCTACCTGAGAATTAAAACTTGACCTGGGTGTTCGTCCCGAACTGACTAAGCTGGTGCAGAATTTTTGCTTACTGTACGAGAGTCGCCGGCAATAAAAAAAGGACGCCTAGATCCTGAAATACTCGGTTCCCTGCAAGGCGTCATGTGTGTTGCCTAACTCTAAGTGGATTTTAATAGCAATATTTCAATGGCAAATTCTACCACCGTCGTAGAGTTAGGCAACACACATAACGCCTTGTAGGGAACCGAATATTTCCGGATCTAGGTGTCCCATTTTTATTGCTGGTGGCCGTATATGCTTTGTATTGTGTGAGAAAATGAGAAATGAAGATAAAGATTAACTTTTTTTTATATAGAAACCACGAGAGAGAGTATAGTTTAAGTTCTCATTGGAACGCCAGTTCGGTTTCCTAGACATAGATCGAGAGAAAGCCGATCGCTGTTGTGACTTTAACTGCAGTGTTTACGCATCGAACACGAACTGCGACGACGTTACACTCCCAAGGTCTCCACATAATATAATAATAATAATAATAATAATAATAATAATAATAATAATAATAATAATAATAATAATAATAATAATAATAATAAAGCACAACACAATATCACAACCTAGCTAATATAACCGCAATTTCACGTTATGGAAACACTGAAGAAACTGAATTGGCAACATCTCATTTATTCCACGTGGACTTGACAAGTACTGCCAGTTCCTAAAACGGACGCTATTGGTGAAGAAGGTTTGAGGGGAGGAGTTACTGGGCTCCACGTGGACTTGACATATCATTGTCAGAGGGTAACTGATCGTTTGGAACTTCCTTTGAAGTAAAGTGATATTCCAATTAGGACTGTGACTTTAATCATTCTTCTCTGACGCCTACTCTTCTCTTCGTAAGCTGTTTATCATGGACTCAATATCTTTGTTTCCGTTTTCGGCTTCTTGTTCCTCTTGCTCTCTGTCCTCCTTCACCGTACAAGCTCCAGCCATCTTTCTATGAGCTCTCTATTGCAACTATTGGCCGGTCTGGTACCGTGCCGACCGTTCATGATGTCTGTCCTGCTTTAAAATTCTGGAATCTCCACTCTGAAGTAAAGCTCTGGCTTCTGTTTCCACATTATAACAAATAAGGAAATAGGAATTCTTCATCTAAAATTGACATGTTCTCGGACTTCGGACTTCAACACGTACAAAACTTAATTCCTTGACGCAGCAGCTGTTTGACGACCATGGCCTTTCCAGTGGATTTTCGTTGGACGACGTGTCGTCGACCGCCGCTGATATATGACTTTCTAGACTGCTACTCCTTCTTTCCAAGTAGCTTCCCAATTGCCCTCGTGAAGCTGGGTTAACACCCAAATTCTGGAGCTCCCACCAGTTGTCGAATCCGGGACCACTCGCACAAAGGTGCGAGCGCTAACTATCACGCTAGGAATTGTATGGAGACGATACTAGATTTGGCCTCCCCGATGGCACAGTGCTAGCGTCGTCGCCTTGTAATCAAGGGGTCCCGGGTTCGATACCTGGTGGAGGCACATAGTGGTTCGGATCCCACTTAAAACTGTAGGTCCAGTCCCAATTAGCCTTACTGTGCATAAAGTGGACTTACAACAGTAACTCGAACTGTACATACACGCCCATCTTGACCAACTTTGGTGGATGGGGACAGAATGTGACTCCCCCCTCCCAAGACGCCGCCGCTTATGTCTAGTACAGCCGGTAGTGATGCCAGACTTAGAACTGCTCTGACAATATGGAGTTCGTAATAAGTAGAGGAATATATGTATATAAAGCAAGAAACCAATTATATTAAACTAATTATAATATAATCCATTTTATGTAATAAATTGTATCTCTCTTTTTAATTTAAATTAAAGATAAACAGACGTGGGAGATTCTAAAAGAAATGAAGGAAATCTGTTAGAAATGAAGTTTCAAATATCAATACAAAATATAAAGAGGAAAATATGTCGTACAACAATGTTAGATAAGAAAAGAAATATAGTAGGTAGAGAAAACGTAAGAAAGTACAAAAGGATAGCTAACTGTGGGAAAGAAAGAAATCCAGAAAACTGTGTAATGGAAGGAGTGTATTAAAAGTGAGAGAGAGAGAAGAGGGAAGGAGAGGTAGATTGAAGTAGAAGAAGGAGAAGGAGAAGGAGAAGGAGACAGGTAGAAACAGATGTAGGAAGAGAAGAAAAGTAAAAATTCGATGGAAACAAAAGCAAATTTAATATAAGCAGAAATGCAGCCAACCTGAATTGAGAATTCAGTGCAGCTGACCACGGAAAGAAGCATTGTGAGAAATTAAGATCAATACGAGAACGGTAACGAAGCAAGAGCAAAAAAAGGAAACGAAAAGGAACAGGAGAGGGTAAAAAAGAGAAGGAAGATGAACGCCACTTTTGCTTTTCCACGTCCTCGACTTCGCGCTGGAAGAACCATAAAATTTGTGGAAGGAAACTTGAGGCAAAGGGGAGCTGAATTCCCTCCGTGATTTCTCCGTATTCCAGACGCTTCCAGGAAGATTTCTGGAAAAGAAGAAATCTCGGTTCTTCGCAACTGGATGTTTCTTGCGAAGAGGCACCGTTCTGGAGATATTGAAGCAACTGCCGAAAGAACACTTCTCGCGATGAATAAAGATATATATATTGCTTCAGGAAACTTCCTTCTCCAGAGGTGGGGAGACGAGCGAGAGGGAGGTTTGAGGGCGTTGCTGCGTGAATGAACAAGAATGAACATTTTCTCTCTCCCTTCTTTTCTTTGCAATTCTTAAATCAAGAATTTCTGACAAGAAGGTTCTAGATATGAATATCGGAATACATCTTCATTTAAATGTATTTGTAACTTATTTCCGTGTTCCGAGAAATCCTTGTTGCCGAATTCTGAAAATTTTTTATTTTCAACACGATGATGTGGAACCAATGACGAAAGAAGGGACTTAAAAAGGAATATAATTCATTGTTTATCGTGCTATATGCCCTGCATTGTGTTTTGAAATAACAATAAGGTACTGTTTAAATGTGCAACATACGTTTACATTATAGAGTGATAGTACAACTATATTGATTAGAGATAGACCGACATGGAATTTTAACTGCTTCTGACAAACTATCAACATAGTTTTGAGTTACGAATTTTGAGTTTTTGTTTCAGAGTGGAGCCAAGCTTAACTTCCGGCGCGGGACCCGCCTTTATGTCAATGACCAATCCGCTGTTGCCGTGTTTACCTACGAAGAAACTGATTAGGTCTACAACTTAGAATCCCTCCCCCCGAAGCGGCCAGTGGGGAAACAGGATTTTGTGAAGATAAGCATCCTGCGCTGTGAATTGGCGCCGGGAGTTAGCTTTGTCCGGGTATAAGTCCACTACATGCACAGATAGGCTAATCGGGGCTGGACCTATAGTTTAAAGTGGAATAAAATTACTGGATCCAACATTCCAACATTATTGTCAAACGTATTCGTGAAGATCCGATTGGGTCATTCCCCTCCTTGATTAATGTGTTTAATTTGGAAAAGGAAACTTGGTATTTAGAATTTTACTTTAAAAAATCATAAGTTACATAAGTTCTATCTTAATACACAGAAAAATAATTATGGCATAGCATTATTGTGTACTCAGTTGCAGGTATTTATAGAAATTTCATACTTGAATTTTTACCAATAAAATCAATATCCCAATATGCTTATATCGACCAATACTGACAGCAGTGTTTGTTAGAGTGCGGGTTATCATGCCGTATATCAAATACCACCATACATATACAAAGTGTCACCGAATAACATAGACAAACTTCAACAGCGTGTAGAGGACATCAAAGTCAATAAGTTTTCTTAATGATGCGTTGTTCGTTTTGATGCTACGACAATTTAAAAACAATAACCTCCTGATTTTTTAATGCTATAAATACCATTTTACCCAATTACCACCCATATCACCTACAATTATTTTTGATTGCAGATTGGTTCTACAGCTAGAATGGTGCTGACTGAAACAAGCCGACGCTGATACTTTTATTACATAACTAAGTTAATAATTAGAATTATAGTTGTATGTATAGCTTCGTTCGAACTTGTTCGGTGCCTTGACGGAAAAAAGAAGATCCCTCACATCAGGCACGTATCTAGAAATATGTTTCGGGTGGGTCCGAACCAACTCTCTCAGAAATAATAATAATAATAATAATAATAATAATAAAATAATAATAATAATAATAATAATGATGATGATGATGTTTAAATTAAAATAATTATATTATATAAAATTAATACTAATTACAATACATAAATTAATATTATATTATTATTACACGAATAGGTATAAAGACTGTATAAGAATAGAGATGTAACAGCGCATATTCATTACGCAGCTTGCCTGTGGTTAAGATCGGAATAACTTACATAAAAACAAGTACACTGGCAATGAAATTAATGTCAAATAGATGAATTGAATATTTATCGAATAACAAAAATGATGTTACATGTAGTTGGAGAAAATTAAGTTTCTGATTAAAATTTTATGCATATTATTTTGAGTAGTAGTGTACATAAATCTTCTTTGTAATGCCATTCAAAGCCGTATGATCCCAATATAAATCCTTGCCTTCTAAAAAGTTCAGAGGAAATTGTCCAACAAATGCTAAACGAGTATGTTTTCATTATTTAATTTTCATACTTAATAAGGCTTTCGGGTGGGGAGGGGGATCCGGACCCTCTAAATACGTCCTTTCCGTTCTTCAAAGAGGTATAATTCCAATATAATCCTTGTCTTACAATAAGTTCAGAGGAAATTATATAACAACGGCTAAACGAATAAATTTTTCATTATTTAATTTTAATACTTGATAAATCTTTCTTGGGGGGGGGGATCCGGACCCGCCTAAATACGTCCTTGCCTCGCATCTCATCATACACATTGAAGAATTTGCAACGATAGATATGCATCATTCAAATTTATAGAGCATTTTAGTTCAACCTCATGTATTTGTATTTGTATGTTTGTTACACAAGGTCGCATTTCTTCCGATTTTAGCTAAACATGAAGATAAGGATGAGTGGAGATTAGATGAAATTGATGCAGGGACACAAGTATATGCTTATGCCCAGGTCAGGATTTCAATCTGGAAACCTCGGCGACAAGATTGGTCACCGGACCTCTTGCAAGAAAGCAAGACAGATGATAATAAATCGGCTCACATCCGGAAGAAAGAAGCGACTTCTGATTACTCAGGGCACGAGATTTGCAAATATGATCGTGCTGATTTTCAACACAAAATTCTCTCCTTGTGGACTTAACTCAGTCAGAGATCATGTTGTGATTGAATGGGCTAACTGGGATAGTCTCATTGTTAGCACAGAAAATGACACAAAAGGTAAAAGCTATAGCTGCCTCCAGCGCATTGCAACATGCCGTAAAAGCATGTGATCACATCGCACTCCCGTCGCTTACACCCCTCCTCTCCGGCTGCACCCCAGATACCCATCTCTTAGAGGCTGGTGAACCCCAGAGCCGTTCCATGCAAGGGCATTGCTTGACAAATTCCCACACGAAATTGTCCATCTCAGGAATCGCCAGTCCTATCGACTGGACCAACGCGGCATAGAAAATGACACACTGCATAAAATGCATTTCGAAATATAATCCCTCTCATTGAACTAAATGAGGGACGACGGGGTTATTATCGATACACATAAATCCCTTTCCGACGACTTAGACATCCCTTAATTAAGATCAATAAAATTTTTTTAATAGCTAAGAGTTTAAACTATCTTACAAAGTTATGAGGTATTATGAGACGAAA
Source organism: Lepisma saccharinum (assembly GCF_977018435.1). NCBI lineage: Eukaryota > Metazoa > Arthropoda > Insecta > Zygentoma > Lepismatidae > Lepisma > Lepisma saccharinum. The sequence continues at coordinate 179,814,731 of NC_139229.1, forward strand.
TCTGTACAATTTGCAAATCAAAGATGCCCCCCTCAAATACATTACCACAGGTCCTCCGAATTCTCTTAGCGGCCTTGTAGAAAGAAAAAGAGAGAGAGAGAGAGAGAGAGAGAGAGAGAGAGAGAGAGAGAGAGAGAGAGAGAGAGAGAGAGAGAGAGAGAGAGAGAGTAAACTCCATTGATTTGCTTCATTAAATTAGGTTATTTTACGTCGCTTTCCTTACACTTTTGGCTATCGCGGCGATGAGGATGAGTGATGATATGATGAAATTGATGAAGGCACATTCACAGAGAACACCCATTCCCAGGTCGGGATTCAAATCCGTGACCCCTGGGGTCGTAGCACTTTGTGGTAGCCACTCTCTCACTGATGTCGACGGCAGAGTAAATTAGATTGCAATTAAACAAATCAACACACATTTGTTCTGTACTCGACGAAGTAAATTTGAAAATTTGAATTCATTTCCCTTCATTGCTTTCGGAATTAAATTCCACTTGGAACACTTGAAATTTTAGCATCCCTTCACTGAACATTTTAAAAATTAATTTGCCATTAAAAAAAAAAAGAACAATCTCCACATTCTTCGCAAAGCAATAAGTAATTGGAAACTCAGCAACAAAAGCCTAACCAGTAATGAAATTCCTTATTACCTACATTTCAAGGGCTCTTTCACCACGGGTTATTATTGATTTCAGCCTGCGTGACGGAATGGCTAACCTAACATCACGCTCTATAAACCCAAAGGTCCTAGGTTCCAATCCTAGGCAAGACATGATTCATTGTGTGTGTTCTCTTCACCCAGTGGCGTAGTACGATTTCAATTTTGAGCTTGGGGGTGGAGCTAATTTTTTAAGGATGACAATTATTGTATCTCTATCGTAAGGAATGACCGTTTATAAAGATATCAAATGTCAACCTCTCTTCCACGTAGTACACCCTGGACTGCATTTTGCAGACTAACGAGGCTCTGGCGTTTGGACCCTCTGTGGGGCTTATGTTGTGTGCTGTCAATTTGATCGTATCGCAATTCTTCCTCACCTACGCGATTAAACCAAAGTGGTAGAAAAGAGAAGTAAAATAAAGCAAATCAATGAATTCAATCAATCTTTCGTCTCGTTTACTTTACGATGTTGGTATGTATTTACAAAATGTGAATCTGAAGTTAACACGTCATGATGCAAGTTATATTTCTTTGGTTTCGGGACTGTAGCCTACAAAAGCCATCCGTAAATACCTCATTTGTCCTAATCTCATCAGTTCATTCTCGTCGTTGCGATTAATCTATAGAGGTAGAGAGGTGACGTAAAAGAAGAAAATAAGTAACGCTGAAACTACTAGAGGCGGTAGTAACCGCGCGCAGTTGGCAACCTTGTTCGGCGCCCGAAACAAGACGATCGGCGCCGAGCTCGACCGAGATCTCCGGGCGCGGTGCCGATGCTCTCTCTCCGCCAGTGTCGAGTGAGTCGGTGCTGCGAATGGGGACGACTATCGTGTGCAAAATGGAGTGACACAGCGACGCGCGGCCAACATGAGCCCGCTTCTCCTCATCCAAGCCGTGATGTTCGTTACCGCTTGCCTCCGCGACACCTGGGCCTGCCCGCCATCCTGCCGCTGTCAGTCTGACATCGGGGACGTCAGCTGTAGGGCTTCCGGACTGACCAGGGTTCCAATCTTCAACAGCGATTTTCCAGTCGCTAAGTTGTAAGTAGCACTCCTTTTTTTTTCTTCTTCGTCTGGCACTTTTTTTTTTTAACCCTAGTTCGCTCGGGCGTATTTTGACAGCGCGGTATTCCGGACCATTTGCCAAGAGTTCGCAAACGCGCGACGGCATTTGTCGAGTTCAAGAAAAGTTTTTCTTCTTTTAGAAACGTCGCGCGAAGGATTCTTGAAAAGCCGACGCGATGCTTATCGGTAGGAGGCGAGCATACAGGTTTTGTAAGGCAGGCACTTGCACACCTTATGACGCAACGTTATTCGCAAGGCGGTCAGACTCACCGTAGAGGTCAACACTTTGATCAACATTCCTCGCGGCGCCCACCGTGTCACGTACTCCCAAACCGCCGCGCTGGAGAATTCACCCCGCTCGCGACAAATTCCGCCAGTTTCTTCGACGTTCCCTTTGTCACCCTTTTCGGATGATACACAAACCGATTCCCCCCACTTCTCTTCCACGTTCCCCCACACAGCTGGAGTCTCCGTTACTTTCATCTGGAGCGGCCCGGATAAACGGACTACGTCATCGTGACGTCACAGCTATCGACCCAGAGAGGGTGGTCGTCAACACAATAACATGCCCTAAGGGCTAACAATCCCGCCAACAATCCCTACATTGTGATTCCGCGGTTACTTGTATGAATCGCGCTTCGTCTAGCTTCTTACGGTATCTAGTTTTGCTTTCTCGTCGGTTCGGTCTCCAAACACCAAAGGGACAATTATTTCGCTGTTGCCTTTGGTCAAGATGTCAAATGCACTCAATATAACTAACATTCACATTGGCAATCTAACTATTTATTTACATCTGGTACTTTCCATGTTGGAACACTGCTGTCTAACTTGCATTATTTTACTCGTACCAGACTTGCAATTTTACCCTCGCCTCATGGGCGAACTGGTGAAGTTCTGAAGGCAGTCACCCCTTGACGTTCACAGTCAGGAGGTCATCCCTAATCAGCAGCCGCCATCTCTAAAGGCGAAAAAGTGGGGGGTAGAAGCCCTGAGGATGAATTTCTCAGTATATAACAACTTATTATACAAGATTTTTAATCCTGCTAAGTAAGTAAAATTAATTACCACTATACACCATCTCCAACGAAACATTTTAAAGCCCCCAGAGCCCAACACGTGACTGTCCACAGTAGTGATTTCCCCCAAAGCTCAAGATACGGTCATTTTGTTGCTAAATTTATACCTTTACCTCCCCAAATGGAAAATTTCTGGATGAACTACTTGTTCGAAGCAGCACGTATCGCATGACACTTTAGGATTTCATCAATAGAATACATTGTTATGTCGCTTCGGTGTGAAACCTTGCTGAGAGCAACTGGCGATCGTCCTCCCTCCATTTCACGTCCAAAATTAAGCAACCCTTTTAATATCTAAGTCCTGGTGCGTACGAGCAGGATTTTGAGGTAAGGAATTCACCGCCCTCATGGTTTCACAGAATATCAATTCTTTTGTATATCGCTCTATTAAGAACCTGCGTAAAAAAAACAAAACCCGGTCGGATTCTTGTGAATTATTCGCATCATAATAATGGGGCTAAAATATTATTTAATGAACACAATGGGGCAGGCACGTATCTAGATATATGTTTCGGGCGGGATCCGAACCAAGTGTCTCAGGAATAATAATAATGATAATAATATTAATAATGTTCAAATTAAAGTAATTATATTAAATAAAATTAATACTAAATACAATACATGAATTAATATTATATTATTATTACACGAATAGGTAAAAATACTGTATAAGAATAGAGATATAACAGCGTATATTCATTACGTAGCTTACCTGTAGTTAAAATCGGAATAATTTACATAAAAACAAGTGCCCTGGTAATGAAATTATTGTGAAATAGATGAATAATTGAATATTTATCGAATAAGAAAAATTATGTCACATGTAGTTGGAGAAAAGTGAGTTTCTGATTAATATTTTGTGTATAATAAGTAGTATTGTACATAAATCTTTTTTGAAATGTCATTCAAAGCCGTGTGATCCCAATATAATCCTCGCCTTCTAAAAAAGTTCAAAGGAAATTAATAACCATCGATTATGCAACAAATGATAATATTTCATTACTTAATTTTAGTACTTCGTAAGTCTTGGGGGGGGGGGTGTCCGCACCCTTGGACCCCCCCCCCTCTAAATGCGTCCTTCCTGTCCTTCAAAGCCGTATGATCACAATGTAATCCTTGTCTTCCAATAAGTTCAGAGGAAATTATACAACAAAGGCTAAAATAATATATCTTTCATTATTTAATTTAGTACATGATAAATCTTTGGCGGGGGTGACCCCCCTCCTAAATACGTCCTTGCAATGGGGCACGATTACATGAAACGGATACATATCTCCCCACTCCTATTGAGAACGTCGTTGATTCGGTACTCCTTACACAGAATATACACACTCACACTGTAAAAAGCTAACTGGAGAAATGACGATCCAAGGCCGTCAATTTCGGCTGCCATCCAGCTACCGTAAAGATAACCACAACCGTTTTTAAAGTATTAACGGCAATTAGACAGTTATTGAGTCAATGATTCGGTTTTTAAAAGTGAATTCATGCTGCATGCAACTCTAATTTGTAACCATTATCTATCTTCATGCATGATAAAATATTCTATGTTAAATAAAATAAAAACGGTCGCATTCAGTGTTTTAAAGTTAGCAGGCAGACCGCTAAATTTTAACGGTAGAATGATTTAAACTTCACGGTAACTTCTAAATGTTTTATACAACAGCGTATTCTGTAGTGGTTCTGGACTGTATTGATTAATTGAGTTATAATTTTATGTGCTTCAACACAATACGGGGAAACCCTTCACCTAAGGTCCGTACTAGAAACTAAGAACAGGGTTACGAAACTAGTCCTAGATTTTTAGATGGCATTTGGCGACTAATGTAGAATGTTTAGGCGCCAAATCTAAATATTTAGACTCCAAACATTGATTCATGAGAAAAAAAGATAAATTTTCAAAACTACTGTACGAAAAACATAAACCGTAAGTTAAATAAATTTCCATCTGGTCATAAAGTGGACTTAAAGTAAACAAGACATAATTGTATATTCCCTGGTTGGAATCCAGATAAAGCATTTTTTTTAATTTCTTGCATATTTTGTCTAGTGCTAGACGCTTTCATTCTATAACCAAAATACATTAAAGTTTGCCAATTGTGTAACTTCAATACATATTTCACGTTCTTGCACACAAATTGAAGAAAAACTGCTTACTTTCTGTGTAGTCGCCAAAAGTGGTGACCTAATAGATTAATTAGGCAACGAACTAAAGTTTATATTCGTCTTTCGCGACGTGTGACCCCTAATTTCTGACACTGGTGTTAAAAGTGCAAAGTGTAACCATATTGTCGGCCTCCGTGGCGGAGTGGTTATCTCAGCGCGCTACGATGCCAGGGGTTCCGGGTTCGAATCCCGGCCTGGGCATAGAAATTTGTGAGTGTCCACTCATCAATTTCATCACATCGTCACTCATTCCCATCTTCGCACATTTAGCCAAAAGTGGCACAAATGCGAAGTAAAATAAAGCAAATCAATCAATCAATCATGTCAAAACTGTATGGAGTTACTAAAATATAAACTCACAGACAATGCAAAACTTTAATTAACACACTGTGATCATCCGCCAACATAAGCTCAGTGTTGTTTCAGTACACAGCTCACCAACCTGGGTTGAACAGAAAATATTCCACGTTTCTATCAGTTTATTTCAATAAGTTCCAAAGTTAACGCCCATCTTTTCTTCCGTTTCTTTAACCGCGGCAATCAGGTTGAGAACAGGAAAATAAAATTGTGGGTATGAAGCACAGAAACTGAAAGAAACAGCTGGGGACTTGAACGCACGGGCTGCATACAACTAGGGGTAGCGAATTTCCGAACCTTCTTGAATAAAATACTTCAGAGCAACGGTAATGTTTCCCCCGGCATATCTTCAATTTTTGAATCTTGAATATCTTGCTTGTTAGGTTAGGTTTGTTTGTTTAGGAAAGGTTGTATGTAAGTTTTCTGTTTTCTTTTTTTAGATAAATAGAGAGTCCTCCCCAATGGAGTGGTGGTAACGTTGTAATTAAGGAGTTGCGGTCGATACCCGGTGGAAGCACAAAGCGGTTCGGGTCCCAGTTTAAACTGTAGGTCCAGTCCCGATTAGTCTTTCTGTGCATAAAGTGGACTTAAACCTCAAAGAGGTTAATTTAGCCTTTGTGTGCGGCGTATATGACGCATAGAGCATCGGATTTGCCGAAAACTGACTGTACAAATAAGAGGAATCTATTGGAGATAGATAAAATTAATAGAGAGAATAAAAAGTAATATTAATACGGATTCTTTCATCCTTTCACTTCATGAAACATTTTTTACATTGCTGTTTCGGACATTGCCAACGTTAAAGAATGAAAATATTTCGACGTGCCACCGAATTATTTTTCTGATATTAAAATGTCGCAGGGAATATTATGAAGAAGACGGTACTCTTTCTTATATTAGCGATACTTTTCTCCTTAAAAGTGTGAATTTCGTCAGACGGATCCCAAAGGTGACGATTTGTAACCGTAATATGCTCTATGCACTCTGGCTTCACCCGCCGCAATTCGTTTCTTTATGCAACACTTTTGTCCAAGGTGCAGTTCGACGGACATTGGATAAAAATGCTGTGTAAAGCTGTGAATTGCGGCAATATTAAGTGAGTCGAGTGTACGAGTATGTACAGTCACCGGCAAATAAAAAAAGGACACCTAGATCCTGAAATACTTGCTTATGTGTGTTGCCTAACTCTACGGCAGTGGTAGAAGATGCCATTGAAAATTTGCTATTAAAATCCACTTATCGCCGTAGAGGTAGGCAACACACATAACGCCTTGCAGGGAAACGACCATTTCAGGATTTAGGTGTACCTATCAGAATTAGTTACATTTATATGAGGATTTGAACATTTTCACACGTGACAAATAGGACTTGCGTTTTAAGCATGTTATTTTGCAACGTGTATTACCACAGCAAAAGTTGATTCTATTGATAGAAAGGCACAATGATGAATGATGATTCAATGGCTGATATCGAAATCCAGGATACTGCTCGTATTTTGATCTGTCACAATAAAAGTCCATACAAGAACGGTTATCATGATCACCAGACTTATGCTAAAGGGTGGTCAGCTAGCAAAAACTTATTTGCCTGTTAGTTAAAATGAAAACGTACATAAACAAGTAACTGCCATGGTCCGATAATAGCAACACCATATTCCGTTAACTAATAATGAAATTTAAAACGAAACAACTTTCCTTGTACTCTGTTTCCATTTAGCTTCGAACGTGGAAGAGCTGTGATTTAAATTCGATTCACAGGGTCCAAGACACAGTGCCCTTCAATCAGTTTCTTGTATAAGGGTATGATCACATTTGATATGGTTTCGGCCTAAGTTTTACTTGCGTACACGGCATAAAACGGCAAAACGAACACCATGGAAATACATGTGAGCGGCCACACTGCTCTGGCGTGCACGGCAACCAAACCGCCGATTAGAACCAAATCATTTTATTTTTCGGCAGAATTCGCCAGAAGTGTAGTGCCGTACGCTTTTATACCTGATTTCTTGTGGTGTTTCGGTGACAATAATGAATAGTAAAGAGATTATTGACTTGGTTTACGAATGTATATCATTATACACACATGAATCAAGCACTATCTGGAGTCTGGAAATCGTGCCTTCAAATTAATTTTTCGTTGTTAAAGATACCAGTGATGTGATCGGAACATAAAAAATTTAAAATACGGACGTTCGAGACGGAAATAATTAACAATTCCCAGACAAGGTCGGGAAATTTTGGTGACGAGAAATGTTCGAAATTTCCCGACAATATCCCCCCCCCTCCCTCAAGTGATTGTTCTTGCATTTCTGGAAAGAAACCCTGCTACTGTCAAAAAATTTACCACATTTATAGTGTAGAAAACATCGAGAATTAATCGCTTTTAAACAAGATCATTTGGAATTTTCAGAAGTATGGATCGGGACGGAAATTTTTTCGGGTTCCCACACACCCCTAAATAATGCACACAAATAACGAAAATCTTATAAAATCTCACTCGGTTCCCTCTCTCGAATATATTATTGTCAATAAAGGGTTTTCGAACAGTACCATTCCGATATATTCTACATATCAAACTCTACCAACACACTGACGGTTTTCCAGATGCAATGTGATCAGTGATCACCACATCGCCAGTAAATGTGGCAAAATTTGATGAAATTAGCGATAGAACAAACACAACGATAAATCTATGTCTTGATCAGGGTTCGATCCTTGGATCTCTGGCTTCGCTGACCACTAAGCCTCCGCCACAGAGGGGGGAGATGTGGGACCTCCAGGATATGCACGGTGCACACAAAGGTCGCTAACCGCTCATTCATTTCGCTACCCTTAGATTCCTAGTGTCTACTAAGCTGTATCGTTTTCGTAGTTTGTACCGCTTTCCTATAACTTTTGGCTAATCACGGCGATGAAGATGGTTAGATGCCCAGGCCGGGACTTGAACTCGGTACATTCGAATGCGAGTTCTTGAACGCAATGTGACATAATATCTCGAAAATTGGAACTTGGCGGTAATGTAGGAAGATGAACTGAATCGGAAAAAAATTGCGCAAGTTATACTCGACAGTTCATTTCCATTGGCGTGCCCACGATTATATTTTACATTATTATAACGTGACCGACGTTTTTATTCGGATCTAACAAGAAATGTAGTATTATAGCCCTTACCATCAACCTCCTCCCTCCTGCGCGCGCCGCTATTTAATGCACATGTAAGAAACAGACCCTATGGAAGAGTACCATTACGGTTAAATGTAAGAATTCTTTCGTCTGAATAACCAAATACACATAGAAAATAAATAATAATAGTACAGGTTGTTTTTAGGTTTGAGATTAAATTGTTTCGAAATTGTAAAAATGTCGAGACATACAGGGAATTTGTTAATAAATACCTTACCCAGTATTTACGACACATCGTTCTGCGGGCTTCCCTGATGATGTGGTGGTAACATATCGCTTGTAATCAAGGGGTCCGAGGTTCGATCGCATGGTGGTCAGGGTCCCACTCGCCGATTAAAGGTTTTGGGTTCGAGTTTCGACCCGGGCATGGCTGTTCCTTTGCGTTGTCCCTTCATCAATCTCACCTAATCATCTTTCATCTTCAACGTCGCGATTAACCTGAAGATGCAGAAAACTACGTAATATAGGGACAAATAATACAATGTAGAAGTGGAGTTTTCGCCTGGACCACCAACATGGTTGTGGTTGTCGGGCATAGGTTCGAAATTTTCCAGGTTCCCTCGCCGGCACTGCAGAAAGTATTAGGTACTCGGTCGAGGTTATTTATTTCGCCACCATGCATTGTTCTCTAGAAAGCATGCATGGGTGTTTGAGACAGCATGCGCGCTTGTACGTACCATCTGCACTTCCAATCAGGTACCCACGCAGTATTCGCCGTAAGTGTGGGCGGTTGAATTAAGGGAGACTTGCTACATTAAAGCCGTTAAAAATATTTATAGCCCATAACGTTAACGACATGTAGGCTTCACTTCGTTTACCATTCGCTTGATTGACTTTATTCCCTGCTGGTGTCCCTTTTTTAGCGCATCCTTTCAAGGAATTCTTGGTGGTCAAGCTTCAAATACTCGCTCCCGTAATTTAGCAGTGAATGCGTCCGTTTTTCTCGCAGTGTTACTCCAAGGCCACATTTTACAATTCAATATCAACATTTTCTAAGCGTGGAAGAAGATCCGTAGCTGAAAATGTATACAGACTCTTAAAACTTAAAACAATAACACAGAACCGGCTTCAATTATCTGTACTGGTTATCTCAGCGCACTATTCTAGATTCGAATCCGGGGCAAGGAGTGAATGTTGGCTTGCTGTTAGATCCGTTATATATTTCATCAATTCATCATTCACCCCGCTCCGAGGGGGCTGCAAGGTCAAATAACGATAATGAAATGGAATGCATTGTGTGAACGTGATTCTGCACACACTGAAATTACAGTTACTTTCATATACCGTAAAGTTACTAGGAATTTAGGGAGGGTAAGGGATCGGTTCTTTTGTCCAAAATGTCCAAAATCTGTAAGTTGAAAATGGGCCCTCGAGGGGAAAGGGGGGTTATGAGAACTCGCAGTGTTACTCCAAGGCCACATTTTACAATTCAATATCAACATTTTCTAAGCGTGGAAGAAGATCCGTAGCTGAAAATGTATACAGACTCTTAAAACTTAAAACAATAACACAGATCCGGCTTCAATTATATGTACTGGTTATCTCAGCGCACTATTCTAGATTCGAATCCTGGGCAAGGAGTGAATGTTGGCTTGCTGTTAGATCCGTTATATACAAGGGTCGTTCAAGGTTGACCGGGATTTTCGTACGTAAAAAATCGATGAATAGCCGGATCATGATGAAACGTGCGGGTGACGTAATGTATTCCTTCGCGAGTAACTAGCGCCCGGCATGACGTATTTCGCGCATGGCGGCAAGCAGTGTGTCTGTGGCTGTGGAGCAGCGGTGTGTAATCAAATTTCTCGTGAAGGAGAAAGTGAAACCAGCTGAGATTTTCAGACGATTGCAAGCACAGTATGGTGAACAAACGATGTCGTGGACAAGAGTGTACGAATGGTGTGAGCAGTTTCGCGAAGGACGGGAGCTGGTGACAAATGAAGCGCATGGACACATTCGCCCGACTGCAGTCACACCAGTGAATATCGCACGTGTTGAGCAAATGATTCTTGAGAACCGGCGAGTAACAGTGTGGGATATTGCTGCCGAGGTGAATATCAGTGTCGGGAGTGTTGAGACAATCATTCACGACCACTTACGCTTCCGCAAAATCTGTGCAAGGTGGGTTCCCCGCCAGCTGACATTCGATCAGAAGTGGACACGCAGGACGGTCTGTGAACAGCTTCTGAATCGGTTTCGAGCAGAAAGTGATGAATTGTTGCAATCCATCATCACGTGTGATGAAACATGGTTGCACAATTCAACCCCAGAGACCAAAAGACGCAGCATGGAGTGGCGGCATAAAGGTTCCCCACCCCCAAGAAAAGCAAAACGCAGCCGTCCACTGGAAAGATCATGGCAAGTGTCTTCTGGGACATGAAGGGCGTTATCCATGTGGATTTTCTGGACAAAGGGATCACAATTAATGCCCAGTATTACTCCACATTGTTGAGTGGTGCTGTACGAAAGTCCATTCGCAAGAAAAGACCTGTGATGTAGTCTGGAAATGTCATTCTTCTCCATGACAATACCCGCCCTCACACGGCAAATGTGACAACGACAACTCCGACATGCGCTGGGAAGTTCTGCTCCATCCCCCTACAGTCCGGATTTAGCCCCCAGTGATTATCATTTGTTTGCACCCCTTAAAGACCATCTGGGAGGGAAGAAATTCACAACAGACGAAGCACTGCGGAGCGATGTCCTCCAGTGGCTACGACAACAACCAAGTTCTTTCTATGCCAGAACGATGGCAACGGTGCCTCGGCGTGCACGGAGAATACTTTAAAAAACTGACATAGTTTGGTGTTTCTTCTGCTACCTATTTCCTCTGCAGAAATAAAAGTCCCGGTCAACCTTGAACGACCCTTGTATTTCATCAATTCATCATTCACCCCGCTCCGAGGGGGCGGGGAGAGTTCAGACCCCTTGCTTGCCCATTAGTTACGCCTGTGGATAAAGTGAATCCACATTCCTTAACATCTCAACACGTTTTTCATGAATCGAATCAGAAACATAAAGAAGAAATGCTACTGAATTTCCGTGAAAGACAACATTGAAAGCAATGCAATATATTCAACAATTGTGCGATAGAGATAAATCATTTTTTTAGGAACATTTCACTCCGAGGCGACAGGCGATACGATACACGTTGAGGATTTCACTACTCGAACGCAGGCTTGTGAGGCCTCTTATGCCGCTACGGTGTGAATTGTTGCTGTTGATGGACTCGTTTCAAAGCGACATCTGTCGCGTGTCGCTTGAATCTGAAAACTGCACAAGAAACGACTGCTTCTATTCTACGGATATATCTAGTTGAATATAGTTACTGATGTACAGTCATGGACAGTTCTGGGTTGCCACAACCCTATTGACTTTGAATGGAATGGGGACGTTACAATCCAAAAATGTCCGTGACTGTTAAATGGTTAAATCTGAGCTAGTGAAACAGTTTTTTTTCATTAAAGGGGCCTTATGACACAAAAATTATAAAGTGTAACAATATTGGCAACATGCTGATGCGTTCTTTTTTGTATATTTATGCATTTTAGAAATTTTCCACTCCCGCCTGTGCTATTATTAAAATTTCTAATTTTTATTGCATAAAATATTGAGAAATATCTCAAGACGAGGCTTTATAATGGAAAAATCGTTGTGATTATCTCACCGGTTTACATTATATTAAGATGGCCTAACTTTAGGATCAACTTGCTCGTATGACATCTCTCGGCGTATACTGCTAATTTACTACTACTACCACCGCCACTTCCGACGATAAAAAAGGCACAGAACATCCGTGCAAACACTCGCGTAATCATGTCATTTCTGTTCGCGTTTGTTCTTTGACAAGTGGTACTTACACACTTTTCCCTTTGAGTCAAGTCCTTCACATTTCAAGTGTGTGCCTAGCTCTAGTAACGTCTTCTTCTGTGTGCACTGTCCGTGGTTGAAAGAAGAGAATGCTAACAAGATATAGGCCGTGTCCGAAAGGTGCAAGACCATACTTCAAGCGAGCATTCTCCGAGTACGGTCTTGCAGTGCAGTCTTGAAGTCGTGGACTGGAAGTGAAAATCTTTCGTATTGCACTTCGACTGCAGCGCCAAATACGATCAGTAGAGGACACGTTGTTTTCCCTGCGTTTTAAACACTTGTTTTTCACCATAGAAATCACATAGCATTTTAAATGTTCTTACACATATATTTCCACACATTAGAAGAACTTTAACCAACAACTTGCTGGCTTATAACGTATATTTAACCTGTGCTGCTGGCTTTCTACCTCCATGATTTCAAACAAATGAACAGCGAATTCAGAAATCACGTGACCAAGTCTGCAACGATCCGTGCTCCGAGATGTGGTCTCGATTGCTTGTGTACTTGGTGCTTTCGAACTGTACTAGGTGACGTCACTTCCGTCAAATCCATTACTTCAAGTCTGCACTTTATACCTTTCGGACACAACCATAGACTCTATGCCCTTTTTTAACCTATATTTTTACTGTCACCTTAGAATGCGGCATCTATTTATTTCTGTTATATTACGTCATGTATTGGTACTACTACCATATAAGTCTGAAATTTGCCTGCGGTGCCATAGTAACCACTCCGCCACGGAGGTTTGCACAACATAAATTAATTCGATCCACCGTGAGCGGAGACGATCAATCTAAAGTGATCTGTCGATATCTCAGGAACTACACAGCATTCCCTGACATTCGCTACGAGACTCGGAGGCAACAGGACACGGCGTCAGCGCTTGTCTTTCCCGATGAACGGGGTCCGCGACAGTCGCTAGAGTCGGCTATTAAAATTACAGTATTCAAATTGTGTACTAACCTTGACTACAGAAGGTGTTGACAATGATGTCCCTCTGCTATAACACATTCCTGGCATCTCCGAAGGAAATTAGCATTCACACGTGCAGGTTCGTCTACTGTAATTCTCCCGATTTCTCGTACAATACTCTCATTTAACTCACGAATGGTGTGCGGATTGTCTTTGTATACTTTATTTTTTAGATTTCCCCATTATTCTTTCCACTGAAACTAAACTTTTTTACGAGATTTAATATAGTGGTCCTATGTGGAACGGGAACACCAGGAAATTTCGTTGCAAAACGTCGTCGCACTTCTCCACAATTCCTCTTTCCGAAGTAACACTCGACAAGATAAATCCTTTGTTGTAATGTAAACTTTTGTGGTGCCATATTAAGCCACAATTTTCAACACACGAACATGACACAACACAACTTCCGAGGGAAGATTATACTGGCGTCAGTGTGCAACGTTAACAGAAAGGGAAAGAGGGCGAAGGCAGGGAGAGCGAGAAAAACAGACTCTAGCGCGCGACTATCGCGGACCCCATTCACCGGGAAAGACAAACGCTGACGCCGGGCCGCTTGCTGTCGAGTCTCGTAGCGAATGTCAGGGAATGCTCTAGTAAATGTCAAAAATCTTTGAAAGTTAAATATATTGTTCTTTGTTTGTTTTGAGTCCAGTCGATGTTTATGTGGCCTACAGTTTAAAGAAATATAAGTCAGAATGAAACTTTAATAATTAACATTAAAAGGAGAGGTGCTGACCGTTTCTAATATCAACTACTTTATATTAAATTAAACTATAATTAAAAATTGTTTCACGAAAATTTCCACCCTCTTATGATAACGCTCACTACTTTCCTGTGCAATGTGCCCCCACCGAGATCGAAGGCGAAACTTCTTGGTTACAAGGTGACAGCATTACCAATACACTGTCAGGGAAGTCCGTTAAATATCTTGCAAATAGAGGTTAAACACGACACACACACGCACCTTTACTCCCTACCCACACATATATAGATCTTCAGAATATGAATGCTTTCCATCTGTTCGTTTTTCTTTTCTTTTGGAATTTATTATGATATAAATGCATTCACGAAATTGACAATTAGTAAGTTTAAGTGACACACTTTATTCAACTTTTTTAAAAAGTTGTTTCAGTTTTCTTTTTAAGCAGATGAAAGCAAATCCAGACTGTGGATCTGCAGTTGGAGTGGCGGAGGAGATATATGTAGAAGAAAAAAAAGAAGAAAGAAAGATAAAGGAAGAGCGTTGCAGAGAGAAGGAAGATTGTGACAAAAAGAAAGGGAAGAGTGGAAGGAAAGAAATACAAATAGAGAATGCGGAGAAAAGGAAAGATGAAGGAAGAAAAGAGAGATTGAGAGCAAAAGAGAAATCTTAGAAACAAACCTATATAGAAGGACAGAAACAGAAGTAAAGAAAGAGACAGAAAACAGGAGAGGGAGAGGGACACTAAATGAATGAGTAAATTCGACTACAATCGAAGAATTGGAGTCGCCCGTTCCTGAAATATGAAAGGTTTCTTCGCTTTAGAAACGGAATGAAAATTGCACTTCACTTTTTCACTTTGCACTTTTAGAATTGTTTTTCTCTCTCTTGTCAGTTACGAACGACTATTTCAGAACTTTGGGACAGACCACTGACTACGGAATATCCGGAACGTATAGTAACCCAGAAAAGACAAGAAGATAAAAAAATACCTCTCTTCGCATTGCACTGCATCACGAAGTCAGGCAGGGACACTGCAAGCAAGGTTCCACATATTATCGATTTCGACCGTAGTCGAAAAGATGTGATCAGCACCACTCTCTGGCAGCCTTCCCCTTCTCCCTGCAGAGGCTCGTTGATTACAGGCTGGTTGAGTCCTAGAACAGCCAATAGAGGGACATAATGGAAAAGTTTCGACATAATCAACAGTAGGTCGACAGATGGATCTTTATCCGCTGAACGTTTTTATGGAAGGCACAATGAAAGAAGGAAAAATAAGGAAATGATTTGTGTTTCCTATTACTTTCGTTGCTGCAAAATAAAATAAAACAGGTGTACTTGAATGTGCGCGGAGGGTACATAATCTATGAAGTTGTAGTGGCGATGGCAATCTGTGTCCAAACCAAAGTCAAGTTTTCGAAAGTTGTATTGAAAATTTTGAGCTGAGAAGACATTACGGTATACAGTACAAGAATTAAGATACTCTTCCTTATGATTTTTATAAGTTCCAGTCATTCAAATGAACTGACTAAAGGAATGTCGATAAGTCGTTTGATATTCGTAGTATATGTCAGAGTCATCGAAGGCACTTCGATACAGTTGAACCACTGTATCAAGTGGCTGCTTCCTGCAATCGCCTACTTGATACAGTGGTTCAACTGATTGTAATTCGCAAACATGTGCAAATTTAACTTCTTTGGTTTTTGGGACAGAGGGTGGGAAACAGTAATAATAATAATAATAATAATAATAATAATAATAATAATAATAATAATAATAATTACACTACTTACTGTGCTGAAGTTTCACAACTCGCGAATTGTAATTGCATTTTGCAACACATTTATTACTCATTTTCTTGTTCTGTAGAAATTTTTCTTTGTACGAAATAGAACCGCGTATTTAAACTAAATTGACATTTATTATATATGAATGAACTTCCAGAAGTAATTCGTCAGCTTCGTAGTCAAATGACGAAACGTGAAAAAAATATTTCTTGATAATAAGTATATGAGGTGGTGAATGCTTTGTTAAACAGAAGCCAGATGTGTTCTCATCGGTTTCATTGATGGCATTTAAAGTATGAAAAACGTTCATGACCAAGTTTACATTTCTAAATACAATTGAAATATTTGTATTAGGGCATTAAATGTGACTACTGTATTGTAATGATGGGGGACGAATCTTTGGCATTCTCCGGTTAATTAACACTGCATTCCCAGACCTGCCTTGCATGAGATCTCCCATCTCGGGAAATTAACCCAGGAATCCGGTTTGGTAGTGAACTCCCTAACCACCGAACCAAAACTCAACCTTACTACCTGTAATATTTTCTTGGAGAAGAAAATAATGTGCACAATATTTGCGAATTGTTATTAGTTAGCACCACACCACACATCTGCTCTGAGCTTTGACCGTATCATCGGTTTCCAGCAGGGTTAATCGCACGTAAGTCATACACCTTCTCGGCCACTCTCCGTATTTCGTCTTCTGAAGTCAGGTTGAAAGCTTTCGTTGTTAGGCTAAATGTAGTGTATTTATGCTAAGAGATTTAGCCTAACCTAACCACGAAAGCATTCCGCCCTTGCGCCAGGAGATGAAATACGGCGCTTGACCGAGAAGGTGTTTGACTTACGTGTGATGAGTCATACCCGTTTCCAGCACAGCAAATCCGCGGATAGAGAGAAATTTGGAAACATTAAATAGACTTGGCAGACACCAAAACACATGAGTTACGTACGCGGCGTTGCTTCAATTTTTGTGGGTCGTTGCTAAAAATGGAACCGGGGAAACACGAAAAAGCTTCCCCGCCATAACTCAGAATAAAGAGAACAAGAAGGAAGAAATCGAACCGAGGCGTCGATAAACATCGTGGAACATTTTGACGAAATATCGTTCGTTGAGTTGGGCGAGCGTGGAAAATACCGCGTGGTCTGACAGCATCTGATATCTGTTTTTCCCCCCCTCTGCTCCTTCAGCAAGGCTGCATTTCTCAATGTGCAACGGTTTGCCCGTTGGTGAACTATGTTTTAGGCGGTATGAAGAAAAGGAAGAGCAAGAAATATTCAAAACGTGATATTAGCGTGAAGTTAGACCTAACGACAGAATTATGTAGACTCGAGGCGGAAAAATTGGAACTGTACGACGGTGTGCGATACTCTTTTCTCGTTTTTTTCTTCAAGTTGCCTTGATAGAGGAAGGGGGCGGGGGCACTCATAGCTGTTTCTCGAGCTGCTTCAACTTAAACGAAACCCTTGACAAGCTGCTCACCCGAAAGCCAAGTGGCTTTTTACAGTGTTTCCATCTGTGGTCACAGAAATGTAACCGACCCACTCCTTTCTTTTTTTGAGAATGGTGGTTATGTGCCAATTTAATTGTGTCAGCTGCCTCAGTATGTAACAGATTTTAGAAAAATACTTGTATTGCTAGTTAATATTACTAACATTAAGTCTTATACAAATGAAACAGGCAAACATAACAACGTTTCAGCTTACAAAGCTTTCGTCATGATAAACGATTTTACAATAATATATTTCCTACGCCGGCTAACAATTTTCATGTATGAACATTTCTTTAACAAAGCCCTTTCGAAAAATCTGTTTAGTCGACAGACTAATTTGAAATAAAATTAAAATTAATTTCATTGCAATAAGAATGGCGACAAATGTGGAATACTTTGGTAAAATTTATAACAAAAATTGCACTCTATATATAAAAAAATACATTTATAGAGTCTCTAGATTCTATAACATCAATGTCGAACATTGTTTTGAATTATCAGAACACTTCCAAATGTAAAGTTGGTACTAGTGGCCAGTAGTACCTATACATATTACGAGGATTGGGGAGGGGAAGCGATCATACCCATACCCCCCCTCGATAAGTGTCAAGTTAACACTATCGTCATCTAAATTTAAGCACTCGCACTCCCTGAATTGTCTAATGCCAATGAATGATATGCACTCAGTGAACATAGCTGTAAACGGTTCAGAAATAAACAATTGATGTACGTAACATGACTTCACTATTCCCCCGCTCCCCCTCCTGCTGATCTGGTGCATATTTACAAGGTCTCTGATTACGGAATACATGGGTAAGGCCGTCTGCGTATTCAACGAACATAGAAGGCGTAGCGTAG
Organism: Lepisma saccharinum; assembly: GCF_977018435.1. NCBI lineage: Eukaryota > Metazoa > Arthropoda > Insecta > Zygentoma > Lepismatidae > Lepisma > Lepisma saccharinum. The sequence goes on from NC_139229.1 coordinate 179,832,917, forward strand.
AATTACATGCTTTTTTCTGGGTTACGCCTAACAGCACGAAGGGGAAGAAGAAGTAAGTCAAGTATTTAATTATCAAGGACGTATTTACGGGCGAGGGGGTCCGGATCACTCCGAAAGACTTTTGGCGATCGTAAGCTAGATAATGAATATCGTATCAATGATACGATATATGGTTATATATTATTTTACCGTCTTTTTTACATATTCATGTAATAATAATGAAATATTAATTAATTTACTTATTTTAATTAATATTATTTTAATTTAATGAAATTATCTTAATCAATATTCTTTTAATTTAATATAATTATTTTTATTTAAACATTTATTTTATTATTATTATTTCTGAGACACTTATTTTGGAACCCCCGAAATCTATTTATAGATACGTGCCTGTTAATTATACATACAATTTCTCATGTATACGTTAACTTCCGTTGAATTATCGTTGGAGAGCCTCAACTACCGCTTGGAGCAAATTTGTGAGTACTTCCAATCTAGATCACAAACGAATATGCCGAGAATTCCCGAACACAAAAGTTCCGACGGACCCACCTCTATAAATCCCACTTCTGTTTATCGATCGAATATCGCGCAATGAATCATGGGCATGCCCAGTTACGCCCTCTGCTAGATGATTACTGTACTCTTACGCATCCATAGATTAATTTCACACAGGGTTTCACAACAAACTGAAAGTTCCATGTAATATTTTCGAAAACGTACCCAAGTACCAAGTGAATGAATCTGTGTTAAAAGTTTTAATTGTGATAAGAGACAAAGTGGAGATTGTTGAAAATTTCCGCTGAGTGTACGTGAACAGTATAATTTCGAGAGAGGTAAGGAGGTTCTTTAACGTTACTATCTTTCCACCTTCTGTTTAAAGTGAAGCTGTGAAACTTTCCACTCTTATTATCCATAAGGAATGAGAGAGTGTATATCTCGCTCCAACCAATTAGGAATGTGTTATTTTTTTAGTACATTTTTAGTGTGTCTTATTTCGTCCTCCTTCGTATCTTAAGTTCACAGCTGTCAATTAACCATCATTTCTATACCGGCCACTTCTGTACTTCTGACGTTACGTGTGTCAAAACCCAACACACAAGTAATACATGAACAAAACATAATAGTTACTTTAAGTCTCTAGAATGTAATAAATCGTGCATATAACGGAAAAGTCTCACCATTCTGTGTAATTGGTATTTTGATTTGTGTTTAGGGAACAAGAAATTTGATGTCAAAGTGTCCATACATAATATGAGGCAACTAGTTACAAGTAGCCCAAATGTTTTTAACGACGAAAAGAAGCCTCGAATCCCTACACACGAATGGAGAGCTATAGAAAACTCAAATGAACATAACCTGTAAGTACCATTCACAAAAAGTATAATGTGGAGCATTAAGGGAAAAGGGGTAAGAAAGAAAGAGATGAACTTCCTAAACAAACACCGCCACACAGTTTGGAGGGGCTGAACTTCGAATGATAAATTATGACTGCTCAGCTGGAGTCACTATTCCCAGAATCAGTAGTGGTTTGTTGTGTTAATATACAGGGTGGTTATAAGTTATTGATAACATTTCAAGGACGAGTGAAAAACTCACACGGTAAAGTACCAATATTTAGTTATTTTGTCTTTATTAGACCATGTTGAACAGTTTTATTTACACGTGCGACAAGTTGATTCACTCGTAAATGCATCTCTCAACACCTTCGGAGACCGGTGGTCAGCACCTATCGTATGTTCGACACTTCCTGCATAATTAATTTGCTGATACCAACGGTTTTATGGAGCCCTTATTAGGAGGATTACGCTTATACTCTAAGCCAAAAGTCTTTGAACAGCTATTACAGATTTGATTTCATGAAAACAAAGAACGCACATAGTTTTTCTCTGCACGGTGGTCATATTGGTTCTCAGTTTCCCTACCTTGCCACCACGGCGCCACATAGTACGTTTGGTTCATGTCGATATACACTCTTACTGCTGATATATCGTTTGCAAAAAAAAATTAAAAAAATGAAAAGTTGCTTCAATAGTTTGTTGTTTTCTCGTTCATTTATCAAATGCAGTCAATAATTTATAACCACCCTTTGTTATTTCACATCGCTTTTCATTCACTTTTGGCGACCTCAGCAGCATTATTTGCGAAATATGACAGTAGTGGAGAACAAAGTACACTCGCGTCCTTGATTTGTTCGGCGTGGTATTCATTGTTTAAAACAAGATTGGGTGAAAGATAGGCGTTGGACCTGCCACAATCTGATGAAAATGCCTGCCTTTAGGAAAATCATTTTTTGAATGCTTGTCTCCACAAATGCAGTGTCTCTGAATTACTCAATGAAAAGAGAAATGGTAAAATTTCATTAAATTAAAAAGCACCGTATTATTTATATATTTGTGTTCTGGTGAAATTTTATGTACAGTCACCGTCACCGACAATAAAAATGCGACACCTAGGTCGTGAAATACTTACTTGGTGTTATGTGTGTTGCCTAAATCCATGGTGAAAATCAAGAGCAAGTTCGGTTTTCGCCGTAGAGTTATGCAACACGCATTAGGAAACGCCGTGCACGGATGCACACATTTTAGGATGTAGGTGTCTCATTTATGTTGCGGGTGATGGTACGCATCCAGTTTTCACTTCATTGATGTGACGCTTCGGTGGACAAACACGTCAAATAGTGGATTCACGATCTCGTCAGCAAATGTTCCGAGTTCAAGTCGTGTGAGCACGAGTATTTTTTCTACCATTTCATCAAATCATTAATGTAACGAATCATTCTTCCACGCTAATTCGCGATCAGAATAATGAGGAAGGAAAGCGACTGCCAAAAAGAAGAAAAAATAATCACTCCACTTCGTACCATGAGGATGAATGGCGATCTAATGAAATTGATAAATGGTTCTCTCAAAGGAACGACCATTCCGTTAATTTTTCTTTGTATTTCAAACCCATTTTAGGCATACACGTTAGCGTATTGGCGTGGTGCGGAGCACATCCAGCTGCTAACAGTCGCTAAAACTAACCGTTAAGAGCTTTAAACCTGGCGCTTTTAACCTAAGAATTCCTAACCTACAATTTCGTTTAGTTCTAATAATGCACATGTGGTTAGGTTAGGAGGACCACGTTTATAGCTTTTAGCATTTAGTTTTAGTGACTTGATAGTAGCTGGATGTGCCCCACACCAGACCTGTTACCATATTGGAATTCTTGTAATCAAGGGCTCCCATGTTCGATTCCAGGTTAAGGCATATTGCAGGTTGGTTTCGATCCCACTTTAAATTGTAGTTCCAGTCCCGCTTAGCCTGTCTGAGCATAAATCGAAATTTCAATTTCTCGTGCAATTTACGGTATCTGACAGTGAAAGGTTGGCAACTGATTGTAATGAAATTACGCTTTATATTTATTCACCAATAAATTTGTGAAATAGTTGAAAGACAAACGAAATGAAACCTCAATGACTTACCCGTATTGAACTTCCAACTACGGGTTGCGTAGCTTACAGCAACCTCTCCGTCACGGAGTCTGTATCGGAGCTCCAACTGCTAGAGACAGTGGCTCATAATGAAACATAAGAAGACAATTTATCTCTATCTCTAATCTACAAGTTTGATGTAATAGAAGCCTTTAAGTCATATTGGAATCTGTAGGCCTCCTTTTTTTCCCGGAGAGGAGAGGGGAGACGGAACGGCGCGTTTAGCGGCCAGCACTAATAAACGGCTGTCTTGCTCTTGCCAATGTGAAATGTTTAACGATTGAAATAAAAAAAAAGTGAACCGGGCGGAAAAACGAAACGGAGGAATTTACGGCCGACAGTAAGTGATCCTAATATGCTGCCTATTACTATAAACATGGCGTTCCATGCGTTGGACACGTAGTAAAAGCATGTACCGTGAAGGGAAAATAATACAGGGAAGGACGTGAAAATGGGACCGAAAGAAGGCTATGAGCAGCAACAGCACACAAAAAGAGTCGTGCCGTATAAAGGGGGCGATAAAATGAAATATTGAAAACCGGGTTGTTTCGGGCCAGAATTAGCCATTCTCCTGTTGGCTCCTAGCTTTTTTTTTTTTTCAATGTATCGTGGTGCTCCAATAGGTATGACGTCGGTAAACATAGGTTTGATTCTCTGGGTGAGTGATCTAAGGTCGGAATTTCCCCCGAATAAAGCCTCTCTGGAGTTCACCAGCTTCTATTTAATGGGTACCTGGAAGTAACCCCAGACCCAGAGGGTACAGGCGGCCGGAACGTGATACTGATCCCATCACCTAAAAAAATGAACGATATCCTCCTCCTGTGTCTTCATGGCATGGCGCAATGAGCACAGGGAACTTTACCGTAACTTTTATTCCTGACAGTAATTTCCCAGGGCTAGATCTCAGATATCAAACTTCCCTTCCATGTGTGTGCAGGATGTTTTCATCACTAGAGTGCGGATTGTTGCCTATTTGCCTTTTTAAATTTCTGTGTATGCTTTTTATGTTTTAAATTAATATTGTTTAGAGCCTGATAATGCATGTTTTGTTTATAGTGTGTGTGTGTCCTCGTACATATGCCTTTTTTGCACACGAAAATATAACTCGCAGCGCAACAGCCCGTGAGGGTCACGGCCTACCTACCGACTACCGGCCTCACTCCCACCTGTCGAGGTGGAAGATATACAACCAGTTACGGGGTGGCGTGTGGTCAGCACGACGAACTCCCAGTCGTTATTTCGTCGTTGTAGGTTTTCGTGATCGGGTTACGCTACTCATTCGTAGCTCCCCAATATCCTCACGATGGTCCCATACACAGACCGAAATATCAGGACAAAAGTTGTTAACTTCCCCAGGAGACTCGAACTTGCACGCATCCCGTAGCTGGAGCTCAAAACCTGACACCTTAGACCGCACTGCATACGCTTGCCTAAAAATATCATGTTTTGGTATTGTTTTGATAATTTTCGCATGCTTTCGTTACTTTGGTTTCTCCACAGAACACCGTAGAAAGTAATCCTATGTTTTCTGAATGTTCCGTCATCAATTTCATCCAACCTCAATTCATCCCCGTCGTGTGATTAGCCAAACGTAACAGAAAAGGAACGCAATAATTTAGAAAAGTACAATAGAACACAACAGTTTAAGTCAACAAGTGTGCAACCGAGTAAGAAAATTAATAAGTTCATTCATGTTCATTACTTACTTTGGTGGCCCATTTTATACGACCTTTTGAGGGCCTCCCCGATGGCGCAGTGGTAGCGTCGTTGCCTTTTAATCAAGGAGTCCCGGGTTCGATACCCGGTGGAGGCACGTAGTGGTTCGGATCCCACTTTAAACTGTAGGTCCAGTCCCGATTAGCTTTACTGTGCATAAAGTGGACTTAAAACACTAACTCAAACAAACAAATATACGACCTTTTATCAGTTTGGGTGCATGCTTGTCTGCCTATTTTACAAGTCTATACAAGTCCGCACCCTATTCATCGCTATCTGTCACTTTCCTTTCTAAACTGAAGGGAACTACCTTGTGCAGGAATTTCTTCGAAGATGTGCTTACATTAGCGGTTGTGGACTCATTCAGACGCTCAAGTCATGACTCGGTAACACGAGAGGAGGGGTCGCCGGAGAGTGACCGACGTCGAGAATCCACTACTTTACGTCTCGCTGTCAGGCCCGTAGCCAGGAATTATTAGTAGGGGGGGGGCAAAGTCAATTCTTGAGGGGGCAAATTTTTAATATATTATTTCGCATTGGCAGATATAGTGGGGTACATAGGAGGACGCGTTGCCCCCCCCCCCACACACAAAGCTATTACTAACCGGAAAGGGATGATATTGTGAAACTCCAACGAACAAAAGAAAAAAAAAGTCTAACATCAAATATGAATAAAATTTAAGATAAATAGGCTAATCCGAAATGTATCTACTTGAAATTTAAATGTGCTGCCACCGAAAATCGAATCTGAGGGTCTCTTAGGACTACCACGGATCCTATTTGCTTCAAAGGGGAGACTCTTACATCACTACAGAAAATGTTGGCTTACTGGTTACTTTAACCAATTTGCAAAATATTGTGTGAATTGTATTATTTTATTGTTGAAAACACATTTCTTTGACACCCGACAAACAAATGGGAACCCCTTAATTGATCAATGACTTCTTGGATTACGATGTCATTTCATACTAAGGAATTTTGTATCCTCTTTACATTATGAAAAATATGTTCCTTAATGACTATAATATGAAATCAACTATACAGTGTATAAGGGGCCTCCTTCACCGTACTCCAATCCTTGCTGGGTGAGGTCTCACAGATGCCTATCACCAACAAAGCGTACAAACCCCAAATATCAGGGTTTTTTAAAATACTGATACTGATTTCTGTGAAAAACAGAATGGCTTAAGATGAGTAAAATTAGGAAAATCCACTCCACAGCTGAAGAGTTGACAGAATGTTTTGGCAAAAAATTAGGTTATAAAAAAGGCAAAGTTTCCTGTATATAGCACCGTGCCATGAAGACACATTTAGGGGATGTGGGGATAGATCCACACACATTCTCGACCTCGGCCAAATTGAAGGTGATGTGAACAGCACCATGCTCCGGCAGCCTTTACTCCCCAGGGTTACGCCCAGGTACCCATTGATTTAAGGTTGGATGAGCCCCAGAGCTGTTTTATGCGGGACAAGACAGGAAAAATTCCGATCTTAGATCACCCACCCCAAGAATTGAACCCCGGTCTCCCACGTGGCATACAAACGCCATACCGACTTTTTTATTTTTTAAAGGAACACCCCTAAGCGGTAGCATGCCCTGTTATTCACTTTTTCTCAGGTTGTCATTTTTTACATTTTTGGACAAACACAAACATTCATGTCCAAACCGGGATTCGAATCCAGGACCTCTGGCAACGCAACGTCATTTTCTTGAACCTATATACGCAGGGCAATTTTCAGAATGTGTAGAGGACATCAAGGCGAACAACTTTTCTTATATTTGCTCGTCCAGTTCTTGTTTCGATGCTACAATACAAGCCATCGAAAAATGGCATCATCTGCCATTCTTAATGTATGCAATCCCAATTAGCTTCACGGTTGCAAATGGCATTTATTTTTACTGCCGCTAAATATTCTAAAAGCAATAGAATACTATGGAAATGATAGCATGCCTACAGGAAGTCAACACTTACCCTTTCCTTTATAAAATACATTTATCATATCACACACCCATTTTGCTTATCATATTTGCCCCCCAAAAAACATCATTTGCATTTGAAATCATCGCATTAATGTAAATTGCTATGAAAAATCAAATTACACGTGTTAAATATATTATTTTAGGTTGACATTCATTTTTCTAAGGGGGAGGGGTGGCTTTGCCCCCCCCCTTCCATGTTCCTACATTATTATACTTTCACCTAGAAATTTAGTGTAGAGGAATCTTATCACCGATATTAGACGACATTAGACTCTTAAAGAAAATCAAGTATTTTCAAGCGATTAAAGTTCAAAGCACTACGGGGAAAAAGGGTGCAGTGGCGCAACCACAGGGGGCAATGGGCATTGCCCCTCCCCAACCTTGGACAGAAATCAATTCTAGGGGGACAAACATTGAGGATAAAATAAGCAAGACTAGGAGAATCTAAGAGTAACAGGACAAAATGATACTCAAGATACTCTTTCTTGCATTATTTTTTCCAGGCGGCCAAGACCACCTGCAGGGGGACACAAAGGGGCAATTGCCCCCTCGATATCAAATTTTATAGAGATAAAAATACAATTCGTAAAATTTTCTTGATCGCTTCGCTCGCAATGTCTGCTTTTATTGCAGTTTTGTTAAGTTCAGAGCCGTAGCTAGTGGGCGGAGGGAGTTGGCCTTGGGTGCCGAACGATCTAAATGAAAAAAAAAATGTAAAAGAGAATGCCATGGCACCCCATGGAATTTTAGTGCCATATTAAATCAATATTGTTTTCAGTTTGCAAAAATTTGGATGTAAAAGATTTGCTAGCTTCGCTCGCAGTTTTATTATTTTCTCTAATGCATTGTAAATTACCAGAGAAAGAAGTTGTCTTAAATGTATGAACACAATTATTTGAAGGAAAAGGAGGGCAGCATATTTCACAGATAATTTATTTATTCGTTATGGTGCCTCTATGTTACGGCATTATATATACCCACCAATGCAATGAAACTAAACAGAGAATAAAATGAGGATTTTCTTTCCCGACTGAACTTTCATCAAGGCTTTTGCCCCTCCCCCTCCCCTAATCAGAAGGTCTACTCACGCCTATGCCAGTGTCTGTGCAAGAATCTCGATCAGTAAAGAAGAGGATGGTGGTCGCCTATACTGTAAGGAGAGTTGTGGAGCATAGTGTTGCCCACGAGACGAGACTTTGGCCTGTCTCGTCTCGTGGAGTCCCGTGGAAATGCTGTCTCGTCTCGAAAATATTCGTTTGTCTTATGACACATGGTCAATCTCGTCTCGTCTCGAATTTTTAAAAGCCTGTCCCGTCTCGTCCCGTGGGCAACACTAGTGGAGCACGTGGTGCTATTAACACAGAAGACCGTCACCGCGAAGTGGTACACCGAGGAGTGCCTGCCCAAGTAGTTCAAGCTCTCAAAAACACTCGTCCACGTTCAAAGGCAGACGCTTAGTTGGCATCGAGTATTTTGCACCTACGGGACTGAAAGTGCTGGAGCATCCTCCCTACGGTGCAGACCTCGCCATGTGACTCTGCACTGTTTCCTCACGTCAATAACAGGCAAAAAGGAATAGGTTTTCCAATTAAGAGAACCTTCTAAGGGCGTGAGATGACGAGTGTACCCACTTCCCTCAGGAAATATGGAAGAGTTGGTTCGACGAATGGTTTTGAAGGTTGAAGAAGTGGTGGAAAGTATTTTCAAAGATTTTGAAAATGAGAGGTGTATTGCAAAACTTTCCTAGAACCTTTTCTATTTACACTCCAAAAGATACCTGGTGTAACCGACATCACACCACATTTTTTATTGCTTTCTAACAGAAATAAGAAATGTGAAACACTATCACATTTTCGTCATGTTTGATAACTGACCCAGTAATCTGTTATACAACGCACTGCGACGTCAGGGGTCGGTCGCTTTGCAAACCCCAGCCTGGGCATGGATGTTGTTTAGGAGTGCCCCTAAATCAATTTCATATCATCACTCGTTCTCATCGTCACGATTAACTAGAAGTGGCAGAAAAGAGACGTTAAGTAAATAAAATAAAATATCCACTCTCTCTCTCTCTCTCTCTCTCTCTCTCTCTCTCTATCTCTACCACATGTATCAGTATTAGCAAAAGGTAGATGTGGGAAACAAAAAAATGAGCAGTTCAAACTCCATAAAAATACATTCAAGAAAACATATCCAAACACATTACGCATCTTTAATAATATAAGGCCACTCAGAAAGTCTAGATACTGAAAATCGTGAAATCATTTTCCGAAATCTGAATATGGAAAGATTTTTTTTCCCAATTCTGGTACGACATTATGGAATCCAACACACGTTCCTTAATAAATCACCAAATCCATAAGTGTCTTTGTTAAGTTCCCAGAGCAATATAGGATATAATTGTAAAGAACAGTGAGAATTCCCGATAGGAATGTGTTCTATATTTTTCACAGGGGGGGCAAGGCATGGTCTCAGGGGGGGCAGTTGCCCCCCTTGCCCCCCCTCTAGCTACGGGCCTGCTCGCTGTCCAAAGTTCTCCGTTCGAGTCTTGGTCAATGAACGTTTCATCATGTTTGTTCTTTATTTAAAATATAAATGGCGTTTTATGTGAAATATTTAGATGCTAAATGTGTCTTCTTCCGTTAAATTAATGTCTCCTCCTCCTAGTAAACCTTTTCCTATTTGTATTTTTTGTTATTGCGTTCCGTTTTTCATCTCTCTAGGTTAATCGCAACTGTGTGAACGAATAGTGACTTTATGAAATAGATGAGGGAACACGTACATGACTTGTCTACCGCCAACACTTACCTAGGGTTCGAACAAAGGTCTCTTTACTTCGCAGCGAGTTACATTCCCTCCATGGGGTGCAAGATGTGCTTTTTCGACAGATGTCAACCCATTGATGTTCCTGAGCCAGAGGAAATTTCCCTCTGGTATTCCAAAAAAATCCCTATTTCATCTTAAAATTCCCTGTCTTCGCAAACAAAAAAAATACAAAAATAAAATAGAAAATAAGTAGCCACTAATTTAATGGTTTTTCCAGAACTTTCAATCTAGGAGAGTGCAAGTACGACTCTAGGGGATACAAATGCATATTTGGCATCAAATTAGGCCTTTGTGAATCTGTGTGGGTGTGTCGCGAGAAATTTGATGGGGCATGTTAATTAAAGGTAGATAAATCGTGAACTATATACTTAATTGACATCCTTTACATAAGATATTAAATTTAGAACATTATTTGCTATTTATAATTAAACTTGTAACTTGAAAGTTCTTACACTTTTTAGATCAATTGCGATCAGACAGTTCCAATTAAAATGAAAAACAATGTTTCAGGTGTTTCACCAGAAGTGAAAAAATAGAAGTAAAGTGAGTCAGTATAGTCCATTAATGTATGACTTCTAATTTCCCCATTCCTTGCACATTTTTAGATGCTTCTCTCCTTTTCCCTTTCCCGTAATTTTCTGGCTCCAAAAGTCTCCTTTTCTGACACTACGTGGAAACAGCAATCTTGCAGGTCAGCATCTGCACCATTAGGAAAATTCTCTGGGGGGCTGTTTTGTTCTTGTACGTGCCGAATAGTATACAGTATCAATTCTTATCATAGGTATGGAGATTTTAAACTTAACTTGTGTGTTGGGTATTTTGAACTCCAAAGGAGTTGATACATTTGGTTTCAATGAATGCATTCGTGTATCTTACAGTGACATTTTGTTTTATTGTAAGAACCCTATCTCCTTGTTCCAGAACCATTTGTATTGGTATTTCTGTTACATCTTTTCTGTCACTTTTGGCTAATCACGACGTTGAAGATGAGTGATAATATGATAAAAATTTATGAAGTGGCATTCACAAAGAGCACCTATGTTCAGAACGGAATTCGAACCCTAACCCCTGGCTTCCCCGAGGGGGTGAATGAGCAGAGAGGGATAAAGAGAGAGGGAGAGAGAAAAAATGTCGCAGCTAACCACTCCGCCACGGAGGTCGATCCGTACCATGTGATAGGTGTAAGCGTGATTCATCCATAATTTTAAAATCAAGCGAAATAAATTACAACTCCATCATAGAATCTGGTTTACACCCCCTTCTCCAAGAATATCAAGTTTCGCTAGCGCACGACAGTTCCTATCTCTCTCCCTTCTTGACACCGCTCCAAGCAAGCGTGGAAAAGGGATATGCGAGAAGCAAAGAGGAAGAGGGAGGATGGATAAATTTCGAACGCCTCCTAAGTGGCCCAAGCCATTTTGCGTTAGCGCGTCGCCCACGTACGGCATTTGTCTTTAGTCCCCGTCGGGGTTCTTGGACTGCGTGATTTTTTTCGGGAAAAACACGCGCCTCGCATAGCCTAACCGACGAAGCGTGGTGCATGTAAATTAGCCGATTAACCCGCGCGACGGCCTTTCGCCAACTTTATTTTGCACTCTGGTGCCATGCGAGGGAATCTTCTCTCGCGAGAACCGAACGGGATACGGACGCACGCGGCTGGGGCAACGTATGCAGACTTGGGAGGAGAGAAGAGAATTAGCAGTCAGCGCGGCTACGGCAGAGGCACCTGGCGAGAAAGCGAGGCGGCTGTTTCTTTGCTACTTGAGCTCTTGAGCAACCAGTAAATGGACGGGAATTAATTCCGGTGTCCAGCAGGGATAATGAGTTGGGTATGTGTGAAAATGGCTTTTCTGTTGTGAAATTAATAAACACTCAGGCGTCGTAAATATGGAATAAATTATCATCCCCTCAGCGGTGGTGACTTGGATGTGAATGTTCGCGAATTTGATCAAAAGCGGCCCGAGCAAAAAATAAGAAAATGAAAGGGGAGTTGTTGGGTACACAAAAATTCGTAGAAGTTCGACAGATACCACAGAATAATGTATATGGCAAATGAGGCTGATATTTGTGGAGCCATTTTTTCCCCTGTAAACTGAGATGGTGGGGAAGCAGGGATAGCTGTGTTTTTTGAGGGGGGCGCTCCACTCTGCCTCCTTTAGCATCACCACTGGGTTCCATCATCCTTGCACAGGTTTTGTTGTTGATCTGTTTACTGGGCGTAGTGCTATCGCCGTCGCTTTCTTCTCAAAAGGTCCTGATTTTATTCCCTGTGTAGTCTTACATAATTTTATTTATTTATTTCAAACAGTGCCGTGTAGAGAATAATTCCAAAGTACAGCACTTTTACACATACACTAAAAATCAAATGCTACAAAGTGAAAGAGAAAATGAACATACGAGTAAAATACAAAATGTTTGACAAGGACAAGGACTTTTAAACTGTAGGTCGAGTCCGATTAGCCAATCTTAGCCGTTTTGCCAAAGTAGCGCCGAAATTTACACAATATCGTGACAAACGTGCAATATAACGAGAGAGGTCCATGGATATCTTAAAACCAACTAAATTTAAGCACTAATACTGCCGCTGCAAACGTTGATTTATAATGTTGAGGAATTGAGAAGTCAATTACAAAAAATGGTCACTTTTATCTGCAAAAATAAAAAAAATGTAAAAGTAATTGTACACGCATTCAAAGAACTGCGTGATATTTCTTTATTTAATATGTCATATTTATCGTGCTTTGAAGTACTTACCCCAGTTAATTATATTTGTTGATCTTCCACAGACATATGTTTAAAATTTATTTTTTTATACGTATAAATGCGTGACTTAAAAATGCGAAGCGAAGTTTAGAAATAAAAACAACACCCAAAAAAATAATGAAATCTCTAGAACTGTAATAACAGTAATTTTGAAACGAAAACAATCACTTGTATGAGAAGGACCCAAACACGAATTTTCCTTACCGTTATATCGTTACCGAGATATGGAACACCGATTTTTGACCCATAACGCGAAAATAACAAAGAGCACAGTATAATATAACAATGATTTTGGGAAAATTAAACGTTAAGGCCATGAACCTACATAGATGTTACGTTCACGCTCGAAGTAATTGCAAGTAATTGTTACTTTTAGTAGTCAAAACTGGTTCCGTAATTCTTATTTTCCCCCCGCTCCCTTTCCCAAATAACAGCATTCACCATACATCATATTAATTCCCTTCGCACATCTTCAGTCGCGCCATGTAATTAAGGCCTCCCGAGCATGAAATAAGCTATTGATGAACACACAATGAGACTATATCTCATTCAGCGCTGCAAAAAAGAAGGTAGACTCGCCGTTTCTTAAATAACAAAATATGACAGGTCCTGGTATCGACTACACGTGTAACGATATGTAAGGTACCCGGGTAACTGGTTTCCGTAATTGATGCGAGCGCATTCCTGGCAGACGGGAAGCTATGATAGAGGGGAGATTGTGCCACCTGCTTCGAGCACTCCAGACTCTGTCAGCTGTGTGATGTTTGTGGAGGCCCAACCCTTTTCCCTATCTTCTCGGGAACTCTCGAAATAACCTGGACGCGATGAGAAGCAGTGTGGCCAAGTACGGAGGAAAGTAGCTGGAATCTGTGCCAACTGTAGAATTGCAACATAGTTATAGGGTGAACATGCAAACATTGTTTGGCAACACTGATTTAAGTGCATGTTATGCACATCTAAGCCATTCGGGACTGGACCTACAGTTTAAAGTATGACCCAAAGTGCCTCCACCCCAGAGGCGGCTGGTGGCTCTGAATTAAGTGTGTGTTTTGATAAAAAAGAACATTTTCTAATAAGTATGTGTATCTATTGATCTAATTTTCTCTATTGCCCCATTTTTCCTACTAGCCCTTCACCTAATTCAGAGTGACCAATTCGCCGCTGTTCCACCAGAAACGCCAAAGCGACTGCGTTTACCAGTACGCTATCGGGAAATTCATAGGGTGTAAATAGTTCCTGCATTACTAAAACAAGCTCCTTTTGTCCATGAGATATCATACTCTACGAATACTACTTTGGAAATGTTTGGCGGAATGTCGTGTCAGCCATGTATGTGCATTTCTTTCTATATCGTCGCTTAAAGTAGTTTTACTATTCGTTTAGGGTGATTGCTAAGATAAGGATGAATAACGATTGGCTGAAATAGATAAAAAAAAAACTCCTGAGACAGTGAATACACTCGAACACAGAACTGCCGGTGGCGAGATCGTCAACCATGTAAAATGACTTTATATACATACGTAGTGTATTTCTGAGTTATTAAATAATTGTGAAACCAAGGATATTATATTTAATGGATAATAATGATCAACAGTCACCACATGAGATTAAAAATTCATATTCATTGTAGAACTTGAATAATATACGAGGTGCTATCCCACAGTCCACGCAATTTATGTGACGTGATGACGAATAACGAGGGCAAGCACGAGCAAATGCTAATAGATGGCGTTCCATACCACTCGGCTTGATATTTAGCATTATGTGATTTTTGTGATGGTTAATGTGAGAGATCATCGTGTTTTCACTACGGTAGTAAGGTTTCGTTTTACACTTATGAAAATTGATGGAGAGACACCTTTGTATCTCATCTATCCCTCCTATTATTTCTCGCTCTTTCTTCCTTCATTTCCATCTCCGTCCAGCTCTCTCTTTCCTCAAGTTTCTGTATGTTTCTGTCACTTTTCCATGCTTATTTCTTTCTATTCTCTTTCTCTCTCCCTCCCTCCCTGTGTATGTGTGTGTGCGCGTGTACACGTTGCCGTGTCTTGTCCCTTCTGTTTCTCTATGTCTTTATGTTTATCTCTCCTTTTCTCCCCTTTACATCACCGTGTTTACATCATCTGTATCTCTCTGCCTTCTCCAAGTCAACATTTGTAACGACCTCCCAACGTGTCTTCCTTTTGCCTCATGTACACAAACCCTTTGTGAATCACTTGTTTGATTTGATTGATTTTACTTCGCTTTTGTACCACTTTTGGATAATCGCGAAGATGAGGATGAGTGATAATATGACATTGATGAAGGAACACATGGCGTCGTAGCGCGTTGTTTTAACCACTCTGCCACGGAGATCGACCATGAATCACTCGTGAATTAGTAATCACAGTTCATGACTGTGAGTGTTGTGTGTCGTATAGCTTTCATGTGAAGTATTGGAAATGAATAAACTAGAGTAACTAATATTTTTCTTGGTGATACTTTGTGTCACCAATAATTATTATTTCCGAAGCAAATGGTGATATGTTCCTCATCCCCTGGTTCTCCTCAGCGAGCCACAAAGGGTGCGCGTAGCCCTGTTGAGAATTAGTGCCACCAAATGTTGCCATGTAGCTCTAGTAGATATAACAGTTAACTTGATATCGACTGCTGATTAGCAGAGGCAATATTAACTGGCCAATGGGCATAATTTACGTCGTAAGATAGAGTTTGACAGGTCTCTCGGCGAAAAAGGCGATAAAAATGTGATTTTGAAGAAAAAATAAATGTCAAAAATACTCAAGCATGGCAGCTGTGGCATTGACAATTCATCTTCCGTTTCCTTGGTTGCCATGGTTGCAGAAGTGCTCGAGAGGAGAACGGGGGACCGAGGCTGTTTACTGCCTATTACCCTCGGTGGCCGCCATCTGTCCACGGCTCCGGAATTAGACATTCTGCCAGAGCGACGAGGACATGAAAACAATCGTTTCCGGAGGCCCTCCCACGGAGAGAGCGGAACGGCTCGTTATGAAGCCTTCGTTTGCTGTCTTCTCCGAAGTTCCGGGTTCGGGGCGCTAAAAATCCACTACAAGCTCCTCCTACGCACGCGGAGATTTCTTGAGCCCTCCTTTAGCCTAGCCTATCGGATACTGGAAAAATATGGTACATATATAATACTGGTCATTTTGAAATTCCTTACCAAGTCACTATACACTGCATGGAGATGATTTCGCTCGAGCGCCAAATAGTTCGCACGGATGACGCTAGATAGCGTACTGAATTGAGAGCTTCTTCGGTCGACGGTATACGCTCGAAGCTCGATAGTACACGTATAACAGTCATTTCTCTGTGGTAGTGGTTCCTCAAATATGGACCGTGAAGTGAAAGATGCAGTGAAATTGAGACATAAGAGAACATAGTCATTATCTCCATGTTAAAATGTAGGTTAGTCTATCGTGCCAATACAGTGATATGTCAAAATGATTGTGGGCTGATATTTTGCATGTGTCTACGATTGTTGTCACATTATAATGATATTCCATTGTATACGGTCGAGTTGGGCACAACTCGAACGAGTACGAGCGAGCGTAAGTTATCCGATGCAGTACTCTACTGTCCACACTGCGATTCATCTACAGTTCTTGATAGGCTTGCAAGCCCCTATCTCGTTCCTCTTCCTGCAGAAACCACAGTGCGTGCACAGTTGACATCTGGAAGCGTTGCCATATCGTCTCCCTCTTTTCCTCTTTTCCATTAACTCAGTAAGAAATGACCAAGTGTGAATCTTTTGCTGCATCCCTCTCTTCATTGCGCTTGTTGGAACAAGGGGAAGATGGCCAACTTAACCACCCTCCTCTCATTCAGTCAGCAACAGGAAAAAGAAAAGGAGCCTTGCTTTGTCGGTGGTTCCTAGACCTCAAGATTTACAGCTGTGGTTTTTTTCTGAGGCAGGAAAGGCGGAGGATATCCAACCCTGCCCCGGATAATATCCACAGTGAAGGATTGGTTAACGTAAGGCGCTAATACTCCAGGAGTTCTAGGTTCAAAGGCGCTATTGTGTTTGTGGCATCAGCTATTCCATTAGTTCATTCATCCTCATCGACGCGCCGTGAGAAATAAATAGAAACCACCTACAGTTGATTTGGGTTGGTGTTTTAAGTCAACTTCATGCACAGATAGGCTAATCGGGACTGGACCTACAGTTTAAAGAAACCACATTTCGATATGAAACAATGGAGCTTATGAATTGCCTCATTAACAATTGTCAATGTAGTTGGCAATGGGTGAAGGGCAACTATTTCGAGTTGTTACACTTCGTAATACCAACAATTTATTGCTTCATTTTTTCACAACTGGTGTCGTCAGCGACTTACAATGAACCCAGTTTGAAATTTAGTTCCAGAGTTATATGCATTTTCATTTTCATCTTCTAATGTTTGTATTCATGTGAAGCTTTAGACAATTGTCTAGCCCAGTCAAATATTATTATGTACGTTGAAAAGTATGATCACGTATATGTTAACAAAACAGATACTTCTTTCCTAATCATGTAAGCCATAGAAATACGTACCTTGTTAATTGAAGGGTGAGTTCAAGCTTGCCTGTCTACGAGTGATGAAGAGGTTATCCTTGGATTTAACGTCCTGGTGGATCTGGAGAAGGTTTCACGCTTTCGACAGCTCTCACTCTCATCTTCTGTGACGTTAGCCCTCGAAACTTGGAATCTTCTTCACAGATGAACTCGTCGTTACTTTTAGAGAATCTCTCCACCCTGTCCGGTGTTACATAGGAAATATTTGTCTGAAACAACCAAACAATAGGTGCTGGTTACAAAACATTTGGCTCCAACTCAGGAATCGGTGGGGTCTATGTCACAGAAGGATCAATCTTTCAAGACAGTTCTGTTCAAAATATCATACATTAGCTTCAGCTTGCATTGACAGTGCAGGTTTCATTAGCGTTTTGCACTCTACTTGGAAATAGTGGATGCTTGGCCACCGTTAAATAATCCTCCTAGAAGGCCCGCTTACACAACTCTCTATAGGTCACAATTGCTCTCAGAATTATCTCAACAGCACCTTGTTTGAAAACAACTCACAAGTATACAAATGGATTTGTAGATCCATATCCAGATTCCTGAAGACGGATACAGTTATAGTGTCCGAGACTCTGGAATGAAAATAACAGTGGTTCAAAGTCCGGTTCATGCAGTATGAAGCAATCAGTTGAATTTTTTAAAAAAGTAATTGTGGCAAATTGCACCCATATTGGTTTTCTAAATACCAAATAATTTATTCAGAATTACGAAATCAAGTCAAGGATACTTATGTTTTGGATACCGTAATTTGGTTAGTTCAAAGAAATCAGTTGTTTTCTCTCTGTATATACAGGGTGAGCCTAAAAGAAATATACAGTTTCAAAGTTTTACAGAAAAAAGAATTTTAATAACATGGCTGAATGGTTGGCTTAAATGGTTGGAAGAGTATGTCCTGAAACACCCTTTTGTAACGCGACATATATAAATTGTATTCAAGCACACAGGAAGCCTTTTGTACCTGGCTATCTGCCATATTGCTCGACTGACGTCAAGGGCGCTCACGTGATGCTGGCGTCACGAAAATAAACGAAAAGTGGGAGTCGTAAACTTGAAGACTTTCTCTGTAAAACAGTACTAAATGCTTCCTGATGAAAAAAACAGTTTTCGATTTATAAAACGTTTAATCTGTTTATTTATTTTAGGCTCACAGTGTGTACATATACGTATATGCTGCATTGTATTGGAAATCAGAAGGAAAGTGCAGAATATTCTTATGTTAAGGTTGCGATTTTTCTCAAATCAACTGCTTTCAGTTTGACTAGTTGGGTTTTTTCACAGAAAAAATCTGTTACAACATTTCGGTGTAATAGGAAATCCTCAACGAAATCTTCACAGAGCTTGAGGCTTTCCTGGTGAGGAATTACGAAGGTATCTTCTCGGGGAAAGTTTCTGAGGTTTCAATGTTTTATGAGTTACTTATTTTATTTCTTGTCTCATTTGTAATGCATGACACATTTAGAACATTTTTATTGCATATTTGCCCATTTTTATTGCGTAAGAAACCTCGACATATTGATCATGTAAAGTTTGAACATTCTAGGAATGCATTATGGGGGAAAATTGATCACCAGCACCGGAAAATAACTACCTACCACGAGATGATATAGATGGTAGTTTCAGTGTAAATGGAAAGGCCTTCACGTTTATGGTGGAATCGTATGCCAGCGGACATACAAGTAAATTTTTAACACTAATCGACCATAATAAGAGGTTTTCGTTCTGCTCATTGCTTACGCTCATAAAAACTCATAATGTAGACCAGTGATACCTGGAAAAACAGAGAAAGAGGGCGTTTTATGGTCTTAAGTAGCATATTGCACGGCAGCCTGCAGTGGAACCACCAATAAAAACCGTAGTCAAAACACTGCAAGAGTTAACAGAGGAACCAGCTAATTTCCATTGTGTGTCAAAAGGCGCCAACACAACTCGTAACACCTTCATTATCTTAGCTTGACCTCATGCTCCGATTTTAGTAAGCCGCGGATGCCATCCTTTGTGTGTGTGTGTGTGTGTGTGTCCCTCTCTCTCCCTCCGCCGACATTTTGTTAACTTTCACCGCCATTCATCATTGCAAGAGTCACCGCTAGGTGTGGACACCTTACATCAACGCTTTCGCAATGTTCGATGGCGTTCGCGCAACTGTAATTTCGTTCCCGGCAATGGAACATATGGCTAATGATAGAGTCGTAAAATCTTTTATATCTGCGAGATTCATCAATCGGTTGTCGAGGCCGTCAAATGGCAACGGGACCAATTATTTTCGTGGTGAATTGTGGGTGAAAGGGAAACCCAAGGATTCCGGCGGAAGTCCTGTATGTATGTGTGGATTGTAAAAGCATTGTCTTCATTCGAATAAGAAACATTTACTCTTGTTTACATGATTGTTTCCTCAAGCAACAACATTGTAATCACCAGGGAATTTTCCTTGGGTGCATCATTGTCTGACTTATAGTTTCATTGATTGATTTGGTTTATTTTACTTCGCATTTCTGTCACTTTTGGTCAATCGCGAAGATGAGTGATGATATGATGAAATTGATGAAGGAACACTCACAACGAACATCCATGCCCAGGCCGGGATTCGAACCCGGGACCCCTGGCGTCGTAGCTCAAAGTGATAACCACTCCGTCACGGAGGCCGGCTCTGGGTTACCGTGTTTATATGTTTACAGATGGTATACCAAATCAAGTGTCTTCTGTATTTAAATATTTTGCTTCATTTCTCGTGATTGTTGGAGGAACTTGTCGCGATTAGCCAAAATGGAAGAAAAGCGACGTAAAATATATTAAGTCAAGAAATAAGTCAAATAGTACTGTCAATGTTCCTTAATAATCACGAAGAAAACCACACTTACTCAGTAAACAAAAACCCTGTCGTATAGTTTAGAGCTCGGAAGTTGACCTATAGAAACTCAGAAAATGAACTATAGAATGACCTTAAAATTATTTAAAAATAACCTAAAAATTTAAAAAAATTGCCTAAAAATAATTTACGCCCTTAAAATGAAAGCTCGATTTTTTTCATAAATTAAAATAGACTAGTTGAATAATTTGATAAAATTTGTTATTTTGGTGGTTTCAACTATCGAAGCAAACAAAAAAACAAACAATTAAGTGCTAATGTAGTTTTCTGTATTTTTACTTCAAGGTTACATAAAATACTCCGCAAGGATTTTCTGTGCAAGTCATTCACCATCTTTCAGAGTACCTTGCACGATACAGTAGTCGGTCAGCATATGAAAATACAGTTTTGTTTACATCAGATTTTTTTATATGTTGTGACTAATTTTACTTTAAAATCACAGATTAAAGCGATAATAGTGGCCAACAAGGGAAACTCAAATTAGGCTTCACCCAAAATACTGTGCTGAAAGAGAAGAAAATTTAACACAATTACTTCCACAAAATCCATTTCCAAATATTTCAGTTAAGAGTAATATTGTGCTTTCGCATTGACCATTTGCTAAAAGGACCATGTTAGGTTATAGAAATCTGTAAGTTATGCTAGCAAATGCATTTAAAATTCATGAAACAACTGGAAAGGAGGAATAAGAAACTTCAAAAATGATAAAAATGCAATAAAACAGGCAAAAAGTACTGAAAAATTACCTAAAAAACAAAAAAAGGCAGGAAAGTGCAAAGAAAATGCAAAATAAAGACATTGTTTTCTGGTTCTAACTGAGGTGAAAAGGACTACAGGTTTAGCATTTTCTTCAAAGCCCAGAAAAAAAGATTATGTGTTATCATCAACTTCCTAGCCCTATTCATGATTATCAGAATAAACTATTACTCGTATATCACTTCTGTTTAGATACAGTGGCCCGATCTTTAAGTCTTTAGATTGTGCCATTTTATCCCAAGTGTACAACCATTCTGCTGCCCTTACCGAAGAATATGCTTTATGCCGCCCGCGGTTCCAACGTACCAGAGAGTACGGAAATAAGGCATGTTCCGACAGAAGATGCGTAGTTCTTGGTTGACTGCTCCGATTCGTGAAAAAAAAAAATTGGATGACTGATGTGACGTTTTCATTTCATCTCGGAATTTTCCTGTCTGTTCCGAAACACTTTGGCGTCCCGACGTCTCCACTCAAGCGAGGTTCTAAAAATGACCTTCCGGATCTTCTCCGGCGCCAGCGATGCTGGGTCGACGGAAATATCCCTCTCGGCGGGAAACTTTGACAAGATGCGAGACAAAGAAAAATCCCTTTCGCAGAGACTGCACTATGTAGGAGAAACACTGCACTAATATCTGCATTGCTGTTTCTAAGGATATGGAAGCAGCGATTAATCTATCCCTATTCCCTCGAAAACTACAAATGTGTTTCAACCCCCTCCCCAATATTTTCACAAACGTCTAATTTATGGTCATTTTGATGTTAAACATATTCTTATCCCCCTCTTGCAAACGACTTTACAATACTCGTACAGAAAATTCTGGTTAAACCCCTGCAAAGGTGTTAAGAGTTGGCTTAATACTACGTTACTTCCTTTCTTTCTATTTCGGTCATTTTATGTCACGTTTCTACCTGTCGGGTAATGGCCATGATGACGAATTATGGATGCTGGAACAAGCACAATACGTCCAGACTTTAAATAGTGTTCGAACTTGAGGACATCTCTCGAGCTCCAGGACATCTCTTGAACTCGGAGGATGAACACTGCCTGAATGAAAATCATGTTGATGTACTTAAAATGCTTTAGCCATTTCTCCATATAATTCACAGAAAACGAACACATTTATTTCCTAATTTATTTTAACAAGAATGTTGCTAAACACAATTTGTTATGCCACAAATATAAAGTAACTTTGGAAGATTGTACCCTCTACAGCAAATACTGAATATATCCTCCCTGCTGCTCCAAGCACAACGCAACACGTCGTTCCATGTTACTGGCCTCTCGTTGGAGAACGCTGTTTTCAATACCATTGATCTCTGTACAATGTTCTGCTTCAAATCGTTTAAAGTCTGGGGGCGTGTGGCGTAAACTCTGTCTTTTAAGTAACCCCATAGGAAGAAGTCCGGGGTTGGCAAATCCGGAGATATCGGTGGCCACAGGTTCTTGAAAATTATCCGGTCGTCAAAAAAACTTTCATTGAACTCCATGGATTTGTTCGATGGATGGCATGTGGCGCCATATTGTTGAAAACATCCTTGACTCAGCTCTAGCCTTTACCCAGCTCTGTGTCATTCAGTTGTTCAAGAATCACCATGAAAATATGAAGCACGTACTGTATCCATGCAATGACTGAGCCAGTTTCAGCGACGAAAGCTACCAAATTCTGCACAGCTGCGTACTCTCTTGAGGATATATGAATCTCCCAGATGTCCTGCGTCATGTGAAACTAACTTGGAGTGTTTCAATAAAACGGCAAAGAAATGTGTTAGTTTTATATGTATCCATTGCCAAAATTGGTGAAAACAAAATTGCTTTAAGTAGTTCTCTCATCTATCAGAATCCAAGGTAAAATAAGATATTTTCCTTCACTCAGACATAAGAACGATGCGATCACTAAAGTTGAAATACAGCCTTGGGCTACCTTCAAAAATATGGTTGAGAAATTACAAGAGGACCAGCACTATGGAATGCTCAATGAGATTAAAAACTTCAATTTTGAATGCACATTAGATTTCTCATCCCCTTCCCCTCAAAAATTCTTGATACACTGAGCGAGAAGCAAGGAGAACTTTTCCACTAAGATGTTAAGGAGATAGAAAGAATACCAGGCTGGGTGGAACGTTAATATGATTATATACTGCTACTGAATGCCACACCGTGAAATTCTAACGTCACGCAAGATTTGATTGATTTGCTTTATTTTACTTCGCTTTTCGTACCATTTTTTGCTTTTTTTGCAAAGATGGGGATGAGTGATGATGCGATGAAATTGATGAATGGACACTCACAAACATCCATGCCCAGGCCGGGATTCGAAACAAGGACCCCTGGCGTTGTAGCGCGATGTGCTAACCACTCCACCACGGAGACCGGCTAACGTCACGCAAGAGAAGCAGTAATGAAAAGCTTCACTTGCTACAGAGAATGGCACTTCAATGGCTTTTGACTATAGTTATTAACAGATTTTGTCATAAATATACATATTTGCCACAGAACATGATACATGTAACTTGGTCATCTTTCTCTGTTGAATTCAATAGCTAACATCACATTCACTTATCCTAAAATGTTCATTCAGGTTGCGGAGGTCAGTTTTGGATTGAGCACCCTAATGAACTATAAACTTTGTATGGATGATGAAAAAAAAAAATGTGTCGACCTAAAATTTGCAGGCCTGTGCGATTTGCCTAGGTTTTAAACTGAGGAAAAGTAAGGGAATTTTTGTTGAAGAGGGAACATTTGTCATTGTGTGAGGGAATTCCTAGGGAGCATACCTACCATTACTCTGCGGCACTCGACCAATCCTCGCAGGAGAAAGAAAAGAAGCAGTAGTAAAAAAAACGGAAGTGGAAGCGGTTGAATAACATCCATTTTGCGGAGCCCGGCCGTCAGCTTTTGTGAATGGAAGGCCGGAGCAGGGAGCCAAGACAATTCTTTCGTCGAGTATTTTGTCTTCGGTCCGCGAAGGAAGACTAAATAGAAGGCATTTCGTGCTCCGTGCTGCGATAACTTAGCCAAGTTATGACGGGAGCTCCGTTGCCAAATGTTTGATGAAAACCTCGCGTCTTTATGGCGATTAAGCTGACAATGGCAACGAGCCACAGCGGTGTTAAGTATCTTCTTTTTCTCCTCTTTTTGCTCCTTTTCGGAATTCACAACATTCAAAGGGCGGAGCGACGATTTTTTTTTGGTCTCAATTCGGCAAGTTTTTATTTCGTCTTCTTAGTACTTTCACTGGGCTGCCTAATCAAAACCATCATCATTTTAATGAGCCCAATCTTCTTGGCTTAACTTTTAATATTATTATTAATGCGATTAACAGGCTAACGTGTTTTCTCTGAATATGTGATATTTTGAAGGAAAATATTGATTGTGAAATTCACATTTATTGTATTGTAACTATAACGTTTGTTATGCCACATCTCCTTCCTGTACTTGTATTATCATCAGCTCCATACTTGTTCATACCACCACGAATGTTCAGGAACTGAAACACCAGCCTCGCAGCTAGATATTTTGGCACCCTTGGCAGGATTGTGGTTTGTCCCCCCCCCTCCCCCAAATACCAAACACCGACATATTGTGTGAGTCCCTCTTCTTGTGCCATGGTTTGTGATATTTACATCCTGCAAATTTTGAAATGAGGAAACAAAGGAGAACTCATTAAAAAATAATAAGGTCATATTTAAAGATATGTAGTTTGCAATTCTGATTTTAAAAGTTTAGCATATTTAATAATATTTAAATTATGTCTTCGTGTCTGAAAATACTATTACTACTACTTTGAGAAACAGATTATTACATAATTACAGAATATAAACAGAATATAAGCCTACAAGTAAAAGAAGCAAAATGGCTTAAGAATGATAATTAAAATAAACAAAACAGTGTGCAGTATGTTCTCAGTAGAAAAATATGTAATTCAAATGTACCGAGTTCAATGGTGACATCTATTTTCACGCAGTCACCACCCAAAGTAAGTATCTATGGGTTATTTCCTCATTTGAAAGTCTTTAATTGGAACAAGGGGCGAGTAACACCTTGTACGTTTTCCTTCTCCCCTTAACTGTATCAGGTGTAAAGTTCACCGTCGCATATTCTATGTTGTCTTAAATAAAATAAGCTTTGAATGACGCCCTCTGAGCATGGCGCCTTAGGCTTCAGCCACTCTAGCCTACTCCTCGCTATGAGACTGTGAAACACAAACTTTCTAGTCCAACAATACGTATACCACAATTATTTTATTATCGACTGTCCTCATGATATTGGCACACCTTTGTATGTTATGTAAAGTATTATAGACATGATAGATACCTTACTACTTGTTGGTGTGTTAAAGGTGGTGGTGAAAATAATCACATCCACCTATAAAATCTGATAAACTGGCAAGACATCGGCTGCACCTACAGTCGAACTCTGGGGAAACATTGAGGAAAAGAAAACACATTTGCGATTTCCTTGTGCGTGAGTTAAGAAGTCATTATCTTTGGTAAAGGGTGTCTATGGAATCAAGATGTTTTTTGTTTGTGTCCTAAACGAATCAAGACAAAAGAGCGAAGCTGATGTTTGCGAGGATTCATCACATCTTGAGGTCGAAAAAGAAAACATCTGCTTCTCCTGGCTACGTTTGCTGGTTTCCTCCTCGCAAGAGTGACGTCTCACAACTGTGTGTCCCTAGTTCTGGCCAAGGATTCCCTAGGCCAGTGTGAAAAATTCCGCCCCTCTCAGACTATTAGCTATGAATATTTTGTGGATTGGGTGGATTATTAAACAATCTGTTGAGGGGTTGATTTAACTAATACATACCAGTAAGCAGTGGCGTAGCATGGACATTTCGGGTGGGAACGAAAGTCGGAAGGAAGGGTCGGCTCTTTCTTGCTTAATAATTTACTTATGGTATTAGTCGCCACAGGTATTGTTTATTTGCCTGAGGTCAGCTGGGTTTTCAATAAAACATCATCCATGCATGTTTTAGCTAGACAATTAGATGCCTCACTATGCCACAAATGTTTTGAACTCTGGTGTTTTATACCTTTCTGCATGACCCAAGTCATTAGAAAACCTATCTGAATCACAATCGCCTCTGAACAACAGCAGACGTCATTGTTGTGGTTGATCCAACTACTCATTGATTTGGTTTATTTTACTTCGCTTTTCTACCACTTTTGGTTAATCGCGAATATGAATATGAGTGATGATATTGATGAAGGGACACTGACAAAGAACACCCGTGCTCACGCTGGGATTCGAACCAGGGACCTCTGTCGTCTTTGCGCACTGTGCAGAGCAGAGTGGATGATCCAAACATCGTACACTCTACTGACGTAACAGTGCCGATTAGTAATTCAGACCACTGTTTATTACATCTTGAGAATGCTGATAAACATTTTAAAATAATTTTGTCCAGAGACCATTCGATGTTAGTTTTCAAATGAATGCTAAACATTTCCATTGACACAATATTAAGTAGTTAGATAATAACGAAAAAATACAATAAAAAAAAATTAATAGTTTTGCGGGTTAAGTGGTAGAGCAGCCACAGGCTGAATTTCTACCACGAGGACTTCACCAACTTACTTGACAAAAACTGTGTTGATCTTTTAGTTTATAATGCACATCGCTGTTCGTGCGATAAATCATACAATGCAGTGGCCATTAAGAAGTAGTATATTTGAGATTAGTAAAGTTACGTCAGTCAATATTGCGTATTGTTTAACATGAACCGGGTAGGAATTCTACCGCTGTCGTCTGCTTCAGAAGGCAGGAAGGGTCACATGAACCAATCACGGTAGACCTCTCTGCTCTCTTACGCTGGCGTAAGAGAGACCATTTACGCGCGTGCTGTAGAAATCGAAGCTTTCCTTCCATAAAGGCAGCAAGGAATATAGAGTCCTGTACGCCGAACCTGCTCGGCGTCCGGCCGGGAAAGGCATTGAAAAGAGATGCTAGAACGAGTGTTGAGAGTGGAGCGTTGCAAGCGGATCGCGAAAAATAGCTATTATAATACCATGAAGGTCAAACATATTTGAAATTACTCACGTTTTACTTTATAATCACAGCATTTAAGCATTTTTGAAATTTTAAATCTGGGAACGCCGGGCGTACGGGCGTACTATAACGCTACGCCACTGCCAGTAAGTTAAAAGTGACTAGGAGATAGGACGAACTGTAGAATGGAATGGAAGGGACAATAAGTGTAAGAAAGTGTGCTTGCCATCCATAAAGGTACCTATTGCAGTAGAATTGCCTGTATGGGCTGAAGATAATCGCGGGAAAATCTCGGGTTTTCATTAATTGATTGATTGAGTTGGTGTTTTAAGTCCACTTTATGCACAGCAAGGCTAATCGGGACTGGATCTACAGTATAAAGTGAGATCCGAACCATTATGTGCCTCCACTGAGAATTGAACTCGGGACCCCTTGATTACAAGGCGACGACGCTACCACTGTGCCATCGGGGAGGCATTCTCAGGTTTTCAGGTAGGCTCGTAAGAGAATTCATCTTTGGTCACAAGTTTTATGCAACCCAGAATTTGTATATGGTTTGAAGCAAGCGACTGTATTTTCTCCGTGTGAACTCTCCTAAAATGAGTTATTAGGGTCTCTGAAATATGAAGAAAATACACAAATGAGATTCTGCTAATTGTAATTGATTCTTTTTCACCAGAACTGAAATTACCATTTTCTCAAGAACATAATATTTTCCTTACACATACCTAGTAAGAAACCTTTGACTGTCATAAATCCCATTATTTTAAGGCCAAAGTTACAGCTATTTTAAAATTCGCTAAGTATAAGGATGGGTCAATCTTGCCTCCTCAAATTTGTGTTTCATAGGGCCTAGTATCAAATATGATCCTGCGGAGATTTATCATGCAAACTGTGCTCCCACGTTCTCTAGACGATTATGTGGAGCAAGGTGCCACCAGGATGTCCCTTGCTGGACTTACTTGGTGCATCAGACCTTGGGGGGGAAGGGGGGGAACCTCATATTGACCCCCATCATTGCGACCTTTTGCCATCTGACGTTACTTCCTTTTCCTCCTCAAAAGAATGAGCCAACATTATTGATAACATCTTGAAACACTTCAAGATGTTACAAAACACAAAGCTGATAAAACTTATGAGATTGAATTACGACTACGTATAAAACATATAACCGTGGCTAACAATGGATTGACAAATATTACAGGCATCCATCTGCTTCCAATTCAAACTGTACACAGGTCTGTCTACACAGGCCTGCCGAACGAAGTACACGTTCTATGCGCTCATCTTTCACAGTTTCCACTCTATTGATGCATAACATCCCCGAAACGTCAAATTCTTGTTTTCATTCACGAAAACCACTGAAATCTTATAAGGATGATTCACGGATTGATTTAGTTTATTTTGCTTTGCATTTCTGCCACTTTTGGCTAATCGCGAGTGATGATATGGTGTAATAGATGAAGCAACGCTCACAAAGAACAGCCATGCCGAGGCCGTGATTCGAACCCGGGACCCCTGGCATCGTAGCGCTCTGTGAAAAGGGTGGTTCATATTTTGTGTAACTGTCAAAGCTTTAATTATATAGTATTCTTCACGATGTAATTGTAAAATATAGAGAACTCACTCTTCCCAGCTGCTACATTGAGGCACCAGTTTAGAGACTACTACAAAACATAACTTCAGCATTAATAATCATGATAAGACATAAACTGGTTTACATTTTCTCTTAGAGTCTGATAAAATCGGAATATTTCATGTAGCGTCCAAGTTACGCTTCACGAGCTGCCACAGCCAAAAACAGACCAAATCGTCTTCTCTCCTTTAAAAATGCGCGCGCGCGCTCACACACACGCATACATACATACGTACATCATAGAGAGAGAGAGATATATATATATAGAGAGAGAGAGAGAGGGGGGCGGTGTGTGTACATATATATTGATTTGATTGATTTGCTGAATTTTACTTCCTTTTTGTGCTACTTTCGGCTAAGTTGCGAAGATGGGGATGAGTGATGATGATGAAATTGATGAATGGACACTCACAAACACCCATGGCCAGACCGGGATTAGAACCCGGGCCCCCTGGCGTCGTAGCGCTATGTGCTAACCACTCCGCCACGGGGGTCGGCCGTGTACATATATATATATATGTATGTACTGTAAGCATGGAGGTTGAAAAGCTGTTGAGTTTCATCTTCTCAATCTCCATGCTTTGTTACCACACCGGAACATTTGATCATTACAAAATCTTCGCTGTAAGAAAAGGCGCTGGAAGTAAATTTGAGTTCCCTTTTACGACGTTTCTGGGAGCCTTTGAATTGTATGAGAGGAAAAGAACAAAGAATAGAGAAGAAAAGAAGAAAGAATTAATAAAACCACCTTATTGCTTTCCTATTACTTCACGCATCGCACATTTTATCATCTTTTCCGGCTTTTATCTCAGGCTGACAGTACATAAAAGCAGCATGGGGAAAACTCATTTCAGGGGCGATCCTAAAGTTTGCAGACTGGTCTTTTTTTTAATAACTCAAATTGAGCATCTAATACTTAATTTGGGAGCGTGGACGTCGTTAGCGAGAGCCTGGGTAGCGTTCCCCTCTCATGTGATTCTAAAAAATGTGTTATGCAATGTAAAATATTGGTGTACAATGCACATAAGCAAACCCCCCCCAACTGAAAGTCGGACGTAAGAACTTTTACGTTTGGAAATGTTAAATACTGGAAACTATGATTTGGTAATATCTAACTGATATAACCGAAGTAAGTACGACTAAAGAAAAGCTTAAGAAAACTGTATTGATATTTCTGTTGCTGTGATTTAGAAATTTATTTATTTATTTATTTTTACATGATGAATGTTTAGGGGTACTGTACCCCCCTTAAAAAAATTGGTGGGGTATAAAGTACCCCTGTACCCCCACGCCGTTCCTGCGCTACTGTATAGTATTATAATTTTGGGTTTCAAGTATAAATTATATCTTATCGAAGTCTAAAACGAGAACGAGAATCTCGGACTTCAAGACTCGTTTCGTCTGGCTTTACATAGGTCTCGAAGGGCATGATCTATCTCTGGTTTCGATTTTTAAGATGCCGTATCGGCACCATTCCTAGCTAAGCCTATATATTATTTTTAAGAGTAAAATTTTATTTTCGAACTTGTGGACTCTTGGCGCCGTCCCTCCTTTCACAAGTATCATTTTATTCTTTTGCCACCCAATGCTTACTGTGCTCATTGGTGAAAAACCTCCGGTGGTAATCAAGTATATGAACTTACATTCGTATTTTTTAGGTCAGTCGGACTCCATGCCGGGTTAATGGAAAACATCTCGTTGACCCGAATGGGAAAAAGCATAAAAATGACAAACAACATCGGACGGAATTCCGGAAGTTAAGAAAGTTTGGATTATACGGTTCTGTTTGTATTGGCCCACCGCATGGGAGAGCTTCATCAAATGCCTGACAGGAAGTTCGAAAGAAATGAAGAGGGCCAGGGTCTACTTGACCACAGAGATCGCTGACGAAAAGTTGATAAAGAAATTGCAACTACTTTTTCGAACTTCTATAAAGAAAAGGTATGTTAATAAAAAAAATGCAAACGAGAAAAGACCCAGTTTATCCATCGCAGAGCATTTGGAAAAAACATAGGTCTATATCAACTGCAAGAGGATTTTCACATTGAAAATACTGAACAACAACATTACTCATTTACTTGCTCCTATTCGCTTAATCATCCATGGTATTCCGCGCTTGACTCATACTTACTTGCGATTAGTGTTACTGTTGGAAAAAGTTCAAAGTTCGTGGCAACTACTAGGTCGACCAATGTATAGAACCGCGATGCACATCTAATCCCGGTCATGGAAACCTACAACAACGACTGGGCGTTCGTCGTGCTGACCACACGACACGCCGTAACTGTTTGGATGATATTCTACCTCTGCTGAGGTATGTAGAAGTGAGACTGGCAGTCGGTAGTTAGGCCATGGCCCTCACGGGCTGTTGCACCACGGGTTTATCATTATGTACAAAACCAACTTGGGACACATCCCCACATGTAAAAATTGTATGGCACATTGATTTAAATTTCCCATACATCAGTTATATTTTTAAACATGATTGATTGACCCTTAGGTTAATTGCCCCCACGACATTATATGGGGATAAGCCCATTGTACCTAGTCTTATCATAAATACTGTCCCAAAGTTGTAAGTAAATAGACACAAAATGGTGAGAGATATTGTAATATCAGAATAACATGAGGTGCATGGATGCATTATGAACCAAAATCACAAATAATTATTCGAAATGGCCACCTTTAGCACTGACACACTTCTGAAGTCTTCGTGGCCACTCATCAATGGAATTACGCAACACATCAAGTGGAAACTCCGCAGCTGCCTTCTGAAGAGACCGCTTTAAACTGTCAATATTGGGATGTCTCTTCTTGCAAGCCATCTCCTGAAGCTTGGACCACAATTTGTAGTCCAAAGGGTTTAAGTCTGGACTGGCAGAGGGCCAATCTGACGTGGAAATGAAGTCAGGAACACTTGCCTCCAACCACTGCTGGGTGGTGCGTGCTTTGTGTCTGGGGCTGAGTCCTGCTGGAAGCTCCAGTTCTCTCCATGGAAGATGGTGTCGGTAAGATTCTTGCATAGTTTCTCAAGCACTGTCTGCTGGTACACTTTGGCTGATGTTTTTACCCCTTTTTCACAGAAATGGAGCGTGCCCTCATAGCAAATGTTCCAGACTTCATTTCCACTTCAGATTGGCCTTCTGCAAGTCCGGACCTATACCCTTTGGACTACAAATTGTGGTCCAAGCTTCAGGAGATGGCTTGGAAGAAGAGACATCCCAATATTGAAAGTTTAAAGCGGTCGGTCTCTTCTGAAGGCAGTTGCTCATTTTCCAGTCGATGTGTTGCGTAATTCAATTGATGGGTGGCCACGAAGACTTCAGAAGTGTGTCAGTGCTAAAGGTGGCCATTTCGAATAATTATTTGTGATTTTGGTTCATAATGCATCCATGCACCTCATGTTATTCTGATATTACAATATCTCTCACCATTTTGTGTCTATTTACTTACAACTTTGGGACAGTATTTATGGTAAGACTAGGTACAATAGCTAAAATCAACACGTTTTTCTGAGGACTAAAACACAGACAAACTAAAATCTCCTTACTCAGGTTAAACACTGAGGCTGTAAACGAGCACTCAGCACATATAAGGACAAAAGACAGAACAACTAACAACCCTACAGAGAAATGTACTGGCCGTATTCACCCCAGAGCCATGTTCGCCTGCAATACTGCAGTTACCGGGGATGTACAGTCACGGACACTTCTGGGTTGTAATGATTCCATTGAGAGTCAACGGGATTGTTACAACTCATAAGCGTCGGTGACTGTACGAGTACTACGTGGAAATGAAGTTGACATTTAGGTATATTAAAGAAAGGGCCAGTCAGCCTTTGCATCCAATACGTGTTAATACAGGGTGGAGCATTTTTGACTACACAGTTTGAGGTTGGCAACACTGCAAAACAAATGCATTGGGAGGGCGGTTTCCTCCTGCCTCGTGTACACTGTGGCCGCGTCCGAATCGGCAGCAGATGTCACCTAGAGCACCGTTCCATCCGGGGACTCAGCCAACCTCCGTTGCCCGAATTGGCGGCAGACGTGGGGTCTGAGGGGAGAGCTGAAAGGCGCGACAGATGCACGCTTGAACTCGCTGTGACCCTGCGCGTGGCAGCCATATTCCAACTTTCACTTTGTACAGACAACATTTACTGAATAAACGATGTAAAACTCAGTGATACTTGAACATTTTATCGATATTACTGAATGTAGAAAAATTGTAAATGAAGAAATGGCATGTTACATTTTTAATATGATTAACAAATAGGTGGAAATCATTGTGTTGTTTGTTTGGCGTCTGCCTTCTGCTTCCGTACTGTACGCCTGCGCCCCAGGACGCGGTGGGTGACGTTCGGGCTGACACATGGTGATAAAAGTGACAACCGTACTACAAGGGGACATGTAGATTCGGACGACTTGGACGTGACTTCGACGGCACGCGAGAGAAACGGGAGAGAACGGGACGGACCACTTGCGAATCCGGACACAGCCTGTGACTTTGGATTTCAGTAGCAATGGGGCGTTGGCCTCTGCAGCAACGTGTTTTGTGTGGAGTAGTAAGTGTTGACGAAGTCAATTGTAGCGGTGCATCGTGCATTCCGCAGGGAGAATGGTGATCAACAATGCCGTGGACGAGTTCCTAACAGGAAAACAATCAATGAATGGTGGAAACAATGGCGTGAAGTTGGAAGTGTTCAAAGTAAATCGCATGGAAGAAAAAGAACAGTCAGTACACCAGAGAACATGGGTCATGCGTAGCTTTCAAGACCGTCTTGCACAATGTGTTGCCTGCCAGGGACGTCATTTGAAATGTGTTATTTTCAAGAAATAATTGTGTGCTCATTGTTCATGTATACATTTTCTGTAATCCAAAGATGCAAAGTTTGTTCTAGAAATGAAAAATAAAAGTAAATGTAATCAGCAAATCCTCTGTCTTCATTATAAAATAGGTAGTCGAAAATGCTCCACCCTGTATTAGTATAACTAATTAAACAAACAAGTCTATGAAAAATACATATTTTCTTTCATCTTAAATATCTTTCTTACGAGCATCATAGTTTGGTATGATATGATTCCATTCATTGCACTCACACTAAATAAAAATGTTTTCGAACACTAACATTTCTGTTTGGAATTGGTCATGTCCCCACCTGAACTCTTGACCAAGTAGTTTGTTCATCTGGAGAAAATCTAAAAAGAAATGTGGAAAAGAAGGAAGTTACTGTGCACCTAGTTTGTCCAGCACTTGGGAGTTGAATTGGGGAAGAAAGAGCAGAAACGTCTATAGGAATTCAACATTTTCGGCCAATGCGTATGACTGTTCATTTTTCATCGTGATGTATATAAGAACGGGGAGAGGGCTCGGAAAAGATTCGCCGGAGCTGAATCGGAACTTTTAGTTGCTGGTCGTGTAGAAATGAGAATTCTCCGAGAGTTTTCCTTCGTCTGGCAAGTTTCTGAACAACCACGCCTCTTGAGGGGCCTCATAAATCATGCAATGGTGAGCAGCGGGGGGAAAAAGAAGGGCGTAAAAACGAAAGACAAATTATAACGAAATGTATGAGCAGCCGCAACGGTTTATTTGAAAGGCTGTGGGCGGGGCAGGAGGAGTGGACGAAATGCAGGGATGGGAGTTGGATGCACTTTACAAACTTTCACGGCTATTTTGCTGTGGTCGAATTTTTTACCCTTTTTTCGTGTTCCTCTTTTTCTGGAAATGTGATATATCTTTTAAGATTTACTGTCGATGCTCTCGATGAGTGGTTTATGTTGCTGGCTTGAATTCGGTTCCGTCCTGTGGTCTAGTTGCAGGTGTATCATTTTGTAGGCTTTAAAGGTTCATTCCTACTTTTAAACGGGGACATTTCGGCATGTCTCGGAATTTTTCGGGCGTGACGTGGTTTGGTTTTCGCGTGTACCGGCATCGAGCAATTCGCCTTCTGCTTCGGAACTGGTGAAATGCCGAAGTGAGATGAGCGAAGTGCCATGGGGACCTTACTTTGGGGGGCAGAATCGAAAAGTTTTCCATTACCTTAAAAATAACATTCAGCACTGCTTTGCTAAAACTGCTTTGTTCCATTAGCGAAATATTAAAAATTACTCCGTATTACTTTGCTCCTCATGTCCCGGGAGGTTAACAAAGGTTTGTAAACTAGTAAATTTTAATAAACTTAAAATTGTAAGGGGGAGGGGGAGTGTCCTCCTTGCTCCCGCTAAGTTACCCCTATGATGACATCTCACACGGATTGAGAGTAGTACGCCAGGGGTCCCGGGTTCGAATCCTGGCCTGGCCATGGATGTTTGCGAGTGTCCATTCGTCAATTTCATCATATCATCACTGATCGCCATCTTCGCAAATTAGCGAAAGGTAGCAGATAAAGCGAAGTAAAATAAAGCAAATCAATCAATCAATCAATGATTGAGAGCAGTGTCCAGAAGCACGAGAGTTACGGAAAATGACCGAAGATGTCTTACAAAGTATAGGTCTAGACATAGTATCCAGAGACTAGAATAGATTTCGACTCGTCGAGTATAAATTCAGTGAAGCGACTGAACCCCGAAGCAAGCAACACCAACTTTCCTAGTTTGTGTCACGTGTATAACAGTTGAGTTGGTGTTTTTTAAGTCCACTTTATGCACAGTAAGGCTAATCGGGACTGGACCTACAGTTTCAAGTGGGATCCGAACCACTTGTGCCTCCACCAGGTATCGAACCCGGGACCCCTTGATTACAAGGCGACGACGCTACCACTGCGCCATCGGGGAGGCACGTGTATAACATTTCGCTTAGTTCCGATTAGCCTGAGCGTGACATATGAATCAGGCGATTGATTGATTGATTTGCTTTATTTTACTTTGCTTTTGTGACACTTTTGGCTAATTTTCGAAGTTGGGGATGAGTGGTGATATGATGAAATTTATGAATGGACAGTCACAAACATCCATGCCCAGGCCGGAATTCGAACCCGGGACCATGAGTCAAGCGAGGTTGCTTGAGGACGGATGATGATATTTATGGAGTACCATCCAAGATTATTGACACTGTAGCAAATTGTAGAAAGTGTCACTGTTTTTCCCTCAGAAGAAAACTATTACAATTCTTGACTCTCGATCGGGAGAATTACTTTATGGAGGCCAAGTTTTTAATCCGTTATAGCGGAATTCTAGGTTCAGTCCTGATTAACTTTCCTGTGCATATAGTGGAATTAAAACTCAGTCAATCAATCAAACTATTTGCCTGTTTCCTCATCCTGTTAAAAGTCCACGTTTTCTTCCTTCCACCATATTTTTAGGTATTTATTTTTTGTTGTTGTATTGTAAGAGTTTCGCGCAAACACACCAGCAAAAATTTACTGCTTTCTATATTTATAGAAACCAGGGTACTACGTGCCACTATTTACGGCCAATTAGCCAGTCAGCAACGCTGACATGGCAAATATGTCAGAGATATCGCCCTATCATTCCATGTTTCATTACGGTACTATCTTGCTCCTGTGTTGGCACACGTGGAAGCCTATTGCGTGTGTGTGTACATGTGCGTGTACGTACTTAATCTTGCTCCACCTGCACGACAGGTTCCCATTCGACACGTTATCTCCGGCAGCGAAAATTGGGTTCGGAAGGAGAATAAATGCCCAGATAGGAGCAAGGAGCTTTATTGCGCTAAGTAGCCGCTTTAAGATTCAAACGAGCAAGATCGAGGAATAGGCTTGGTATAGGGTCAGAGTAGACGATTGTTATGGTTCAGCGAAAGAGTGGGATTCAGATCTCGAAATTTCAGACGAGGCTGAGACCAAGATCACTGTTAAAAACCCGAGACGAGATAATTCTAGATTTGTCCATAAGAGGTGTAGAACGAGATATGTCTGTAAAATCGGGACGAGATGAGACTTATGTCTGACGGAGCTTGCAGATCGAAGCGAATTCCCTGCTCATCCCTTTCCATTATTTTATTGTTTTCCTCTAGTTATTGTTACTACTACTACAATTAATACTGCTAATAATAATTATAATGTTTATTTATCTGCTCAAAAAAGAACCAACACAGAAAAAATAGATTTGTTTGATTCAACAAAACACTTTCGATCAAGCTTTTTCGTAATCGTAAACAAAAAAATTGGCATGATTTTCGAAATTTGATAACTCTAAGGGAAAGTGTAGGGTTACTAAAATAATTTGTTTCTGGTGAACAAAAATTTGTTTGTCACCTATTTATATAAATATTTGGTTGCGATAAACTATTTGTTTATTAAAAGAAACCAAAAAAAACACGTTTTTCTTTGTATATTTCCTTGAATGCCTTCTCCCCCGAAACAAACATTTAATTCGTACACTGTGCTTCTGTGTAGTTTAAGGGAGCTTTCAGACATACGCGACAAGCGATACAGGTTTATAAGCCGAAGAGACGAATCCCATCCAGGTACAACTGATCACATGGAAGGCAATCACCTTTTTGGTCAAGCCCCACTCTTTGTGTTCTCACGTCATGGTCAAATGCCTTCGTTGTTAGGTTATTCTTGTTAGGTTTAGTTCTCTGAACATAAATACACTGCACTTTTTCTTGACGTCAGAAGACGAAGGGCGGGGCTTGACCAAATAGGTGTTTGCGTTTAGTCCGATAATTGAAACCTTTTAAATTTTAGGCTAAATGCCTAAGTTGTTAGGTTTGGCTAGCTATGTTTAGTTCTCTTAGCCTAAATTATAATTTTTCATTGTATTTATGCTAATGGAACCTAACCTAACCTCATAGTCATTCCTCGTCTGACGTCAGAACACAAGATCCGTAGAAAAGCATCATTCTCCGTGCGCTACCAACAGACCGAGGCAACGCGATGCACGATAATGAGGAAATGGCCGAAATCCGAGCGGCACGTGCAGGTTGGAAAGATTCTGAAGATTCGTTTCCAAGTGTCGCGCGTCGCTCCGGTCTGAAAGCTCCCTAAAAATCTCCACGATGCGAGAGGCTGGTAGAGCAAACGACTTACGATATGAGGTCGGTTGGGGTAGGTTAGTGAACGGTTTATTACGTGCCGGGGTTTAGGAAATCCTTCCTTCCTCGTTGTTTTAATACGCACGGCCGTCTGCCACCCGAACAAATGGTCGAGGAACTCTGGAAGAGGAAGGAGCGAGCTCTTCGGCTTCTCCCTGCGAGATAGAGACAAGTGATTTTACGCTCGAGCGCTCCGTCAGGCCGAATGGAAAAGTCGGCATTAAATTTGTTGAACTGGTTCCGTTTTTCAATTGTCCGTTAAATGCCAAATTTAATGCTTTGTCACTTGGCCAAGCCGAGCCGGCAATCGATCCATTTATCGAAGCGCAGACCTTACCAGATTTAATGCCTCATCTGCAATAATGAGTTTTCCCAGAGTGCTCATAGGGTTTGATTGAAATTTATCGTTCATTATTGCGTCATGAATCGTTCCCTAACAGCATGTTTAAGCACCATCCAGAAGCCTGGTGGACAATTTGCACATTGGTTGATGTAACTGAATTGCAGTTTGGAAGTCGAGTTGTTTGTGTGCTTTTTGTGACCTTAGTTTTTTTTAAAAAAATATATAATAACGATTTAGATTACATTTTTTTTACGAGAACAGTAGGGTAGATTTCGCACGGGGTGAGGATGATGAAAAGTTTCTATTGGTGGTTAGGTTTGCTTCGATTTCTTTTATTTTACTGACTGATGACATGATGAAATTGATGAAGGGACACTCACAAAGAACACCCATGTCCAGGCCGGGATTCGAACCCGGGACCTCTGGCGTCATAGTGCGCTGTGCTAACCACTCCACCACGGAGGAGGGTTATTGGTAGTATGCAACTAGAAAATGTACTGAGAGAATATATGGATTAAGGAGAAGTAAAGCTATGAAAAACTGCTGTGTATAGCCTATATAACCAATATATTTCATTAATTAAAATGCAAATCTGGCGTGCACGAGAATTTTTCCTGTTACCTTCTCTCGAAAATCCGAAAGTATTAATGTGCACTACAAACTACAGATTTCTTGCTCGGGGCAAGATTCGGCATCCCCTGTTCTCTGTTCTATTGAGTGTAATTTGCAATTTGTGATGCTAAAAAAAAAATCGAAATTCTTGCAAAATCTTAAAAATTATCCATGTTATTTTTGGAGGTTTGCATCAAAATATTTCATGGCTCGAGGGGGGGGGGGCATGGCCCCCTTGTCCCCCCCTGGGTACGGGCCTGATTCTTACCCAGCTTCATCTTTCTCGTTGGGCGTGCACATTGCCTCACTGCATTGTAAACTGTCTCATCCAATAAGTCAAAGCTTGTGACGCCTAAGGGATCTGGGATGTAGGGGTGCGTATGGGGTGCGGAGCTTACTCCGAAGGGTGCAGTGTTTATAGCTATATCTGTCATAAGCGGGAAAGAGGCTATTAAGTCTAAAAAGTTGTTTTTATAGAAAGATAAAAAAACATGAAGTTAGGTTAGGTTACATTTGGTGATGATAGTGTAGGCTAGGTTAGGGATGATTGATTGATTTAGTTGGTGTTTTAAGTCCACTTTATGCACAGTAAGGGTAATCGGGAATGGGCCTACAGTTTAAAGTGGGATCCGAACCACTTTGTGCCTCTACCGGGTATCGAACCCGGGATCCCTTGATTACAAGGCAACGGTGAAGTTCGGGATAAGATTTAACCTGTATCCTATTTACCAGTTATGCCGCACTTAATGACCTAGCAAATGGACAAAACTAATTCTGGGTAAAATTGAACTTATACCCCTCCTTCCCCCATTCACGACAGATATTTTTTTATTTACATAGTGACACGACTTACTTTTATTTCGTGTGTTGAACTGATTTCATTTCTGCTTACCTTTTTTGCTTTTAATGGCTACACGGTGCATTAATACTTATCTATATCAATGTCATGTAATTACAATGAAAAATACAATAACAAGCTAAGGAAAAACATAAGTTACGTACACAATACGTAATTTATATGGAGCAGAAAAAATGATCGTGACTCCTTTAAAATTATTATCGGATAAAACGGAAGTTACATTACACTTCGGACATGCATACAGACACAGACAATGGAGTAATAAATGACTATGTTGTTATTTATACAACAGTATAATAAACTTACTTTTGCTTATATTCACTTATTTTTGTTATTATTATGATTATTATTATTGCTATTGACATAAAAATTGGCGGTGCGGACGCGCGTGCTGACCTGTATAGAAGGGATGAGTAAGCTCCCCCTCGAACCCCACTGGCACCACCTATGCATAAGAGTGTAGGTATATGCAACGGTATGCAAACCTTGGTCGTAAATACGATGCGCATCTTTAACAAAGAGCGGATACATTTAGATCAGACCTCAAGCATACGTGTTTGGCTTGTAGTGCAGCGAGCACTCGACAAGTCTTCTTTCCCTGAAGACTCTCCGCCTTTCTCGTTTCTCCCTTTCGCTGTTTAATCCTATTTCTCTTTGAAATACCTTTCGGGCTCTTGTGAAACAACTCCGGTAACCCATTTTCTGCCTCTGTTGCGTTAATAATGCACGGTTTCCTCTCTGCACTCGGGAGACATTTAACGCGTTCCACTTTCTGCCAACGCGTCGGGTGATGAACTCCGCTGCCACTTTAAAGCCACTCAAAGGGACGCGAGGTTTGACAGCTTAATGCAGCCGTAACAGAATCATGCGAGTGGTTTGTTTCTCCTCCGTTATTTACCTTGGTTCGCGTCTCGTACTTTTGCTGCCGAGTTTGATAGCGGCGGTGAGCCTGTGAAGGTGAGCATGGAAGTATCTTCCTCAGGATTCGAACCTATTAACGTCAGCATGCTGAACGCATAGTCAAATCTAACAAATATTCTCGAATCGGCATGTATCCGTACTGCTCTTAGAGATGGTACCGAGAACGAGACAGAACTCAGTAAGATCTACACGAGAACGAGACTCTTGTTCTCGGTCGAGACTTTGGCACGATATTTGACAAAATTCACCTAAAGCAAATTTTTTATCACGAGATTTCTTCAGACGTACCAAACTAAGATCTATATGATTGTTTGTAAGTCACATTTTGTTCATTGCTAAAAGGTAATCCATGAATAGGATTTGTTAGCCTGTTCAACGTGTTTCATGCATTAAGGATAAAATGCCGTTTTTAAGGGTTTCAAGCTAGGAGTCAAACTAAAGACAAAAGCGTTACTAGGAAAAATTGTGTGCCTTAATCACCTCTATACGTTGAAAGGTTTTCTGCGTTGACACGCTGTATATGTTGTTTATGGTATACATATATATTTCGACATGAAACCGAGACAAGAACGAGGCAGATGTTTGTTTGTAAGTCGAGACGAGACGAGAACGAGATAGACATTTACCGACACTGCCTGTTGTTAATGACTTAGGGAGATTTCAGACCGAAGCGACCAGCGACAAGTGTCGCTTGAGGGTTTGTGCAGCCTTTCATGCGGCTACGGTGTGGAACGTTTCTGTTGACTGGTTCGTTCCTCAGCGACATGTGCCGCGTTTAGCTTCTGTCTGAATCTCCCTTACAATGGTATCTTTAATTGTCTTTGCATCCCCAGATCTTATAACAAGCTGCTGCTCTGGCCCTCTCTTCCACATTCTACACAGGCGGCATTTCAACTGCAGAGAAAGAAAACAAAACATCAAGAAACGGAATGTGCAATAACACCAACTTTAGACAAAATAGACAAAATCGGACAACAGATATTGTAATCATTTAAGAATAGGGAGTCACTTATCAGACACCCTGTATATATCTTGTTTAATACTCTGTAGAAATATAGCTGCTTGTACAAATTGCCAAATAGTAACAAATATTATTTTGTTATTTTTACGGTATACTATGTTACTTCATGCCGGCCTCCGTGGCGGAGTGGTTAGCAGAGCGCGCTACAACGCCAGGGGTTTCGGGTTCGAGTCCCGGGTAAGGCATGGGTATTTGTGTTTGTCTAGAATATAAGAAACCGAGAAACTGTAACAATTGAAAAGTGTAAAAGTGAGAAAAAGTGTGAATGGTGGGGGATACCTCCGTGTAGGGGGTATTTCCTTTTTTTTTTTTTTTTAAAAAAAAAAGAGTGGTTAGCACATCGCGCTACGACGCCAATGTTCCCGGGTTCGAATCCCGATCTGGGCATGGCTGTTTATGAGTCTCCATTCATGAATTTCATCATGTCATCACTCATCCCCATCTTCGCAAATTAGCCGAAGTGGCACAAAAAGCGAAGTAAAATAAAGCAAATCAACAACAACAATACTTCACATTTTTTAAAAATATTCAAATTTAATATTTTAACGAAGTGGCACAATATGTTACACGTTTGTTATGGTTTGAATTCCTGTGGACAAACAACAATTTTAAGAAATTTTCCTACCAGTAGCTGTAGTTAGATGAGCCTGTCAAGTAAATTTACAGAGGGCACAGTGTGCATTCATGATGGTCATATCCACCGTTTGTTCGT
Organism: Lepisma saccharinum; assembly: GCF_977018435.1. Lineage (NCBI taxonomy): Eukaryota > Metazoa > Arthropoda > Insecta > Zygentoma > Lepismatidae > Lepisma > Lepisma saccharinum. The sequence goes on from NC_139229.1 coordinate 179,874,960, forward strand.
ACGCTACTTAGTGGTTGTACGTACAGTCAGCGGCAATAAAAATGGGCCACCTATACCCTCATCACCGTAGAGTTAGGCAACACACATAATGTCATGCGGGGAAGCGGGCATTTAGGTGTCTAGGCATCTAGGCTCTAGGTGTCCCATTTTTATTGCCAGTGGCTGTACCTGAAACTTATCTTTAGAATAGTTCTCAAATAATGTTGCGACGAACCTAGTACTAAAAAAAAAATAACGATCCTAACACTGATATCATAGTGCAACACTGCTATCTCATATCAGCTGCGATGAGAGTGACGAAACAGATAATGAACCATTACAAACAGCTGGGAAGGATTTTCCCTCTTGTTACGAGACCGAAAGTATGCTGTTAGCTTGGAGGAAACAGCATGTTACAAAGTTGCAGAAATTCTCAGTATGCAAATGAGTGCGCTAATGACTGCAGCGTCGGAATCCTTGTTCTGGTTGCCGTGAGTGGCAGCGAGATAATGAATGAATGCTCAAGAAGTCGCAGCCTGTTCATTCTCACGGTGGCGTTAACGATTGCATCCACGTCTCGTCCACAGGGCTTTTTCCTCCTGTTAATCCTTATTCACGATCAATATCTCAATGCATTTGTTGATCTATTTCAAGGAAGAGATGCGTTTTGTTACTTAATTACTTATTTGAGGCAGGTCATAATTGAATCCAGGGGTGTAAATTACTTTATGAAAACTGCAAGAATTAAACTTGTTGATTGAAGGGGGATGCAATACATTGCTTGATTCAGGTGCAAACAAGTGTGTGTGTGTGTGTATTTTCTTTTTGAGGAGATAAATACATATTATTGTTATTAACACTCTGCAACAAAACATAAATATATTGGGTGAGTGAATGAGTGAATTAAAATTTTTGGGTGTGTCGACACACTTGGCCAAATTGCACATTTCAAATCACACATTCAGATATATTTCACTCAAACACATTTCCCGAGCTTTTGCTGTTCCACTGATGTGCACTTTTTATTTTATTTTTCACCAATTGTTGTTGCTTGATTTGATTTGATTTAGTTTATTTTACTTCGCGTTTTGTGCCTCTTGGCTAATTTGCGAAGATGGGGATGAGTGATGAAATTGATGAATGGACATTCACAAACAACCAAGCCCGACCTGGATTCGAACCCGGGATCCTGGGCGTCGCAGCGCGATGTGCTAACCACTCGGCCACAGGGTCGGGCCAATTGTTGTTGCATTTTACAACACGTGCATTAGTATTTTTTTTATCAACATATTTTTGATAACTAGCAGTCCAATTCAATTTCGCAAATCTTAGATTTGATTTGATTTTTGTTATTTAGCGTCGCTTTTATTCCACTTTTGGCAAATCGCGACGATGAGGATGAGCGATGAAATTGATGAAGGGACACTCGCAAAAAACAACCATGCCCAGGTTGGGATTCTAACCGGAGACCCCTGGCATCGTAGCGCGCTGAGCATACCACTTCACCACGAAGGTTGGCGCAATTCTTAAGCGTGTTGTCAGCGATTGTACTGTTGCACGAGACGGTTCTTGTTTCTTGATCAAGGTCACATTTGGAAAATATTTGTTGCAAATGTGACTTATTAATAATAAGTTATTATTTATGTGAGTGGGATAGCGGGCTGGCAAGGATAAATTGTTAATCTATTGACGGATAACATTGGGATCTAATTGGGGGGGGGGGAGAATAAATTCCTGGCACCTTCCCCTTAATACGCTATCTGCTTAAGAAGGGGTAAGGAAGTTTAAAGAAGTTTTAACATTATCCTTAAAATTTGTTTTTATCTGTTTACTGAAAGACTATTTTACCCTGGAACTGTAACAAGTATTTAAAAAGTGTGGAAAATAAAAACAAAACAAGATAATGGTTTACCTTTTTTGTATGTGTAGTTGACGTGTGGTGGTGGGAAGTTCACTAATCTGACCGTGCCTTTAGCCTCAAACGCCTCGTCCATTCTTTCATTCACGTCTCCAGTTTTCGTAGTTGCCTTTCGTGTTGGAAGTCATTTACGTCCCTTAAATCCGCCCGAAGACAGTTTCCACGGATTGATGTGCGTAAGGGAGATCGGGGCAAAGTGAAGAGGAGGTTTTTTTCGTAACAAGAGAGCTATTATTTGCGTCACGCAACGGCCAAAGTAAACGTGCCATTATTTCCCGCAGATTTTCCCCTTTCGTTTCGCAGTCTCGGAGTTGCCTAGCGGATGACTTCGGGATATTGCCTCGATTGTATCTGGAGTAAGTGCTCTCGTATGAGCAGGGTGTGGTTGGAGGGACTCGTTACGAAGTCTTCGAAAGGCGGGAATTGGCTAAGGCCAGGATATCGTAGCTATCCATGATGCATTGCAAAATATGAGGACGTGATTAACAACGAAGTTTCTCCTTTACAATTTCGCCCAGACCTTTACGTACGTGGTAAGGTCTTGAATGTTAGAGGTGGGTCAACAAGGGTAACCGGTACAGGCTCTGTGTATCAGAGGGCCCGCTACAGATATACAAATTAATTGCTATTATGACTATTCTGCCAATTGGGATCAGCAAGAGCGAGATCGTCTGGAACATTCCAGGTAGACGGGTCCAAATTTTCGCTCGGAATTTGGCTCGTGACGTGTGGTAGTAGTGAGCAAGCCAACTCTGTTGTAAGTTCACTGTGATAGGACTGTAATTGAATGTATATACTGGATAGGACGTTAGTTGAATGCCTATTGAATGTCTCTGCAGTCTCTACAGCTGAATTATTGATGCTCTGAACGGGAATTCTAAACGGACGGCCATGAAATTAGGCGGGTGGCAGAAGTTCGCGCTGTTGCCACGTCGGAGCACAACTCCGTGTGTTCGGAGGCATATGAACAGTCCGATGTGTAGATATGGGACTCCATTTCTGGGGCGTGTAACGAACTTTCAATTCACACGATCACCAGCTCTGCATAGAATGAGATTCGAATGCCCCGGAGAGAGGTCGGTTTGACGCTCGAACTAGGCAACATAGCTCGGTCGACGTTGCCGCACATTGCGCACGAACCAGCGACTTTTGTCCCCCTCTCGCTTTGCTTTTCCCATATGTGGCACCAGCGCAATTCTGCCCAGCCGCCTATTTTAATGGCGTTTAATTTTTATCTTCTTTTCAGACTGAGATGGCTCAAGCAGTCTCCAATATTTCCAGACATTTTTAATTCATCTGAACAACTTTGGATATTGCCATTGTGGTATTTGAAAAAAATGTTCAGTGATGTGTGTTTGTGGAGGGAAGGGGGTTCAGGAACCTTCTCAAAACATCGGGATTTGCCGCTATTGCTATTTTAGTTTTTCTCATTTTTTACAAACAATTGAGGGGTCTAGTGAGAGAGGGAGCTATGCCACTTTGACAAGAAATGGAAATAAATTGAGTTTTCTAAAGCATTGCGTTGAGTCATAATTTGTATAACAAAGGTTTTTTTTCTGAACATATTGTTAGGTAAATTATTCAAAAGGAAAAATATGAATTTCAATATAAATACCATTTATTATTAACATGTATGGTATATTGTTGTAATATACCCATGTGAAAAAATCAATCTAGCACATCAAATACTTTGAACAAGGCTTAAATACTTTTGCCTGAGTGTAAATCATGTTCACAGGGTTACATATGATCTACATAAGGACAACTTCATATGTCTTCTGGAGGTTCTTCACTGTCCATTGTTTCTGTGGATTTTAGTTTTTGGTAAACACCACGAAAAACTGGAGGAATATAAGGCATTATTGCCATGAGATCTTTTAACTTCAGGCCTGATATTAAATCTTGCACCGGTTACTGCAACACAACCTCTGCCACTCCTATTGCAGACACCATCAGTAAGTGGCATAGCTCCTTCTCTCACTCAAAATGCTGATGAGGACGTATTCAAGAAGTCAGAAAATCTGCTGCAGAACAAGCGGGAGCTATGCCACATGGTTGTAGTTCACATGATAGATGACAGATGGTAGGAGAAGACTGAAAATGGCAAAAAATAAAATTTTCAAGATTTGTGGCATAGCTCCCTCTCTCACTAGACCCCTCAATTATTTGCAGCAGATGTAAGTCAGTAAGGATACATAGAGGCTTTTTACATCGTCATCGCATCTTCCTTCTACCATTGAACAAAACTCGGAATTCCTAAAGAATGCATATTTTTTAGTTAATATATTTTTTTTTGCATTCAGAGACTGGTAATTGACGTATCATATTAATTCCTTATATTAGAAATATCTAAAATTATTTTTCTTTGCACTGCAACTCATTGTGATCCCTAAATATTGCTCAACACTTTATGAATACGTTAGTCCTGTAAAGTTGTGTTAAGAATGCTTTTGTTTAGTTCATTTTAACTGAATTTGATATTTTGATTACATTTTGAACTTACAATACATAATGATATAACTTTTATTTCTATTATAGACAGTTTTCTTTCTTTTTCAGGTGAGTATCAGTTGCTGTTTCTCGTTTTCCTGTGACTGGTAAGGTAATATTTGCAGCATGTTTATTTGAGTTCAGTATTATACGCATTATCCTCGACAATTACATTTATACCCTAGTTCAGAAAGTTGTCTATAAGACGAACTCGTAGATTACATTGCCTTAAGCTTTAGTTTCTGAAAACCCTACTTTTTGTGCCAGTATCCGAGTTGCAATTTGGCTTTGTCGAAAATGTATATACAGGGTGGTCACAAAGTAGGCGTACCTCCCCTTTATTTTCGACACTATGATGGTAATAGTTGGATTACTTAATATGAACACATACCTGTGTCATTTAACCACTTCTGGGACTTCTTGGAGGCCCTTCAGAACGTTATTGAGGGGAACGTCACTGCCCGGAAAAAGGTCTTATTCACACTTGCATCGCGAAGTGTGCCAGAATATGGTGAAGAGTTCGGCCGTGCTACGAAAAAGATGGTCTCCACACCAATGTTCCGGACACTTAAATCATCAGGTATGTGTTTATATCAAACATTCAACCATAACCATCGTAGTGTCGAAAATAAAAGGGGGGTACGCCCACTTTGTGACCTCCCTGTAGAATTAACGTTTAAAAAAGTTTGTATGAATATAGCTGAAATCTGGGTAGGTGTTTTCGTGTAAATACTCAGGAAGGAGTGTTCCAACAGTGCAGACGGTTTTATCTTTATCACTCTTTTAGTTTCGGATACGTCTGCATTGATATTTCTAATATATGCCAATGAGAAATTCCAGATGTGTTGTTCATCACAAAAATTCCATGTTTTTACGTAGTTAATCCGATGTTTACAGTTGACAGTTGGAAGGATGAAATGGATCGTTTTGTTCAAGCTGTTGACTTGACTATGGTGTGCCTAATTCTCCAGTTGGAGATCATCCGCACTTCTTGTTTTCTCGTTACATGAACGTAAACACCATACCCCACACAACTTTTATACAAAAAAATATACAATTGCATCTTGAAGTAACCAAAACATTTTTTTACAAAGCGCCTTACACTCTCCAAATAGAAAATACTGGATAAACCCCTCGTTCTTTCAATGACAGATTTTTAAATACCACACACGCCGACCTTCGTGGTGGTGGAGTGGTTAGCACACAACGCGCGGCGACGCTAGGGCTCTTAGGTTCGAAACCAGACCTAGGCATGGGTGTTCTTTGTGAGTTCATTTCATTAATTCATCGTATCGTCACTATCCTCATCGTCGCGATTAGCCAAAAGTGGAAGATAAGCGACGTTAAATATCAACAATGAAATCAAATCAAATCAAATACCACACAACACCACATCCCTTAACGTTGCTGTATGTATACCATTCTACCCATGCAATCTAGCTTGGTAGACCATCCTCAATGTTAATGGAATGAGATCTTACTGCTTTGGTGAGGTAAAGCATGAAATTCGGGGCTTTCCTTCTGTCTAAGCAAGGGTCTTTGTTTCTGCTAATATTTGCCCCCGCGAGTGCCGAGGCATCCATCCAGCCGAGTGTCTGGTTTCATGCTTCCGGGCTGGAAGCCAATACAGGGGCTGGCAGAGGTGGCATCGATTAAACTTCAGCGGGAAGGCTTTCTGGAGTTAACACTGACACATCTCATTATCTTGGCTTTCCCCGGGATGCGTATCCCTTTCAATCAGCCTCTCGCGTTTATCCCGCTACGAATTTAATTTCCCTCGATATTCGTAACGTTCTCATGTGGATGGATTTTCTTTCACCCGGCTATAGCGTATGGTTAACTCAGGTTATGGCTAGCAACCGATTGTTTGGCAACTAGAATTAACACTTATGGCAACTAGTCTCGCAGTGTCTGGTACGATACTAAGAGACTTCCTTACCAGCGGTTTTTATTCTAATTTAACCTTTCAAGGCCAGAGCTTATGACAACCTTGCTTTAGCAAAAGTTATATACAGGGTGTCTCAAAAGTAATAGCGCAAACTGACACAGGTGAAAGTACACGATAATAGAAGCAAAAAAGTATCAGTAAACATGGGTCTGCAAACGAGCCGTTTTCGAGATAATCGCGTGTGATTATAAGCCGCCACTGACTTCATTGTTTGTAAACGTCGTCCTAGTTGGTAAAATGCTAATAATGTGTGCGAATGTGTGAGCACAAGCCGTACCACCTCTCGGAAATGTTCTGTTTGATTGTAACGCCACTTCTCGGAAATGTTCTGTTTGATTACAACGCCACCTCTCGGAAATGTTCTGTTTTGTAAACAAAGAGCAAACCTCGGACCGCACAAGGAGTAAAGCACTCTGTGTTTTCAGAGAGTAATCAATGACGGATTGTAACCACACATTCGCACACATTATTAGCATTTTACCAACTAGGACGACGCTTACAAACAATGAAGTCAGTGGCAGCTTGTAATCACACATTCGCGATTATCTCGAAAACGGCTCGTTTGCAGACCAATGTTTACTGATACTTTTTTGCTTCTATTATCGTGTATTTCACCTGTGTCAGTTTCCGCTATTACTTATGAGACACCCTGTATTTTATTATTGGATTCCCATAATCATAATTTATTGTTCTTAAAGCTTCAAATTTAATTGTTTGTGCCTAGCATACATTTTGAACACATTTTCTCATACCTTGTTACAAAAAAACAATAAATGCATACGTATTTACGTATTTGTATTTTTCTTATTTTATGCCGCTTTTCTGACACTATTTTGAGAATGAGAATGAATGACTTGATGAAATCGATGAAGAGACTCGCAAAGGAACACCCATGCATACTTCATGACTCGATCCAGGGGACTATCCGTGGAGAGATCGTGAGTCTAGCGCTCAATGTGTCCGGCCACCAAGTCGACAAAATGCACACGTGCGCATTATGTATATAGGTACATGTAACTACATACATGTTTTTACTATTTTTCACTTTTCTACTTCTGTTTATCACGACGTTGAAGATGAATAATGAACTGATAAATTGCCCAACGAGTTCCACCCAAATTGTAAACAAATTGAGATTATTTTTTCGTCTCATTTATAGGATGCAGTTCTTTTGTCTGTCCTGCATCCAAACAACATTAATAATTTGAGAGCATTTTTGGAATTGTCTACAGAATTTGACAGCTGTAAATATTCCATGTCAAACTTCAAAGTCGTCCTTGAAAAACCGAAAGATTCGATATAGACAATTTGCATTCTCGCTTCCATACTTCACCCAGAATTCGAACCAAAGTTTCTAGGTTAGGCTAGGCTAATCACTCCATCACAGAAGTTCGGATCTAGGTAATACATAGCGATGAGAATGAATGGTTTGTTTGTTTGCTATAAGACCACCTAAACTGCGTCTAAATTTTAAAGTGAGATCCGAACCACTGTGTAATGTGCTCCCACCGGGAATCCAACCTACGACCCCTTGATTGCAAGGTGACAGAGCTATTGTCATGTTCTTAGAGAAGAAATGACACCTTTCAGTTAGAATCATCTAATGCTATGGTTTTATTATCGGTACCGGGAGTGTCTTAAAATTCACCGTCTGCTTGTTTCAAATTACTCTTGAACTTTTCGCACCATCTACTCCAAATTAAATTTCTATAGCTCACCCCCAACACACACACATCCATCACTTCCTGCATCACCTCTGTGTTCTTTAAAGGATCTCGATTCGATACATCCCAATCGCCAATTCCACGGGGGCCTTTTTAATGGGAGGCCAGTGCAGGAGCGGCCCTGTAATTACATCATTGCACAATGTGCAACAGAGGCGTCCCTTCGTTAGCATTCCACGCGGAGCGGCGGCAGTTGCTTCGAGATGCTCCCGCTCACCCATATTTCATGGGTATCGGCGTTTCTACCCCATTTCACGGCGGGCGAAGATTGATTGGGCGGGCGGCAGCGGAAGACAACCGGCCACATCCGCCGCCGGGAATAGCAACCAGCTGCTGCGCGTGTTTGCCTAGATGCAAGGGGCTGCCAGGCCTCCATTTCGGAAGATGCTTGATATTTTGGTGTTTGTAGAGGAACGTTTGCCCTCGGAGAGAGAGAGAGAGAAAGAGGGAGAGGCGAAAGAGCATCGAGAGACTGTTCTGGAAAAGGGAACAAGAGTGTGTCAACACAAACGCCTCCCACCGTGTCATGTACATTGCAAGAGAAAAACTCCTCGCTACCCTTTTCATGTCAGAAACAGATCGTTATTTGTCTTACTCTCCTGTAAGCTGACACCCAAACTGTCATATCCACGCTGGTTTTTTATGCGTGTTTATCTTATTCTACTATCCTTTTTGTCTCTTTGGGTTAATCGTGACGATGAGGAAGAAATGATGAAATTTATGATGGGACACTCGGAAAGGAACACCCAAGCCCAGGCGATGCCTCTAAAATGCACCTTTCAGATTTTTAAATGGAAATAATGCTAGTGCGTTTTTCTGTCTTTCTTATTACTGCCCATTTAAAAGATTCTTAATGAATAAGTACGCTTTTAACAATCGATATACTTCAACAGGAATTAGAAGAGCAAGAGAACTGAAGAAGGATTGTGAATTGAATAGAATATTAGTGGCAACGTGTAATTTTAGTTACCATCGATACAAAATTCGTTGTCTCCTCCTGCTGCAACAAATTCGTTCCTAGACCGACTAATTTAAGTTTGTTGGTTGGCAAAGAATAACGAAACGGAAGAAATCCGTTGTTCTCCCTAATTGCTCATGAATTTATTTTGTTTAGCTCCTTACTCTTTTTTTTCTCAAAATGTTGCTTTAGAGATAATGATGAAATAATCACTTAACTTATATATTACTCGTAAATTATGTACATGCTTTGTCCTATATACTAATTAACGCTTTCAGCCTTTGGTAGGGGCAGGCACAGAAAGGACAAAGATTTTCTTGGTTTTTCCATCGTCTTCATATCGATTGGCATTATATAGGAATTAGCTGATTCGGGTATTTGTAAACAAGCTTAAATAGTACATAACAAGCGACTCCCAAATAAAAAATATTCAAGAGACAACATACAAATAAGATCTCGGTCCTCCACGATGACGTATGGTAAAGCTATGATCTTGTTCTCGGGTTCGGTGGGGCTAATTTGCACAGTGGTTCGGTTTCCACTTTAAACTGTAAGCCCAGTTCCAATTAGCCTAACTGAGTATAAAGTGGACTTTAAAGTGAGCTCGAGCTTTATTATATGTATAGCATCCTGAAATCCTTTACCTCTTAAATGCATATCAAATTCAAAACCAGTAGAATATGCAACATAGATACACACTGTCGGTGATATCTCAACATCTCTGCGTGTACCTGCTTGTATGCTTTAAACAGTCACATCGTAGATATGAATAATTGCTAGTAAAGTACGCATATTACCTATATCAAATTGATATCTTAGTCTACTTTGTCCACACGCACAGTAACGCTTACACATCTACGTTTATTAAGGTTTTACTTTTGGAACACCCTGTACATTCAAATTTACGTCTTCTTAGTCTTACCTTCTGCAGAGGAATATAATCTAGGACGACGCAAAATTCATCATTCATTAAGCAGAAGCTCAGAGAACGCAGGTGTGAAGATGCCTGGAGAATCTTTCATTCCATTGTCGCCGTTCCCTCGGGTAATAGAAAGGAAGGAACGAAGCATCTCAGGTATGAAGGATCGTTCGTTAAATCAACAGGCGATGGTGGGCGGGAAAATTTCTGCCTCAGACAACGACTAGGAATCTGACTCCCCATCCCACTTTGGTATTTTACTTGGCTGTAGCGGAAAAAATATAGACAGAGCCTGGGAAAAGTTCATACGCAAATGGAAGTATTTCCAGCGCAACCTCTCCAACTCTTCACTTGCACTACGGATAGTCCATTTTTTTGGAAGTATTTAATTTATGGCTTTCAATAACTTTCAAATTGAATCATGATTTAGTTTTTCAAATTACAAGAAAGCAGTGTAAAAATTTCAGTATCATTTTTATCAGAATTGGTCTATTCAATCATGAATTTATAAGTTTGAAATAATTCTTGGACATGTGGTATTAGTACAGGTGTTATGTTCAAAATATACAATAATGTGACTTACGTGCAAAAAGGATATAATCGTACTTAACACTACGTATAAATTTGAAGCAAAAAATGCAGGCTCGACCAGGACTCCAACCCGGTCTTGCATACCATGTTATTACTTCATCAACTAACTTTCGCTCTTTTACACAGATAGAACTAAGGCTGATATGCTAGAGGCTTGGGTTCGAATCTTGATCGAGCCTGCATTTTTCACTTAATATTTCCGCGTAGTGCAACTCCTTTGCATGCTAAACGTAACGGAGATATTAATGTTGTGATACTGTTTTTTACACGTACAGAATTAAGAGGAATATCCAAGACATTATGAGGCACTTATCATTCTTAACTACTGAAAGTTCAGAGTTCTACTGCCGTCTAGAGCATGGAGGATTATGGTCTTTAGTCATATCATCGACTCATTCAACCTCATTGTCGCGCTTAAGCTAAAGAGGTAGACAAGCAAATTAAACAACCAAAATACAAATCCCATACTAATCATACACATTTTCTCTTTGTCTGCTTGGTAGCGATGGTCATGAACCGATCGATTGTGTTCAACGGCAAATTGCCATTAATGATACAAAATTATAGGTTCTGGTGATTTCGATTCGTTCTAGTAAAAATAATTTTCAATTCTAAATTTTCACAACAGCCAGAAACCCTCGCTGAGAGTCCAAGAGTTATCGTGGAGGGACCCAGCGAAAGGCTTGAAGAGCCATCCATATGTCTCTTGAAGGCGTATTGTAATTGCATAACTTTCACTGATTATAATCGTGTATGTACAGTCACCGGCAATAAAAATGGGACACCTAGATCCTGAAATACTCGCTTCCCTAAAAGACGTTATGTGTGTTGCCTAACTCTACGGCGGCAGTGGTAGAAGTTGTCATTGAAAATTTGATATTAATATACACTTATCGCCGTAAACTTATGCAGCACACATAACGCATTGTAGGGACGCGAATATTTCAGGATCTAAGTGTCCAATTTTTATTGCCCGTGACTGTACTATGTACAAAGAAATAGCCATTTCTTGAGTGAAGGCCAATAAAAAAAAGCTTGATACAAAGGACATGTTAAAGTTAAAGACTAAGAAGGGTTGCTGAAGCAAAGCTGTAATCTCGATGCTTGTAGAGCAGAAGAGAGAACGGATTCTCCATAGCGAATCCTTCTTTTTCTCTTCCGTACTAAATCAATTTTTAATAAAATGTGAAAATCTGTACCAGGATGTTCAAATTAAAGTGCCCTCTGCCCCGAATCACACTAAATACTGCCACAGCTATATAAGAAAAAGTATTTTCATCCCAAATTTTCAACAAGCAACTTATAGCAAACTAAAGTCGGGTTACCAAAAAGCGTACACGGTCTTCTAAAAAGAGGCACTTTTTTCAATTTTAATGAGCGGGAATCACGATTATTCACCACGAATTCAGATGTTTCTTTGTGAATGACGACAGACAGGGGTTCGTCGAATTATATGCGTGTGTGTAGGTAACATTCCTGGATTATGCTTCTTGTTGTTGGTTAGGAATTTAGTTTATTTTTCAACGTGGGAACGGGTAATAATTGCTACTATTAATAATAGATGGATTGAAGGAATGGGTGAGAAAGGGAGAGCGAGAAAAGAAGGTAAGAGAGAGGGAAGGGGGAGAAAGTTAATTTCCCTACATTCTTATGAATGCTAGCACGCCAGCCAACATTTCCGAGAAACGAGAAGTATCATCAGGAAGACAGAACGACACAAAACAAAAGCGATCGTTCAGCCGAGGAATTCGCCACGCCCGTAAATAAACCTGAGCCGAGAGCAGGGATTCCGGACCCTTGGGGAGGAACAATTACCCCCGGCCACGGATCTGGGAGGTCGGAGAGGAGCATCGGATCAAAGTTCTGCGAGGAAGAATTCCAAGAAGAAACGGCCGCCGAATCCCGATCCGCTCTTAAGTTATTCCACCAACGGGCCACACGCCTCGAACACAATGGACACCTAACGGCGCATAAACATCATCCTCTGTGTTCTTTACAATGCGATCTTACTCAACGTGAATTTCTTAAGCGAGCCACATTTCGCATCTGTCGTGGACACGTAACGATTGATACAATGTTGTTTATTTCTTTAATGTGGGTGTTGACGTCTATTTCTGCATTCATCCGTTGACTTGTTTAAGATCAATATACGTCCGGGGAATACACGTTGGCGTTAGTTCATGATATTGCGTGAGTACAGCGCTTCTCGTCTCTCTCTTTGAAAGCAAATACCAGTTCTTGTCAGATTTTTTTCAAAGCTATATTTGTACTATTGTCCCACTTCTCGCTTTCTCCGAAGTCGTATGAGGTTATTTTTTTCGTAAATTATTGCTTGTTCAGAGTAATAAACAAAAATGGGGAGGCGATGTCACTCAGAATATTTTGTATAGGGAGTCGCATTTATTTTATCCCTAATTATTGCATTGAAATGTATACCATTTTTTTTAGCAACATTTCTTCCTTTATCAAGTTCCCCCCTTATCTCTTAAGGACAGGCATGGTTGTCAGTCGATAGACACGGGATAGAATTCCGCGGATAATCCCAGACAGATATCCTTGCATAATTTGTTCTGGTTCTTATTAGACTCTCATCAAATCAGCGACTATCTGCGAAGGAGGAGGGCTAGGAGCGGGGAGTGTGTGATGCTGATAAGACCACCTCCTCCATTGCATCCGAGATCGAGAATGCCGAAGAGATTTTATTTTTAATTAGAAACAAGAGTATTTACCTACGCTTTTCTTGCTTTTAATTTGACGTTACAGCAAGTGGACAACCATTCCTGTGTTTAAACTAGGAATTCTAAAGCCTGAATATAAGTAAAAATTATTCACAAATGATGTGCCCTTATAATTAATCAGTAATAAATGTTTTCATGAAAATTCCTCTTAAAAGAAATCAAAACTCATCTTTTGAAAACATCGTCGTATACTGTAACATGTATAATAGGATTCAAGTTCCAAATTATCGGACCATAAGAAGCACTTTTTCTTTGAAAGATACTGCCTAAATTTTTACTGCGTCTTATCGTCCAAAGGTCCAGTCAAAGCTAGCGAAATCCAGTTTCCACCCCAACATGAACTAAATGTCCTAGCAGGGAAAAGCTTTTCGCATTTGTTCAGTGTTCAGTCATCAGTAGCGGGAGTACCGTAAATGTGTACGATTGTCAACAGCTTCAAGTAATATTTAGTGACCAAGGTTTTAGCGCCAGAGTAAACATCCATACAATGCAGCGGCCTCTCCGATGTATTGTATTGTATTGTAATCAAGAGGTCTCGGGTTCGATAACCCGAAGGAGGAACATTGTGGCTCGGATCCCACTTTAAACTGTAGAGCCAATGCCGATTAGCCTACCTGTACATAAAGATAACTTGAAACAAAGCTATAAAAAATCTATACAATGGCGCCTGAACAGAATAGATTTTCATGCAGTGTCGCATTTAAATGAAGTGTAATGGTCACCCTTGTACCGGTATTAGTTGGGAATAAAGTGTGATAGGTTTTGTTATTGTCCGAAATATACGTACGAGTTTTCAATTTGTTGTTGTTGCTTGGAAACTTTGACCCATACTCGGTGCACATTAACGATCCCACAGTATCACTTTGATTCGGAAAAATCCAGCAGCGCACCTGAATAGGTAATCCGTGCTGCAAAACATTAATCCGACATGCAACAAGCGGGCAAATTACCGTGTCTGTTGCGCGCAACCTGTGTACACAATCGAACAGGTGTGTTTTTGCCCCGTTCGCCATCAGTCTTTTCAATGGGGCCCTCGGCAGCTGGAGGAATGGACTTACTTTGAAGCTCCTATTGACAGGCATTATGAGGCTGACAGGTTTTGGGGTCAGACGACAATGCACGCGTAGATTTATCAAACTTCACTCATCGAGGAAACAATCGTATGATAGATGTTTCCCGCTGGTTTACTGAAATCCACCTATTGTACACTGGCATTTTTTTCACTCATTTGTTTTTTATAGAAGCTGTTGTTGCGTGTTGTATCTCTTTACTATATCTCTTTTTCATTTGTTGTTGTTCCCAACAGTATACAATGGTGTTAGAGTTATTTGAACAGAGACGTGTAAAATATGTATATTTTTACCCTTTTATAGAATCAGAATGCCATGGAAATATGTATTTGTTGTGTGCCCGTGCGAATAGGTTGTACTTATATTCTTGTATGTAATTTTTCTTTGTAATTTTTATATTTATGTTTCATTTTCAATATTTCGTCTTTATGTAATGGCTTAAATGTTGTTTGTTATTTTCATATGAAAAAATTTCGATGTAAACAATGTTAAGAGGGAGAAAAGTCTACAAAGCCTTAAATTCCTCATGTGGAAAAAGACGTAATAAATAATTAAATAAAATAAATAATCCCCAATTTTTGAGTTTAATATGTTTGAATAACTTAACGAAACGAGTCTTTTACACAGACGTAAAATACATTTTTCTATACCGAATAATTTACTAGTAAATTCGCGTAATTTGCATACGTATCGGGTAAATTACCTGTCCAACCCTGACCTTCAGAGATTCCAATTAAATACGGTGCTAAGAGCATTGATGTATTCCGTCAGTGAGTTTTTATGATTGTATTTCCAGATAATCTAAGCAAAATATCCTTCTCCTTCCCCTTGCTTCTATAACAGCGCTCGCAGTGGAATTGTTACTTTTCAATATTGTACTGGTTTGATTACGAAATTTCATGTAAATTAATGATATTAATATTGTAGTATGTAATTATTATCGTGTAATTTGTTAATACAAATATATTTGGTAAGTTTACTCTTAACTGAACCCAGCTTCGGGGAGTATGTGGTGAAGAATCACTAAACTTTATCATTCAATATGAACAAGTTAAAACGGGTTTTAAGTTAGTGTATTTTTGGATTCCTCTAACTTTAAGTTGACCTACAGTCAGAAATATATATTCTATTTACATTACTGGCCTCCCTGATGGCGTAGTGGTAACGTCTTAGCCTTGCAATCAAGGGGTCCCGGGTTCGATACCCGAGACACATGTCACAGTGGTTCTGATCCAACTTTAATCTGTAGGCCAGTCCCTTTATGCCTTTGTGTGCATAAAGTGGACTTAAAGCAACAAATCAATCAATCTATTTAAATTAAATGTGCAAATTTGCTTACACACAGTACTTAATTAAGATAACCACTCACTTTTGGCTGCTAATACTGTTACTGACTACTAAATTTAAGTAAAACTTACCATACATCGCTTTGTTATTATTATTATATTATTGAAGCGATGTATGTTAAGTTTACTTGATTTTTTAGTAGTCAGTAATAGTATTAATAACCAAATGTGAGTGATTGTGCGGTGAATTCAAATAATTTCTGCAATTGTGTCTTCCAGTTTATGTTAGTGAGGATATGCAAAACTTCCAAGAACGTATTGGCTACCTTGCAGGTAATACACGTAATATGCTTGGTTTTCAAACGCAGAACCATTGTTTTGCAATTGTGAACATATTTGCCGAAAGACAGTCCTAAATATTTTTTTAATTTATTACTATTTTTTCGTCGCTTTTCTATCACTTTAGGCTAATCACGAATGGCGATTCGATGGAATTGAGGAAGCAACACTCACAAAGAAACGTCAGTGCTCCAACCGGAACTCAAATCTGGAACTTTCATTGGCGAGGTCCTGAGTCCGTACACTATGGCGGCAAATATTATCCTTCACATATCTCTGTACCTACATCGCGGCAAATTTGTAGGAAATGCTTGACGATTGCAGTCTTGTTTTAGCAGATAATATTTCACGGGATGTTCCAAAGTTGTGGAGAGATATTATTTGACAGTTGCCTTAGTTATTTCGCCAAGCGAAAGGTTAATTGCAAGAAACACGAGACAGAGCTGCTTCCTTGTGTTCCTCGCAGTGGGGCATTAGAGCTGCCAGTGTTCTTTCGATGGCGCTGTCCTTGTGTAAGCGATATAACTGTCATGCCACTTGACAGCTGCACACTGCGGCTTTCAGGCGAGGGTATTAACTCTGCATCTGAAGATAAACTTTCCCATGAATCGCCCGGCGTCGCAGTTAAGATCTTCGCCTTGGTCGGCGGCCAGATACGGAACATGCTCAATCGCTTGAAAGACTTTCGCTTCCGTGAATTGCGAGCCTCTCCTGCAAACATCCCCTGCGGAGGCTCCATGGGACTTTGGAACCCAACTTGGTGCATTTGTCTGTCGCTGCTATCTCCAGAAATATAAAGTGCGGAATTATCTCCGAACATGTTCCTGTTTCCTAGCATCTCCAAAAAATATAGGAAAAAATGTTTATGTCTTCATGTTTGTTTACCCAGAAAAATACGCAAAAATGCATAATTATTTCAAGTCAGTTTATTTTATATATACGTATATGCTACCAGGGGAAGTTTTACCCGGAAGAACGCATACGTGTTGGTTTGGTTCTTTCCCCCACCTTATCTATGCTGGACATGGGGGGGACGCGCTGGGGAACCAACAGTTTTAACAGTGGCCTTCTACCATTTAAAGGTCACAGTTCAATTTCATCTGTGGTGCTTTTGACCACGCGCCCTTTCTCGTGTTATACAAGATTATATAGATTTAATAATAAATATTTATTGTATTTTCCCCTATAATTATGAATCCGGAAAAAGAGGATCGAATTCATATGCTTGGAGAAGGAGGAACAACGTGATAAAGAGCTTGGAAGGCAATTTGAAAGAATAAGATGACACTATTTGGCGATGAGAAATTCTGTATTCTGAATTCTGTAAATCAGAAAAAGAAAGAACATTCATCCACTCTTCACTCCACGTCTGCCGTGATCACATATTTTTTTTAATATGTGGAATGTGCAAATGGAAATATTGATAGCGATAAAGTGGAAGTGGAATAAAGAAATGAAATAGATCAATTAAAAAAATGGAGTAGTAAACGTAGAAAATATACTACAATTGTAAATACTTTTTAGTATCATAATTTTATTCTCTATAAAACCTTTGCATCAAACTTATAAAATTAGGTGTGTTTCATAATTACATTGTATTCGTACAATAATAGAAAAGAACAAGAAAAATTACCTATTTAACTTTTGTAAAATCCCGTTTCTTTTGCCTATTACATTCTTACAAAAAACAAAACATTTCTTTTCATTAAAATGTGTATTAAACCTTTGAAGACTCTCACGAATTTTATTTATGCATTAAATATAAAAAAAAATGTACAAAAGGAAGAAGGAAACAATAAAATACAAGAATACTAATTTTGAAATATGATGAAACAAACACAATAGACCTAAATATTCAAGCGCGGTCATATTGACCGCGCGCGCCAACTCATGTCAAAACCTTATTTCCGATTATATAAGGGTGGCTACTTGTTTTTCAAAATAGTTGGTTACGTAGACACGAATTAATTGAAGTTACCGCTATATAACATAATGGCAATAACATGAAGCAATATACCCGGTCACGGAAACCTACGGCAGCGACTGGGGTTTCGTCGTGCTGACCACACGTCACCCCGTAACTGATTGGGGTTGGGAGTGAGACTGGCAGTCGGTAGGTTGTCCCTGGCTCTCACGGACGCCATGGGTTATGTAGCTAAGAGATTACTGTTATTTTGATATCATTATGTAGGTTTTAAGGGGGTACGGCAAAGCCAATTCGATTCCCGGTGGGAGCCCCCCAAAATTCCGGCTTTGACCCACCGTCGTGAGCTACTTGAAAAGAAGTGAGCGGTCTCAAAATCCCGTGGTCGACCCACAGAGGGCTGCAACGCTGTGCAGTTTCTCTTTTTTTAGTTTTATATATGTATTAAATGAATAGGCACCTACAATAAACATGTTCTTTAGCTATTATCTTATCTCATTAAAACCGCAAATGTATAACATGGTCATATTTTTTATTGAGGGGTGGTGGATTGTAGGAACGCCAGGGTAGCAAGTTAGGGCGGGTGGCAAGGTAGAGGGAGGGGGTCACATTTCCACCTCGCCCGTGAAAATTTTGTCCTGAGCCGCTCCTGCTTGTGTTCAGGAATTTTCATCTTGTTCATTTATGTTGGTGAAGGGCCTCACAAGTGTTCCTTTTAAAAATAATTAAACATAAAGTATATGCTGGAAATTTATTGCAGAAAGCTGTTACAATACAAATCTGCTTCAGAAATCCTCGACCTCATTTATTTTGTCCGTATTCACCCTATCGACTCGAGTTGATTTTGGACATCGTTCCGGAAGGAATGTATCTGATGAAATCCGCTATATAATAGTCCCGAAGTAAAAATTAAATCTTTCTCCTATTTGATAACACAAATTGGTCCTTCGCGGATAATATTGAAACAAAAACACATAACACAACAAAATTTCCACACGGTCAAACAGGTCACTAGCACTAACAAGTCCGCCTCCCACCAAAGTACGAGGCGACATCATTCAACTGTGTTCCTTGAAACGAATTCCCTTTTACTGATTCACCTGTTCGCTGCTATCTTGTTCGCTACTGCGGCGCCACATAGTGGTGATAAGTGGCGCCCTCTTTGGATAGCGTGGTTTGTAAGTTACGTGTGGTGTTTGTGCCGGTTACTGTGTATTACCAGAAAAATGACATTCTTTCAGTGTACTGTAATAATCTAGAATGTGACGTTGCTACCGAAGAACTTCAAGTTTACGAAAACAATATGCAGGTTTTGATGTGGAAAAGAGTTACAGACGTAACACAAGGGTATTACGAGTCTACAGTCGTCTCCTCCGGTAAGTGCACGTGTAATGGCGGTACTCTTGACAATCTGTACCACCTAGAATGTTGATATTTATGAACGTTTTCTGTTGTTGTTTTTAGTTCGCAGAGATTTGTTATCGTGAAGTAATGTGTGGGTTTTATGTGATATTATTGGGATTATTATCGGTTATTTGCGGTTTGCACTCCCTGAAAAAAAATGTTGCATAAAACATCGAAATATATCCATTAAAAAATTCTACGTAATTCTCGAGGAGGAACAATCGGACAGGAGTCCAGTTTAATGTAGCTAGATACGTATTAACTGTAACACTTAGTCTTTTAAAAATAAGGCTTTTTATTTTTCGTCGTAACATTCTCATGTCTTTATTAGAGGAAGAAGTAAAGTATGACGACCAGGGTAGAAAGTAAGAGGGGCGCCAAAATTCTACCTCGCCCGGGTGAAAATTTTATCTTGAGCTGTCCCTGAATATTGCCAGTGATCATGAGCGTCTGGCCGACCGCCGTGGCGGAGTGGTTAGCACATCGCGTTACGACGCCAGGGGTCCCGGGTTCGAATCTCGGCCTGGGCTTGGATGTTTGTAAATGTCCATTCATCACTTTCATCATATCATCACTCATCCCCGTCTTCGCAAATTAGCCAAAATTGGCACAAAAAGCTAAAATTAAATTAAAGCTAGTAAATAACAATAAAAAGAGGGTGGGGTGGTAAATACCACACAAAGTTTCAGTAATATTTCTGCAATGTTAAAATATCTGTTACATTACACATATAATGTAATTGTAATGTATCTGCTGTGTGCTGTATGCGGCACAGGGAACATGTCCGACTGGAATCGTCCATAGTCCACAATTATCTATTTCACACATATAATTTAAATTTCAGTTCAGTCACAGTAATTTGCACCCAAGTTCCTTTTGTTTTATTGCGATTTCATCATGCTACGAATGCAATTTTAACATGGTTCGATTTCGGTTTACTTCTGTTAACACATACTGCGGAGTTTTAGCGATTACTTAAGATTTTGTTCAATATGTATGCTTTCGTAGTTAGGTTAGGCAGGCCAGGTTTGGTTCTCTTAGCATTAAAATAAAGTATCTAAATGCATTCTATTAAAGTTTCGATTTACTTCTACATTAATTCCCACTAGTCTAAGATACTTACAGTCGCTTTTCAACGGAAAATACAATGTCCATGGGAAACAGGCATGCTTCCGTAAGGTAATTTTTAAGTTGTATTTTCAACATAAATAACATTTTTTTCGAAATCCAAACAGTGCTCATTACTTTAAGGATGGTTCAAATTTCGTGTGACAATGACTGCCAAAATTCTAAGGAGAATTTGAAAAGAAATCATAAAATAATCGGAACCTTTACCGGCGCCCATGTCAGTGATTGAATTGAATAAAAGTACAGAGGGATTTCTTAGCACTACCCTTCTCCACATTTAAATATTTAAAAGTGTTAGGTACTATGGAATAGTACTATGCACCTATTCCAGGAATATTACTAAAATTTTGTCTGGTGTCAAATTGTGACATTGGAATTAAGAATGTGGGACCATTTATACTAAACATACAATTTTGTATAAGTAAAACATATTGATCCAGGATATTTATTGTTTTCACAGGATTTGACATGCCACTAGTGCAATTGACGGTTAATAATAAGATGAATATCTTATTATTAGCTCTCAGTGAATATTGTTGGTATAATACAGGCTTTCCAGTCTTGTAGTCAAGAAATCCAAGGTTCGATTCCAAGTGGAGACACATTGCACAGTGGTTCTAATTCAACTTAAAAATGTAGGTCTATTCCTCATTAGACTATATGAGGATAAAGTGAACTTTATACCTTGATTTAATACAATAATGGTAAAGATCGTATATTCTCAAATAGAACGCTTTCCTTCCCAGGCTAGGAATGAATTTTTGAAATGTAGAAACAAAATCCAGATGAGGGAAAGGTGCGTTCATTTGTTACCCCTCCCCTTATTGCTGGGTGATAGAGATACGAAATACGAAAGTACGTTATTGTTTCCGTACATTTCCGTATTCATAATTATTGCTAAGATATTTTCTACCTCTTTGGGTTAATCGTGACGAAGATGAAGGTTAAGTGATGATTAGTTGGATTTGAAGAAAGAAAGAATTGATTAAACACGGTGAAACAACCGTAACAGGAGTCCCCAGGTCAACGCTCAAGACTCTCTTCCACCGAGGCTGCAACATTTCAAAACGGCAAAAGAAGTAATTATCTCCTACTAATCGGAACATTACGTCCGAGAACATTCCAGAAAATTGTCGCACCGAATATATTTTTAACCATAGGGCTTGGGGGAGGGGGAACTTTCTGCGCCCCCTAAAATTCAAGTAGAAGGACACATTTTATGTATATTTACATATATAAAGTTGACACCTCTGTTTCTATCAATGACCATGTCTATGAACAATCATTTCCGCACATAAATTATTGCTATCTCTAAAAGTACATGCATTTATCACCATAACCAATAGTGTAATAGAGCGTGAATGTCTGCCTGTAAGCATTTACTAATTTATGTGGAAACGTAGAGAAATGTGTTTATTCCAAAGCTTCCAGTGTTTTATGTCAAAAATGTTAATCAGGATTCGTTCACAACTGCCACAATTTCTACAGTGGAAACTGCTACTATGACGGTGTTATCACGCAATGGAAAGTAAACAAGGTTGCTATAAGTATGAAAATGATGACCATAATAAAATAAGAGACAAATATTAGCTACTTACATTGCATTGGTTGCGAAAGAAATGTCCATATGTTGAAAGATTTAAGAAGTAAAATATTGGAGCATTTACACAAAGATTTGAGCTTCCAACCATTTCGACAAGAAAATTAACAAGTTAACGTCTAAGGAAAAAATTGCTGCTAAAGTAGAAACATTTTTTCAACTTTTATTCGAATCGTGGTGCAATTCAATGAAATAAATAATCACTTGCGAAAAAGGGTAATGTTCACACAGATTGAGCGATAGAGTGTGAAAACTGCCACCGACCTTCTCACAGATTGACTTCTGAGCCGTAGACGTCTCATGTTCTTGGGAAATCTAGCAAGATCCGCAGGCCCACGGTTGTACTGTTGCTTGCAAAGAACCTTCGTTATCATGTGCTGACGAGCCTAATATTCCTTCCTATATTGCCACCTTGACGCGTAGTTACTCGTACAGGCCTCTTGCTCAGGGCCATTATCAAGATTTCACAAAATTTGCAGAAAATAGTTTTTCAAAATTTTTTCAAAATTTGTTTTTTCAAAATTCAGAATGTTTTTAAATCCAGTGGAATTGCGGGTGATCCAATCTAAGATCACCATTCGGTGAAATAATAATTCGCGAAAGAAAGTTGAGGTTACAGGCTGTCTTTAGTTCTCACATTTATTTTTGTTTTACGCCTTCTGTTTGTCTTCAGCAAAAGGATGGGCCATTGTCGAGAAAGCTACAAGTTTCGTATTATCATCATGTGCGCCTATATCTGGAATCGTAGCGGAAACCATCGTTCTATTGAACGAATGAGTTAACATTTTTGGGTGCGTCGGCACATATGGCCATATTGCACCCTTCATACTGTACAGGTTCTATCGATTAGTTGATTGATTTTGTTTATTTGATTTCGTCTTTCTGCCACTTTTGGCTAATCGCGAAGACTAGGTGAGGGATGACATGATGAAATTGGTGATGGGACACTCACACTCCATGCCCAGGCCGGGTTTTGAACCCAGGACCTCTGGCGTCGTAGTGCGGTGTGCTAACCACTCCGCTACGGGGGCCGGTACGGGTTATATTCAATGAATGACAATCGATTAGCATGATTTATGAAAATGATTCTTCAAAATATTCTATTCTTTGATAACACAACACCCTTACAGACGAAGCTTAGCTTACTTGTTAAGTAACGCAGGTTTCATTGTCGAGAGGTGGAAAAAAGCAAGTAGCGAGCTACCTTAATACCTTCTTACAACTTAATTAGTCCTTTCAGCATAATGATCTCGTGCTGAGTAATGTACTGCACTCATTATTGAAATTAAGGACGCGTACCAAGACGAGACTCCGTACATTTTCGTCTCGTCTCGTGAATGAGGAAACCGCTCTCGTTCCTAGTCCTAGTTCGGATCCCACTTTAAACTGTAGGTCCAGTCCCAATTAGGCTTCCTGTGCATAAAGTGGACTTGAAACACCAACTCAATCAATCAAAACCTTTAGTTCCCGCTGGAACATAGGGCATCGCCATCCACTAAGCGTCTAAACCTCACTGTTGCATGCGATCTTCTTAATTTCTCTCCAACTTTTGCCCTGTTGTCTTCCTTCCTTTTCAATAGTACGCCTCCATGAGCTCTTGGGTCTTCCCCTTTTTCTAGTGCCTTGAGGGTTCCAATCAAGTGCGTGTTTCTCGATTTCGTTGTCTGCTTTCCTTAGTGTGTGTCCTATCAAATTCCATTTTCTTCTTTCTATTTGGTTTTTAATCGGGCCTTCTGATGCTCATGTCCAAAGTTCTTGATTTGTGATTACTTCTGGCCAATGAACATTTAATATTCCCCTGAGACATCCGTTAATGAAAACTTGTAATCTGTAATTTGATTAGTGACTTTCCAGAATTCTTCTCCATATAGCAATACTGATTTGATGTTACTTCTCAATATCTTCAACTATGTTTCTGTGGTTGTAATCAGTCTTACTCTTCCATATTGGGTAAAGTTGTACAAATGCCCCACCAGCTTTTTTGATGCGTTGTTTTACATCGTCTACTGCCCCTCCGTTCGTTGCAACTATAATTCCTAAATATATAAAATTTGCTACATCTTCTAAGATTTCGTTTTCTAGTTGAATATGATCTTGGGTCCTTGCATTTAATCGCATTGTTTTAGTCTTTGATTCATTTAACACCAATCCATATTTTTTCTTCTACAACCAAATCTTCCAATTTAGCTTTTGCATCTCTACATGATTCTAACAACAAACACACATCATTAGCAAAATTTAGATCATCTAATCTATCTATAAGACTACATTGTATTCCTCTTGTTTTTCCTTTTACGGTTTCCCTCATTATTGTATCTGTTACCAGAAGAAAGATAAGAGGCGACAACATACATCCCTGCCTGACTCCAGTTCAAAGGGTTCTGTAACTTCTCCTTTATGAATAGAATAGAATATAGGTTTATTTCAGTATGAACCCTTGCGGCTGTACACACATTTCCATACATCGATTAAGTCCCCCCCCACATTCTTCTTCTTTTTTCCACCCATAACCTCTCTCCGTACGCCCTCACATGTTCAACTTTACCTTTCCTACTAATTGAGGGTTCTTCTCTCACTACAATTTATCAACCTGTTTTATTTTTCTCATAATTTTACACTTATAGCACTAGTTATTATATTGACAAAACAAGCTTTATTTACACAGCTCTCAGGCACTTTCACTCCCGTTCCTCAACTTATTCGCTCTCTTTGTCCAGACGTAATGTAGGAAGGTTCCCAGGTCCCTTATTTCAGTTTCGTTCCTTCCAGCCACTTCCCTCCCCGTAATGGCTCTCACTAGCCCCTCCATTTTAGAATCGTTCATATCCGTTATGTATTTCCGTCTAGCATCTGCTGTTTCTTTGCACTGGAGGAGAATGTGGAATTTCGTCTCGTCTTCCCCACATATTGGACATTCTGCACTCCCGTCCTCTCTCACGCGCTTGAATTGTGCCCACCCCCTAGCCTGAACCATGCCAAACCCGCCCTGTCACTCGCACCACACACGTCTACATATTTTCGCCTTCCCTATTGCATATCCCCATCCACGATTTGTGCCGTAGTTATAGATACTTTCCCAACACATTCTGCCAAAATGTTTTGTTTGCTGATGTCCTCCAATCTGTCCGTATGATCCCCATTTTCTGCATGCCCGCCCTCCCCTCCTTCCTTCTTCCCAAATCCACCCCAGCCCTATGGTGTATAGTTCCTTCTTTATCATTGTTACCAATTGGCGTTCCTTTGGGTCATTGTTAGGCTCTTGTATCTCGAGTTTTTTTTAGATTTCCATCCCCCATATTTAGCAGTCTTGCCCAATATTTGAAACGTTTCATTTTTGCTTCTACTTCCTCCCTATACATTCCCATTTCCCTAAGAACCACGCACGTTGCCGAATCCCTTTGCACCCCCAAAAATTGTTTTAGAAAGTTTGGTTGTACGCAGTTTACAATTTTTGTTGCCACCCAGACCCATAGTTGGACACCATAGAATAATGTGGTCTTGACTGTAGCCTCATATACTCCTTCGAGTGTTCTGGTTGCTATATTAGGAACTTTGTACTTTAATATTGTAGTTTTACCCAACGAGTACATAGCTTTTGCTTTGCTTCTTTGTGCCTGTCTTGTCCACTTACCCGACATTGTCATGACCATACCTAAGTAATCGTACTGTTTTACCCTATCTAGTTGTTCCCATTGTTCGTCCCTACCTTCGTTTTCGTAATATTAACTCGGAGAGCCCATTTCTCGCACTACATATGCAACCCATCTAACCCTTCCTGTAGCCCTTTTGTTGTGCTAGAAATTAGCACCAGGTCGTCCGCATACAGAAATAGTGACATTTTTGTGTCCGCGATCGACGGAGGTTGCGTGTCCTTCTGTGATAGTTCTTCTACCATATCATTAATAAGCAGAATGAATAGAAGTCGGGAGAGTACACAGCCTTGTTTCACCCGCAGTACCGATTCATTTGATCCCGTCACATCCCCATTCCCACATTTAACGCAAAACTCTACCTTTTCATAGGCGGCCTGGAGAGGCTTTAGCATTTTGGCAGACACCCCCACCCCTCATAACTTGGTCCACAACATTTTCCTGTTCACTGTGTCAAATGCCTTTTCAAAATCTACATAACAACAATATAATTTCCCTCTCTTTTCCCCCAGCTTTTGCTGTATTAATGTTTGTAACAGAAGTACGTAGATTACACTGGGGAACAAAAAAAGATTTTATTTTGCGCCATAAAGTTTAATAACAGTTTCAGCACACCAAACAGCTGTTATTGCCAATTGTATGATTGGTTCAGTTGAATTGACTCCAGTTATAAAAATAAACACACCATGGAAAATATAGAAGGTAAAATTACTCTACGCTTTTCTCGGTAATATCAAAATTTGATAATGGGCTGAAATTCCCATAATAAACTTATTTATTTATTTGTAAATTGTTGCTAGGCAACTTATGAAGCATTGCTAGGCAATAGTATATCGGACACTCAACAAACCTTAAGGAAGAATACCAAAACATAAAAATGGTTTTAGAAAAAAATTGAATATGCTGAACATAAGTGGCTCGTGTGTGTGGATTTGAAGATGGTGATTTTTTTACTAGGACAGCAAAGTGGGTACACAAAGTATCCCTGTTTCCTATGTTTGTGGGATAGTCGTGCTAGAGAAAAGCATTGGACGATAAAAGTTTGGCCCCCAAGGGAAAATATTAGTAGGAAAAGCTAATATCATTCATGAAACGCTGATAGATGGGGACAAAATCATCCTTCCGCCACTGCATATTAAACTTGGGTTGATAAAACAGTTTGTCAAGGCCTTAGATACAAGTGGTGATTGTTTCAAATATATATGCCACACTTTTCCAGGACTAAGTATTGAAAAATTGAAGGCAGAAATCTTTGACGGACCACCACAAATTCGTACACTCATAAATGATGCCAATTTTACAACTTACATGTCTTACATCGAATCTGAGGCCTGGCTGAGCTTTGTGTCCGTCGTCAAAAACGTTTTGAGGAATCACAGAGCAGAAAAGTACCCCGATATAGTTGGAAATATGTTAAAAAAAATTGAGAAATTGGGAGCTAATATGAGTGTGAAGATACATTTTGTACATAGCCACATTGACAGATTCCCTGAGCATGTTGGTGATTTTAGTGAAGAACGGGGAGAAAGGTTCCATCAGGATATAAGGATAATGGAAGAAAGGTACCAGGGACGGTGTGATTGCCACATGATGGCCGACTACTGTTGGAGCTTACAGAGGGATTGTCCTCAAAAGCAATACAGCAGGAAATCGTATAGAAAACCTTTCACATAGTTTGTTACTTCATTGTGTACATATTTTCCTAATTATTTTGATCATAGGCCTATATAAATTTATTTTTATAATAATGATTGTAATCACAAAAATAAATATTAAATTGTTGTTGGAAGTTCATTTATATGTATGTCTTATGTTTCCGCCATTTTGGTTTAGTTGCATTTATTTCATAAATTAGAGCCAATTCAGGAAATATATTATTATATCATTATTCAGAAGCATGAAATTGCCCTAAATTAGCTCTCAAACACTGTGGCGCAATTTCAATGTTCCCCAGTGTTATCAATGGTCTGAAAATTTTTCCTAAATCCTGCTTGCATAGGTGTAAGAACATCAAAAATTTCACTCCAATTTTGTAAACGCGGTACAGAATTTGGTAGTATACTTTCCTCATTACCGACAACAATGATACTCCCCTGTAGCTGTTTGAACTTGGCTTTCGTGTTGTCGATATGACTCCTGGATTATCCTTATTAGCTTATGTGGTATTCCACACTGTTGCAATATTTTCCACATTCTTTTCCTTACTACAGTCAAGTGCTTTCTCGAAATGTACAAAGATGGTATATAGTGTAGAATTCCATTCTATGCACTGCTCTATATAATCTATTTATAAATAATGATCGTGCTATATGTTTGAATAAGTAGAGTCGCCTTGAAGACCGAATGGGTGCTGTTCTGGGCTCACGATCTCTCCACCGACAGTCCCAGGTTCGAGTTCTGGCCTGGGCACGATTATCAATTTAATCTAGTCATCAACCATCCTCATGGTTGCAATTAGCATAAATAGTCTGAAAAGTGACGTAAGTGACGAAAATATCAAATGTCGCACAGTAAATAAATTTTCCATTTGTATTACGTTCCAACTTTCTCAACACTCGAACAATATTACAATATCGGACAGCAAGTCTCGTGTCTTCAGATAGAGTCTCGTAACCAAGTGGTCCGGATTCGATACCCAGTTGAGGCACTTAGTTTTTCGGATTCTACTTTAAACTGCAGCTCCAGTCCCAATTAGTCTATCTGTGACATAAAGTGGACTTAAAACGAAAATACAAGTAGATAACTCGTCTCTACAAGTGTCGAAGGCTCTGGTCTCGTTCTCGTCTCGACTTTTAAACAGTGGTCTCGGCAGCATCCGTAATTGAAATGTGACCCCAGCCAACATGAAAGGGAAAGAGATTAGTTTAAGCAGGAACTGAAGAAGCCACTCTTCTGTTTCTTCGGCAGCCAGGGTAAACGAAGGCAGGCAGTGAAAGATTAAGGAGCCCAGACAGACTTACCGCCAATTAAAGGCAGTCTGTTTCGCCGTTCATTGGTCGGGGGGCTGAATACGAGATCAGCCGGCGGAGAGGCTGACAGAATAATTGCTTAATTGCCAATTCTAGACTTAATTAGCCAATGCGCATGAATACGACGCTAGATTAGATTTAAAAGTAATTGAGAGAAAACGAGCCCAGTATTAAATGAACAGGCACGGTTCACGTTCCGTTTTTTTCCCTTTCGTCTCTACTTCCTGGAGGAAATAAAAATTTTAGCAATTTATTCCGATGAAGGTGGACCAATGTAAGTATGAAAAGGCACTGCCCATTGGGTTTGACCCTTCCAAAACTTCCGTCGAGTTTTCACCCATAGTAATCAGCTGGGAGTTAAGGAGAATTGGGGATGTACTAATTTGAAAATCCTGTTTGTCTCCAGGACCTGCGATATAGTTGAAGATGAAGATGATACTGTAGCAAGAAAAAGAATGTGGAAAATATTGGAGCAGTTTGGAATACCAAATAAGATTATAAGGATAATCCAGGAGTCATATCGACAACACGAAAGCCAAGTTCAAACAGCTACAGGGGGTATCAAGATTGCACATTTGAACCAAATAGAATATCGTTTCCTCAATCTAATTTCTGCGAAGAGCTGGAAAGACATCCCAACAAGTATTCTCAGGTTACCAACCAGGTTAATTCGAACTTAATCAGGGAATGTTGATGAGAGCAATGTATGCGCTCGAAACGTTGGACGCTAACGTCCAATTAACCTGGCTTGTAACCCAAGGACACTTGTTCGAATCGCGTCGCGAGGAAAGCTACAATTCCTACTTGGGAAGGCATATTTAGGTCTTTTTATATTTAAGTCCGATAAGGCCAATTAGCCACAAAAAATCTTTTATTCAGGGCAAGTCTGTCATTTCGTAGCATGCTATCTTCGAAGGGAAGAAAAAAATCAGAAAATCTTTCCAGGACATCACATGAAATCACATAGGAGTCCAGTGGTTGTATTTTGAAAACTCGTCGTGCCTCCGTAGAGAGGCTGCCTGGTAGGTTCCTCGAAAATTTTAAATGAGAATCGCGGTCAAGAGACACCTTGTTCGATATCTCTCTTCATTACAAGGGCATTGTGTAGGAACTGTTTTTTTCGTGTGGTCCACTATATTTGAATGGGGACTCAATACGGCTTTTCGTTTACATTATTGTGATTTTGTGACAGGTGAAGACGGCATTATGAACATTTCGTTCATTTGCAAAGTTTGACTGATTTATTTCGATTTTATGATGGATGGAAAAATAGAAACACACATACAGAACACACAAGCCCCACAGAGGATTATATTAGCTGAGAGTTCAGACGTCAGAGCCTCTTTTATCTGCAACATTCCAGTTACCGGGGTGTTCTCTGTGGAACTGAGGTTGACTTTTGGCTGCCTCCTCAAAATGTCATACTTTACACCCCTCATTTATAAAGACATGGATGGGTCTAGAAAATTTAAATGAATTGGTATTTTAAGAAACGATCTTTTAGGATGTAGAATATTAGTTTGCTACGAATTTAAGCATTTAAAAAAAAATCTGAAATCTATTTTTGACTCCCATTCGAATACGGTGGTCTATACTTTTCACAAGTTCATTTGCAAACAAATGTGTAGATTGAAGCAGCGAATTATGCCGACTTTTGTTTAAAGACGTCTGCGATAAATGCCTGTTTGACGTCATCGAAAATCCGCGAGCTGGTTTGTGTCTGTCTTTTTGGAGGAACTACCGTCATCTGTACCTGGCGGTGGAAAAAAAATGACTAGATTGCGTGCATTCCCCGCACTTCCGACACAACCTCCTGTTTCGTCGGCGCGAAGGGGTCCTCTTAGTTAAGACAAACTACGGCAATTGGCTTGGCACGACAGCCGTGAACCCTTCGCGCGTAAGTTCTATCGACAGCCAAGGCCCGTGATTAGGAATTATTTCCCGCTGAAGAGGGTGGAACCTTTCCTTTTATTGACCTGTGGAACTGAAGAGGCATTTTATTTTAGAGGCACGAGTTGGAAAAAAACAACTTTTCAAGATGCTACGTTGGAGACATCTGGCTGAGGACTCGAAAGGCCCCGTGTCTCCCGTTCAGCTGTTCTGAAATAAATCGTGGAAGAAATGGGATTTTCTGTCAATAGCATCTTTGCTCGCTTTCACCAGGAATTAATGGTTCGAATAAAGTACGTTTGTATCTTCGGGCCAGCTTTGTTTTTCCTTGGCTGACGGCGAAGATTCATTGGTTCATTGCGAACCGTAAGTGCTGGAGATTCCGGATGTTTCTGACCAATTAGAGCCGTCAGGTATCTGAGGGCTTGACTGTGAAAAAATGCTCCAAGAAATGGCGACTGAAGATAGAAATTGAAAAATGCCACGATTCCAGGTTCGTCCCACGCCATACATCTACCCAACTTGCCCCGATTACGTGGGAGGAGCGCATGTGAGATCAGCGCACAGCAAGATTTCATGGGACTAGCGCATGGATCTCAGGTGTTAGTGGGATTAGCGCACAGTATGATTATCAATAAGAACCTTCCCTCGCATTTTTCTTTCCAGACTAGGGACTGGACAACGTGTAGATTAATACACGAAGGTAGTTTAAAGGTTCTCCTATCAGCAGCTTCTATTACAGCTTCGTCAACTTTTCAGAACGATCTTCAATCAAACTTTGCAACGTACGACAGAGAGTTGAGGCAACGAAATAAATCTTCAGTTTCAACATATTTGTCTAAAATTGTTTTTATACGCCTGTCTGTTTCAATATACTGTTTTCTTCTCTTGCGACCTTGCCTAGGTCTTTAGCTATAATTTTGTCGCTCATCTCCTCAGCGCCTTCCATCAGTTTCTGAATGAGGAAATAAACATTTGGTTTATGTATTTCCACCATCCTATTTAACTTGTTATTCCAACCTTCTACAGGGTTGTTTGTCCTGTGTCTTTCTCTATAAACATTCCACATGGTTTTCGGCAAAAAAGCATTGTCCAGCCATTGATCTACGAAATAGTCAAGAAACTGCATCAGCTTTTCATTCTGGGGAGTGATCTGCATGATGCATAGCCACGCTTCGTCAATTTTTTCAGGTGGTATCAAGGCTAAAGCTGCGCACATACGACATATTTTCCTAATATCTTCCTTTTCCTTATATGTTGTGGCTAGACCTATGTTTTGTATATGACACCAAAGGCATTGATTAAAATGGTAATTACAACCTGATACTGATGCTTGAGGAAACACTTATCTTATTGCTTCTATTACTGCCATCTCAAAGTCTGCTTTAACATGCTGCAGAGTCTAACCACAATGTTTGAGCGCCGTAAACATCTGCATATATGTAGATTTCTTTTTATCTTCTAGTAACACAAAAACGACTGGCCAGATGTTTGTTTCCTCTTCGGAACTTCCTGCATCAGCAAGAATTGAATAAATTTGCTCAAACTGTTTCGGTCAACTTTTGAATGTTCCGTCAAGGTAGAAAGAATCACAAGATGTTAATTTCTTGCCACTGTTACTTGCAAACACCAGACATTTCTTTTCGTTGTCCACTGTCAGGTCAAGCATAAGGAAGCTCGTCTCGTCGGAAAGTCTCAATACATTTTCATCCAAGGAGATTTCAGAATTACCAATCGGATTTTAGGTTGTTCCCAGTGTTTTCCTCCGTATTTCACACAAAGAGATTTTTACGTTATCATATTTTGGAATTTCAGCAACTAGTTCATAACCTCTATTCGTCAATTTCACAAATTCTTGTTTGTAGACGACGTTCACTGGCGTTGACAGTTCCTCCCTTGCTCTTTTCCTGCACACAGACATGGTTTGTATAACTTCCAACTCTGCAACATTCGGAACACACTGATGAGGTTTTCTTTCCAAAACGTCGTTGTTTAATGTTGTCTCTAGTGATCCCTTGCACTTCAGCCGGGGTTCCTTTACACATCTTCAGTAGGTAACATTTTCAGTCTTGCGGCCAACACGATACTGATGTCCGTCCAGTAAGAAACAAGGTTTACCCTTGGCACTGGTAATAACTTCCATTGCGCATCAACCTGCAAGGAAAGAAAGAAGAACATTTGAATGTGCGCTTCACCCACGATCTTTTTCTCTCTGTGCGCAGATCACACTGTGCACTCCTCCCACGACACCCTTGCCCCGCACTACTTCCCTATTCTCGTTTCGCTATTTCATTTCATTCCATTACTTTATGGGCAGCGCCGGACTGGTAATCTAGCCGTTCTAGAAAATTCCAGAAGGACCGGCCTTCTCCAGATACATTGGAACGGTCCTGCAGATAAATTCATTACATATCGGTAGGCTATTCGCGATTAAAATGACCGCTTGAGTGCTCTAGTGTCTCTTCCTATATGGCCGCTGCATGTAGAATCCTGTGGTCATGGCTGTTATTATTTTTGATTGAATACAGTGAATGCATTCTTCGTTAAGTGCAATTTACTTTCCTGGTAATCGAAAGATGAAATGAGCAGACTCGTGCGTTCCTCGTAATTTCCTCCCCTCATTTTAGTAAAGTGCGTTCGTTTGGCTCTGGGCCGAGATAATGCGTGACATGGCGCAGATGCGTGACGTCTCGCTTACTTACACACATATCTTTAGCATGTAGACAATTATACGTATTTATATTGCATAACGAGTACTAACCTGTCAGGCACGTATCCAGGAATTCCTTTCGGGGGGGCTCAACACCATTTTTAAGGGGTATAGTAAGAACCTCACAATTGTATATTTAAGACCAGTGGTGGCAATTGGGTTTCAAAACGGGGGGGGGGGGCGGTGCAAGGAAAGTTTACTTTCTCTTGGTAGACAAGGCTTAACATTAAGAGGCCATAATGTTGAGGGGAAAAAATGGGGAGCAACTATCCCTTAAATCGTCGCCACTGTAAGGCTGTCATTTTAATCAGAACGTGAAATCGGAACATTTTTTACCACTCGACTCCTCTGTTTCCATGCATTAACATTGTGTGCCGGAACCATCTCAGTATGTGTGTTTGTCCATTTAATCTCATCAGACATAAAAACATCTATGGTGTCTTTGAGTGTTTTTACGAAGCTGTTACACATGCACGGGATGGACAATCCACTCGACAACGCGAGATTCAAATTGTGGGCTGCGAACTGGATGCAGACACCTTTCGAATATTTCTCTCTGATTCGAGCCTGAACACCACTAAAGTGTCTTGTCCTCCCATGTTTGCAGCTCTTATAAAAGCCGAAACTCACCAAATTCTTCAGATTCAGGCCTTAGCAGTCACAAGTGTTCAAAAATGCCTGTCACAGCTTCCGCTGTCTTGTCATATATCGGTACGAAACAAAGGAAGTCTTCTCGAATACGGCAGGATCACGAAACAATTAATGCACAGTGAAAACCCTTCCGTTCCCAACACATCTAATGTTTCGTCTCCCAGTATGATCAAATGCTTACTCATTTATCTCCAGTGACGTGCCCAAGGGAGGGTTGGTGAGGTCATAACCCCATTTGACCCAGTATTCCTTTTTTTAAAAAAGAAAAGAAAAGAAGAACGTCAAAGACAGGAAATAAATGACAAAATCAGGACTGACCACCAAAAATGGTAGGTATGCGTAACCCCTCTCCATTCCGAAAATCCTGGGCACGCCACTCTTTATCTCGGACACATTTTTTAAAATCAACTCACCAGAAGTTTTATCATTCCGTATTGGAGATTAAAGTAAGATGCGTTCTTCCTGCAGGTTTGGATATCATCCTTTAGGGCGCTGTCGTCTGCCTGCCTTCATACCTAACCTTAACAAGGCCCTAATTTTCCATCCTTGTGACTTGGATTTTCAAGACTTAGGAAGGTTTCAGACCGAAGGACACCTGATACCATGTCGATTGGAATGGGCCAATCAACAGCAACGTTTCACATCGTAGCGACACAAAAGGCAGCGCAAACCTAATTTCGATTTGTAAAATCCTCAGGCGACAGGGTGTGAAATCTCCCTTATTAGGCCACTGTCATTGTCACCTCGAAGTATTCTTCTCTCT
This sequence comes from Lepisma saccharinum, assembly GCF_977018435.1. Classification (NCBI taxonomy): domain Eukaryota; kingdom Metazoa; phylum Arthropoda; class Insecta; order Zygentoma; family Lepismatidae; genus Lepisma; species Lepisma saccharinum. The sequence continues at coordinate 179,909,609 of NC_139229.1, forward strand.
CCTATATTTTCTGTGCTTGTTCACTATACAGGCAACACTTTACGATTTGATATACACAGGACATGTACTATGTAGACATTTTAACGAAAAATCGGTTGAACTCAATGATGGCTAGGTGGCTCAGTTGGTAGAGCCCTGATTTGGGTTCTGGTAGAGCCTGCAATTTCCGCCTAAAATGTCTACATATGCAACATCTTCTTGCTCTCTCTTCTCGACATTCATAAAATTTTCGGCTGTCTCTTTATGGTAGTTAAGTGTTTGAATGTGTTTCGAACCCAGTAGGCTTAAACAAAAGTATTTTTTTATACCATGAAATTCTCGGACTGCATATACGAAATTTAGTTCTGGCAAAACTAAATCATCACTCAAAACTTTGATTTTCAGTTGATCTATGCAGTTTATTTCTGTTTTAATAAACCATTCCAATATCAGGTACTGCTGAAATATTCACTAGAGAGAGAGAGAGAGAGAGAGAGAGAGAGAGAGAGAGAGAGAGAGAGAGAGAGAGAGAGAGAGAGAGAGAGAGAGAGAGAGAGAGAGAGAGAGAGAGAGAGAGAGAGAGAGAGAGAGAGAGAGAGAGGCAAGCCTTGATCTCTTCCGCCCTCGACCCGAATTAGCACTACACTGAGGCCCCAGAAGTTCTACTGTCGTTAATGTCTTCATTTTCGAATCACTATATCTTATAAAGCAACCAGAGGACGCTGACTGATCACTAATCGACTGTATGAATTGTCACACTTACCTCTGAAATCTCATTAACCGATTCTTTGTACAGATCAACCTAAAAATTGAATCCGCGTATTTATATCCTCATTATATTCTAGAACGTTCCGCAGATAAAACGATTCGTTAATATTGCCAGTAGTTGACTCCTTCTCTCATTCAAGAACGTACCCTCTCCCGCCTTCCAGAGATTAGAAATTACAACAAATCGCCCTACGTGTGGCGCTACCTTTGTTGTGCAGCTTCCAAATGCTGACAAGTCTCTACATAGTGCTCAAGTCCGCTGCGACAACACCGAAAGCGCAAGAAAAGTTTAGTGCAATATTATCAACAACAGGGTTATAGAACATTCTCCGTCTTGTCTCGATAATTGTCTATCTCCTTAAATCATCATCACATTATTAAAAAAGCCAAAATCCTAATTTTATCTAGTGTAAAATAAAATAAAATCCTGGGGGGGGGGGGTTCGAACCACCTCAACCCCACCTTGGATACGTGCTATTAACAATAATAGGGTTATAGAACACTCTCCGTCTTGTCTCGATAATTATTTCTCTCAGATTTATAAATTTATTATCTTCACATTATTCAAGACGCCAAAAATCTAATTTTATCTAGTGTAAATTTAAAAATTTCCTTAGTGGGGGCGGCTCGAGCCACCTTATCCCCACCTTGGATACGTGCAATTAACAATAACAGGGGTATAAAACATTCTCCGTCTTGCCTCGATAATTATTTCTCTCCTTAAATTATTTTCACATTATTCAAGAAGCAAAAAATCTAATTGTATCTAACGTTAACTGAAAAATTTCGTGGGGAAAGGGTCGAGCCCCTGTGCCCCATCTTGGATACGTGCTATTATCAATAACAGGGTTACGGAACATTCTCCGTCTTGCCTCGATAATTATTTCTCTCCTTAAAATATTGTCACATTATTTTATTTCACACCACAAGAAACAAAAAAACTCATTTTATCTAGTGTAAATCTAAAACTTTCGGGGGGGGGGGGGCTCGAGCCCCCTCTCTGGATACGTACCTGTAACCTGTGTTATAAGAGTTGCTCAAAGTTGTTCACGCGCTATGTCGGCCCAGAGCCAAAACGAACTTACTGATTCATCACCCATAGCAGTCTTCTCTCAATCAATTTTCTTTTCCCTCACTTATTTACAAAATTTACTTCGTTGATTTCTCGGGGTGGAAACATATGAAAACTTTTCACATGTTCTGACCCATATAACGATTACCAGCCAAAAGGTGAACAGCAGACGTTACTATTGTACACTTTCCTCATGTTTTGAACGACTTCAACACAGCATAGTGTCCTACATACAGTAGTTTCCACAAATATCGCCAGATGGTATATCGGATAATTAGAATCGCGAATTGCTTTCAAGTAGCTCACAAATTGTGCTCACGATGCTGGGTCAACACTGAAATTTCAGATTTCCAATTGGGGACCGAACCTGGGTCCTCTCACACCAAAGGCGAGAGCGCGTACAATTAGCGAAGGGTATATGATGATGATGTTTAAACTAATTGTATATTTACAGGCACGATGGTTACGTTTCAGGAGATTTGCTGCAGGCTGCAAGTAGGTAGCCTTCTTCATTTTCCAATAAGCGCACATGGTAGTTCAGATCCCACATTAAAATCTAGGTCCAGTCCCGATTAGTCTATTTGTACATAAAAATAATCTTCCTTGCAAATAATAAAAAATGAGAAAACTCTAGAGCAAAAATGGAAAACATTTCATGCTGTCTCTCGATCATGTTCAGATACAAGCCAGATTATCAGAATCGCAGGAACGAAATTGTAGTTGCAATCCTTCACTGTTCGTGTGTCTATCTAAATTGTTTTTTCTACAGTGGGAACAACCTTCACTAGTTCCATGTCTTGCGATTTGCATCGAGTAATTGGCTGACAAATTTTGAAACGAAGTCGGACAACAGAAGTGAGACTCAGAGCAACACGAATTATCCGCTATGTGGATACGGATACGAACTCCATTTGAACTAATATCAGCGAATTGGTTTCCGCACGGTACAAAACAAATCTTGTATGTGTACTGCATTTTTCTCTGTAAACGCCATATTTCAAATCTGCATTAATATTTCTTGAATATTAAGTGGAATAGGTTTAAACCTACGAGACTAGAACATAATACCAAAACAAGTCTCTACTTTGTTGAGCTTTTGTTTACTTACGTTACCCTTGAACAAAGAGGATAGTGTGTAATTACATAGGTAGAAAGATAATATTTTGTTGACTTGAGAATGTAGCACGTGCTAACATATTGAAACCATATTATTTCAATTCAATTGATCTGTCCGAGTAGAAATGTTATCTGTTGACTTGTTGATATCTCTGGATATAACAGCCAAGTAAACGCGTAATGGTACAGTTTGATCCATGAGTATTACCAAGCAAATTGTCCATCATCAAGTTTACTCTTTATTTTACGCAATGAGAGCTTCAAGAATTCGAACAAAACGCCAAATAGGCTGTTGGCAACATCTGCATCAGCATAAGTAAACATCAATTTCTTATAAACTAACATGGTACAAGAGAGATATTAATGAAAGTAGTCATGAACAATTTGCCGAGCAATACTTGTGGTTCCCACTGTACATACGAACGTTTCTGAAGGGATAGTTTAATCGTAATCTTTGGTAATAATATGTTTGATATGTATGTCCATGTGAGTCAGCCTCGTATGTTTGTATCGACTCACATCTCGCCCCTGCTGACAGTTTCAAGCTAGTCACGGCTTATATTAGGCATGGGTGTTTCTTTCTGTCCTACTCAATTCATGAACTTCATTTAATCATCATTCATCCTCATTGCCGTTTGGCTACATGTGAACGTAGATTGCATCTGACGCAAATTAAGGAAGGATACTATTAGTTTAGAATTCCGCCAAACATTTGATTTTACGTAGAATCATGCTAAACGTGCAAAGAACTAACAGTCCCAAGTAAAATTCTTGTACGTATTCATGCAAACAATGTTTGTAATTATATACATGCAAATCCAGGCTCGGCATTACAAGTATGATATTTTTGCTTGAAGGCCAGAAGGTAATAAGTAGCCTTACGGTTCTTTTAAGATGAGAAGGAATTTGCCCGCAGGGGCGGACGAGAGGCGAAACAACTTAGCAGAAATACTGGTCAGCCAGGATCCTCGGCTTATTCTGTGTGCTTTAGTGTAAGCTGCGTATTTCTCTCACATCGCTCTAAGACTCGGATTATAAGCCAAACGAAATCTTTTTCAGTGCCTCTATTGATGTGTGCTTAAGTAAAATAGCCATATGTGCTGAAGCAACCAACAATTTTCATTCATTCATTCCTTCATGTACGCTTTATGCACAAGGGTCAGTCGGAACTTGGTCAAGAATATTACTTAAGATCTGATCGAAGTAATAGGAATCGCCTTCAGTGGTATTTGCAGGCACTTTTTAAATATGGATGTAATTCATGAGGATTTTTCTACACAGTTTGAATTTTATTAATAGATATATTTCTAATTGCATGCTGAAGATGTTTTGTATAGGGGGATGCATAAATATTACCTAGCAAATTGTCCACCACTCGCTTTAACCGAATGAGAGGTTGAAGAATCGAGACGAAACGAAGAACTAGTGCTGACAAACTCTATACCAGCTTACGTGAAAAATCTATACCTTAAAATCACTTTAGAATGTAGGAGAATAATTGATGAAAATAATCATGGACAACTTGCCGAGCAATATTTGTGCACCCTACTATACGATTGGCGGCTAAGATAAAAGTAGGCAAACTCTCTAATTTCTTCTACATGCCATATTTTGAAACGAATGGAATTATGTTGATGTTGGAGCATAAGTAGTTCTCTGCTTATTCGTGTTCGCATTTCAATTCTTGAACCTCACATTGTGGAAAACAAATTGAATTAACATGATGGACAATTTGATTACTATGATCTTTGCCGTCGGCTGTACATACAGTACGTTGTTAAACCCCGATACAAAATTCAACCTATATTATGGGCAAAGACTCATCAGCTGCCTCCCCGGTGGTGTAGTGGCAACGCCGTCGGCTTGTAATCAAGGGTTCCCGGGTTCGGTACCCAGTGGAGGCACATAGTGTTTGGGATCAGACTTTAAACTGTAGATCCAGTCCCGATTAACCTATCTGTGCATAAAAATGGACTTAAACGAAACTCAAACCAAATCTTTCATGAGCTCATCATCATTCATCCCTATTTTGTATTTTTGTTATTTAGTTAGTTTTTTCTGCTTCTTTAGGCTAATTACGACGATGAAGGTAAATGACGATAGATGAACTTGATGAAGGGAAACTTGAGAAAGGAGCACCCACACATGGACTGGAACCAGGAACCTTGGGCGACGTAGTAGTCAGTGGATCCCTGAACGCGCTCTGTCACCGAGGCTGCGAATTGGGAATGCTCCTAGAAATATAACAAAAAGTTTTTGCAATGTTTTATAACTTTGTACCATATTAAACTGATAAGATGTGACCCATAGAACAGCGAAGAAAGAAAAAGAAAACAAAGTGAATAGTAAAGCAGTAACTGACAAGAATAGGAAGACAATGGAAGTAAATGTGAAAGGAAGCAATAATGTGATGATGGAATTTAGAGGGAGGAAGAAGAAAGTAAGGAAACGAAGCAGAAGAGATGTGAGAATAACGGTATGGGAGAAGAGGAAGAAAGAATAGAGCAACGACGAATGCAGTACATTGAGAAGAATGCATCGTATTTAATATGGAAGCTAAAGACAATTTGCACTGGGTCGGATGAGACCCCATAATCCGTTGTGGATTTCAACGTAAACATCTTTTTCACTGCAACCTAGGGGGATTACCACCCTCAGTTTTATTACAAATATTGTACCCGCTTAGCATCCAACCGCCTCCCTTCCCGTGTCCTGCATAAGTTAATCCCTGGAATTGAGTTAACACCGTCACGTTCTAATGTGGGAAGTGGGAAGCTTTACCTGGAGAATTACGGTTTGTAGTTTTTTGGTGACGCAGACTCCGTGCCGGAACGCGACTCCCCGCCTCCACATACACACACACTCTCTCTCTCCTATTTTCTCGCTGAACATCTGACCCCATTTCTGGCCGCCTTCCCGAACCCGTTCAACCTTCATCTACCAGAGTATTTCCGCTTAATCTGCTTTTTCCCCTGTTGTGACCCATTTCGCAGTTCTCTCTCCATCTCTCTCTCTCTCTCTCACACACCCTTATCCAGCACTTCCACAATAAGCGGGACTTCAGGCCACCGATAAACCTCTTGCTTGAGAGCTTTCCGATGAAACAGCACGATTCGAGATGTACAAAAGATGTTTCTTTTACTTTTATTTGTATTCTTTTCTTCGCGAACGGGGCGATATAAAATAACACGTTCTTTTCGACATACGTTTATAACCAGCGATATAAGATATCGTTCGGATTAAACTTTCTAAACTAAACGTTAGGATTAATATCTGTCAGAAATATATAAATTTTGACGCCTTAAAACTATAATTTGCTGAGTTTTGAGTCCTTTATCAAAGAATTGCTGAAATGTTTAACATATTCGGCAAAGAAATTTTATTTTTAGCTGGCTTTGGCCAATGTAGGGACCTTCACACAAGACATATCGTCAGTCGGATGACATAACGACGTATCTAATTTTTCTTCGAAATTGAGTTAGTGGCATATTTGGGGTCGTGCCGGTGCCTTGCATCACCTGACGAAGCGGCGTATCTCAAATCCAACTAATAAGAAAGTTATGATATTTTCAAGTTTGATGTATCTCAATTTGTTAAAGAATTTGGTACGACATAACGGCGTATCTTGAGTTACGTAGTTATGTCAGACAAAGTAAATCCTAAACTGCATCACAAGTTGGCGTATCTCGTTTTGTTTACAGTAGTAAAATGAGACAATAGGAGAAAATACGCACAGAAAGAGAAAAGAAAGGGATGCAGAAATGTATATTTCAATGTTTACAAATCGGCGAAGTCACAATCTAACAATAGCGGCAGAGTCTGACAAGGGATAATGAAAGCAAGAGGTAAAATGAACATTGGCACCTTTTGTTGAAGGAATGTCAAATGTTTCCTAATACAGAAATGTATTGGACAGCTCATAAGTTAGAAATATCACAATTCAACAATAGCGGCATAGTTTTCCGAAGAAGCATCAAAGCTATTTGTTAAATAAACTTGTTTGTAAGCTCTGTTAGGCAATATCCGACAGTCAAAAAATTCTCAAAGCTTACAACTTGCACCCGATCATTTTGCGATCAGCCATCTTAGGAAGAAGATGGACGTCTTAGTACTCTGGGAAGATGGCTCAAGAAATATTGTTTCATCAATAGAACTCATGTGCTTAGAAAGAAAAGAATATCGAAGCCGGGATATCTGTATAATTTGACACGCACCTTCTGCCTTTAGTGCTTTATGTTAGTCATTTACAACCCTTTTATCGGACTTCTCAAAGGCTTTTAAGGGCTAGTAGGACCAAGCCCTTGCGAGGTCTGTGGTGCAGGATTTATTTTTAATTATCACCTATGTAGGTTTGAAATGAAAGATCTTTAAGACCTTTTATTCGAAGATTTATTTAAACTTCCGATGTTATACAAACACTTTTCCAAACAGACAATTCACCCGGTACAACTTGTAGGCCTAAACCTATTAGTTGTACCGAAGTTTATAACCCTGGTCTTTTTGATGATGCAGGAGAACGCCTAATTCAGAGTTGGGTTTGTGGAATATCTGCCAAATGGAGTACTAGTACACCAGCCAATCCGAAGATTGAAGCAAGATATTACCCAACGTCCCCTGAACCATCAGCCTTTCGGCAACCAGGAGAATGTCCCGTAGACTTACAAAAGTCTAGCTCTTTTATATCACAATTTTGTTTACAATTTACCAAGGTTACTACATAGTTGTTTTATATTTCCATAGTTTCAACATTTTTTATGATTTAAGTTAAACAATTCATTTCCTATTGTAACATTAACAATAACACATTTTTAAAGAAAAGATTGCAACATAGGTTAATATAATACAGATTGAACAGTTTTGTGCTTGAAAAAGCATGTGTTGACAGGGGCGACACATAGCGTTCTCCCAGAAGAAAATAAAATTAAATATAAGTGAACGTTATTTAATTTTGTTTTATAACTTTTTCTCCTTTTTTGTATATTTTCATTTTTCTTTCACTTCTTCTTCTTCATGATGTGAGGCGATGTTTCATTTGGGATCGTCTTCTTGGACTTCATTCTTCATTTGCATGTAGCTTCTGGAGAAAACATTAAATGGTTTTTCATCTTGTTCAACACACTCTTTCTTAAAACTTCTTGACGTCAATTAGCCAGGTCTTCCATCCATTTAGGTCTTCTTCTAGATTCTCCTCTTTTTGAATGGGAGATGGATTTTGTAAAGGAAATACAGGTTGTTCTGCACTTATCTTGCATATTGAAGTATTTACAAGTCTCTGTTTGTCAGAAAATAATGGCAGTGTAGTTCCTCCTCATCTTCTTGATTCGGCAACCCTGGAGCGAAAGCCTTCTTTCTTATATCTTCCTCGGCAGCGGACCTATCGTCTGAATGCGATTCCCTTTCAGCCATCGATAGTTTAACACACGAAGTCTTACCATTAATTGCTTCAAAACTATATTCTTGGTCATCTGAAATCAAACTTTCTTCAACGACTTGTCCCCTCACCGTTAAAAATAATTTATTGGCACCTGCATCCAAATTGACTCTATATCTCTTGAAGAAGGGATATCCAAATAACAAATCTGCCTCTAAATTCTTCACTACGTAGACTTGATCTTCAAAAGTGTGTCCTGCAATTTAAAAAAGAATGGTTCGGCATCCTACAATACGGGACCTTTCATGACCAACAAAATCCTTTAACCTTATTCCTGGACATCTTTGCAGTTTCAAGCCTGGTAATCTCTCTCGGAGCTTTACCCAAACATTGTAATTCATGACGGTGCATTCGCTTCCTGTATCCAAAGTACATGTTATTTTTAATCCTAAAACTTCTATTAGAATTTCTGGCTTCTTGCTGCAATTGCCAGTTACTTCGAAAACATTAAACAATTTCTCTTCTTCTGAATTTGGATTAGAATTTAGATCTAGATATAAAACATCTAAATTTTCATTAGTAATTAGTTTGTCTTCTTCGCTCTCACAAACATCAAGATTGTGTCGCGTTGTAGAAAGGAGAGCTTCATCTACAACGACCTCTGGTTTAAATTTGCTCGACTGGTAGAGGGAATTTCCCAAGAAGGTGCTTTAATAGTGGAAGGAATTTCCCATACAGGTGCTCTAGGGTTCAAAGCACAGTCTTCTGGAATTTCGTCAGTCTGTATTCCACACTCTTTCTTACGAGACTGGTTCCCGTTCCTTTGATTCTGGTTCTTATTCCAGAATGTCCTTCTATCGGCATCCTTCCTTTAGAACCTTAGATTTCCTTTAAACCTTTGGTTGATCGGTGTGGGCCTCTTATCTTCTTCTCCTCCATTCCTCCGGGATAGCTCTAGATTCCTTATTCGAGGTTGAGGATTTCTTCGTTCATCAGTTCGTTGGTGATCGGCTTTCCATCCTTCCATTTGTTCAGACGCTTCGAACTTTCCCAGGAAATTCGTGAGTTGGTCTATGTTGGCGGGATCCCGAGTTAGTACCAGTTGTCGCACTCGTGAAGGTAATTGGCCAATGATTAAGTTCAGCACTTCTGATTGGTTGATGGTTTCCGTCAGATTGCAGTATGCTGCATATACCTCCCAGCAATATTCCTCCAATGATAACCCTGCACCTTTGCTATAATGTTTATTCCTCAGGGCATTCATTTCCCTCTGTTTTGCTTCAGGTGATGCGTATTGCTTTCTAAATGCAGAGCGGAAATGTTCAAAAGTTTTCCATCTCTTTTCGTTTGCCATAAACCAAGCCTTGGCTTTACCCACCATTAACGAAGGGAGGACTTTTAGTCGATACATCATGGGCATTTTCATTAAATCCATATAAGTATTTATCTCTTCCAGGTACCTCTCAGCGGATACTGAATTTATTTCTCCATTAAACTTGGTGAGGGAATTGACGTCAGACATTCGGAGAATCAGATTGGATGAATGGTTTAAGTAGGAATTATCTTCTACCATTTTTTCCGTAGCGTAGTCTCTAGTTCGTCTCATTCTGCCACTCTTCTTCGTTTCTTTCTTTGGCATGGTTCAGAATGTTCGGGAGATTCGGAACTGGAAGAATGCGAGGAGCAAGAGGTTCTTACACATATCTTCTTTGGCAGAGTTTCCATCTCTTCATTCCTATTCTCCTTGCCTAGTTGTAAGGTTTCCAACTTTGAGGTTAACGTTTTTATAATTTCAACTTGTTGTGTTTGGGCCTCTTTTGTCACTCTTATTTCACCCTCCAAATTTACGGACATTTCCTTTTGACTTTCCTTCAGCTTAGTCATTTCTTGGTTCAAGCCTTCTTGTAGCTGTTTAAAACGGTCATCATCTATCTGCCGATCTTCTCTCCTTCTTTCCACTAGTTCTTCATATTTTTCGTCTCTCTCTTTTCTGATTTCAACTATCGCTTCGGATATTTCTTTTCCTAGATTTACTTTAAAATCTTCAAACATTTTCTTACTCATTTCTCGTTCCCTTTCTCTTTCTGCTTTCTGTTCAGCATCTCTTTCACCCAAGGTTTCAATCAAACGTGCGAACTTTTGGTCACTCATTTCTCGTTCTCTTTCTCTCTCTGCTTTCTGTTCTACATCTCGTTCACCCAACTTTTCGATCAAACGTGCAAATTTTGGTCATTTTCTTCCTTGTCCTTTAATCTTTGCCCTTTTTCTTCTTCCTTTTCTTTTAATCTTTGCTCTTTTTCTGCTTCCCTTTCTTTTAATCTTTGCTCTTTTTCTGCTTCCTTTTCTTTTAATCTTTGCTCTTTCTCTGCTTCTTTCTCTATCTGTCTTCGCATCCCCTGTTCAGCTTCACGTTCTTCTAGCTTCTCGATCAAACGTGCAAATTTCTGATCATCTTCTTTCTTGTCTTTTAATCTTTGCTCTTTTTCTTCTTCCTTTTCTTTTAATCTGTGCTCTTTTTCTGCTTCTTTCTCTTTCTTAAAATCAGTCATAAAGGAGATCATCATTTCCCTCCAACCATCACCTGTTGGTGTTGGCGTAACTTGTTTTTCCACGCACTGTCTACATTTAACGTCTACCTCCGCTGCTACGTCAGATCTTGGAGTTTTATGTGCGCAACTTTCATGAACGTATCTGCTACAGCCGGAGCATGGTAATAAGGTTTCCTCCTTCTGTTCTTCATTCGTACAGCAAACGAGTCTCTCCTTTTGCTGCCTGGTCATCATCTTTGCTTCTTCTGTTTCTGAAACAGGCTTCTTCTTCTTCTGCTGGGCCACGAAGATCCACAGGTGGTTGCTTCGATGGTCCTGGTCACGGTCGCCAAAAATCACTGACACGCACCTTCTGCATTTAGGGCTTTATGTTAGTCATTTACAACCCTTTTATCGGACTTTTCAAAGGCTTCTAAGGGCTAGTAGGACCAAGCCCTTGCGAGGTCTGTGGTGCAGGATTTATTTTCAATTATCACCTATGTAGGTTTGAAATGAAAGATCTTTAAGACCTTTTATTCGAAGATTTATTTAAACTTCCGATGTTATACAAACACTTTTCCAAACAGACAATTCACCCCGTACAACTTGTAGGCCTAAACCTATTAGTTGTACCGAAGTTTATATCCCTGGTCTTTTTGATGATGCAGGAGAACGCCTTATTCAGAGTTGGGTTTGTGGAATATCTGCCAAATGGAGTACTAGTACATCAGCCAATCCGAAGATTGAAGCAAGATATTACCCAACGTCCCCTGAACCATCAGCCTTTCGGCAACCAGGAGAATGTCCCGTAGACTTACAAAAGTCTAGCTCTTTTTTATCATAATTTTGTTTACAATTTACCAAGGTTACTACATAGTTGTTTTATATTTCCATAGTTTCAACATTTTTTATGATTTAAGTTAAACAATTCATTTCCTATTGTAACATTAACAATAACACATTTTTAAAGAAAAGGTTGCAACATAGGTTAATATAATACAGATTGAACAGTTTTGTGCTTGAAAAAGCATGTGTTGACAGGGGCGACACAAATTTTACTGCCCTCCAGAAAGGAAGTGGTACAAAGGGACTGTTATTCAAACAGTTAATGAAGAATCTGCTGTATCATCTAATGAAGATATACCTCTGTCTCAGCTGCTGTGCAAATGGAAGGTATTTCATCGCCTACGCAAGAACAGGGCGAGAGTGACTTTGATATCGACAGTCAATTATTTCAAGATAATGTCAGTGATCCGGATGATCCCGATTTTTTGCCAGGGAAATCGCAACATTGTGATGCAAGTGGATGTAAGGATGCAGTCTTCTCCTCGTGTTCCAGTATCACATCCTGCTTTGCTGGGATCATTTCGTTCAAGATAGTGGCTGTATATTTCACAAGAAACGGGTGCTTATTGATAATTTAAAATGTGATGTAAATAAAATGCATGACAATTCTTTAATACACCAAAAGCAGGCTTCTCGAAAAGGAGGGAAGACAAAATTAGTAGGAAGCTATGAATACATCAGTTCAGCTACAGTTAGGTTGGTCAAAACAAGAATCGGATTGTATTGTCTGCATTGATGTGTAATATTAACAGCCGAGAATATAAAATAAATTGTGCTGAGAATTGTTGGCCTCTTGTTGCTGTTTCTTGATAGGGACAGATGGAAGCCTTGTGTTGCTGCAGCTATTAACTTTCGGGTTTAAGAAGGCTGAGTTAGTTAGTTAATTTGTTAACGGGGATTTTTTGATCCACATCATGAGCAATACGAGGGTGACTTTGACCACAGTGTCGTTTTCAGTTCGCTAAAGCAAGTTTGAGAAATCTTTGTCCCATCTCAGCTCGTACTCATCATCCAACTGGCACGAAGAAACCATCCTTACATCGTGCATACAATGCAGATGGAAGATTTTCTAGATTTTAAGGCGCTTGCTGAAGATGCGAGACTTTTCCAGCTTCAGAAGACTGATGATAGTTTTATGTTATAAGTTGGAAATATATTCCTGAACTACGATTTCAGGGAAGCAAGCCGAACACTATCTACATGAAAATAAGTTTACTGCAGGAGCATTCCACAAAAATCGTAGTGAAGAGATAGCTCCGAGTATGCCACCATCATTGAACAAAGGACCTGTGAAGTATGTAGAGTTATTGTCAATGTGTGCTGGTCCTTTTCCCGTGATTCGATTGATTTGGTGTTTTAAGTCCACTTTATGCACAGTAAGGCTAATCGGGACTGGACCTACAGTTTAAAGTGGGATCCGAACCACTATGTGCCTCCACCTTGTATCGAACCCGGGACCCCTTGATTACGAGGCGACGACGCATCCACTTGCGCCATCGGGGAGGTCCTTTTCAGCATGATTCGATAGTGACTGCAAAAAAAAATTACGCAAATTTGAACCACTGAATTGATCAGTTAGAGGAACAACGTGTTTCAGGTCACTGCATTTAACAAGAAATTCTATCTTGATGCTAATGTCGTAGACAAATTATCTCTCAATTTTGTGGTAGTGTTATGAAGTAATTTTACACTTTTTGTTTTTTACTTGTACTTAGTAGTGAAAAGTTTTGTAACTTGTCTATTGTATTTAAAACATGTAAATCTAAAGAACGTCAACATAAAAATAACCACTCACTTTGAAAATAAATGAAAAAATAAATAAGCTTCACAGACAATAACATCATGAATATTATATGCATGATTTTGTTCATATTTTGATTTTAAAAAAGATTTGTCAAATCGTGTAGCTGCAACTTGATACTAATTTGCATGGCTTATGTCAAATATATTTCTGAGTGATTAATAATTACGGTCTGACATAGTGACGTATCTCAACAAATTATGAAATTTCACGCACGTAAAGAAACACCTGTAACATTCGATTGCAGAAACAATTTGTCACTTTTTTGACAAAATAACATTTCTTGGTGGGGGGGGGGGTAGTATTCTCACAACTGTCTACCAAAGTGTGTGCGAAAACGTTTTTTTGCTCCTCCTGAAAACTTTAAAAAACTGAGATACGTCGTCATCCGACCGACGATATGTTTGGAGACATCTTGAATCCTGGCAAACGTCTTGCAGATGTGATTGTTTCTGTAGGAGACCTGAAGTTGATTGATCTAATCGTAGGGTAAAGTCTTGCAAATCTCAGGCGTTTCCTGTAGAAAAAGTCCATAAGTACTTTAGGAAAATAAAGCTGGGGAATTCCACATGTGGTGATTCGTATCTTAATATCACACTCCAGACTGTTCCTGGGGCACTCCCTGTGTTTCACATTTAATCCACCCCACTTCACCTAAACATAAATTTTATCACCTATTCCTTCCGTTTTCTTCCTATCTACCATGAAAACATTTTTTTTGCACTGGATGGATTAGATTGTTTCGAAGGGGTCTAGTTTGCATCTTTGAGAGATAATAAGGTACAACAATTTTCTGACCTATAAACGCTTTAGTTTTTGATTCGTCAACGTTGAAAAACAGTCATTCAGTACAACTAATTCCTTTTGTTTGGAGAAGCAAGTACCAGGGTGGGCGGAGACGAGCGATATGGGAGTGATGTATAACTAGACTTGTCACAATATTTCTTTCTATTATGTATGCTACAATCCTCGTAGCGCTGCACTTCACTGGTACAACTTACCTTACTAGCTCAGCAGAACATGCTGGTAACATCCCAGGGTTCTGGCAGAAATACTGCGTTCCCTCCCCTTTTATCCATTTGTGAAGTCCATTGAGGTCCACGTGGTTGTTCTCCCGCGATTCTGGTATTTCACAAGTATTAAAACTTTTCAAATGAAAAACCGCAATATATTCTAATTAGAATTTATTAAAATTACTCCCGCACGTATATCGCGTAATACAAAATAAAAATAAAACAGTTTCGACCGGTTACAGCGAGAGATGCGCAAGCCTAATTTTCCGCTACGCGAAGCACATCTTGCTTCCGAAAATCTTACCGAAAGCTGCTAACGGCTCTCAGGAAAACGGTTACTCCTCTCCACTGACTCAGTGGTAGTTGCGGCTCGTGGTCTGGCTCTATGGGTGTGCACTTCAGTCTATCGTCCAGAAGTGTTATACCACCCCTGTGAAATACCCACACCCGTTTTTGCGTACACAATGAAGCTTAATACTACTATATTGGCAACCCAAGTTTTGATCACCTTTCACTGAAAATGGGGCTATGACGTATTTCATGATTTCTTTTAACACGATTTTTTTTACAAATTTCAAATATTTAGGAAATTATCCAGCCAATCACGAGAAGAGCGATGTTATTGTGCAGTATTTAATTCACTCAAAACATAGAAATACCGAAACACCGATCTACAATATCAATACTATTGTTGATTTGCAAAATATTTCGTAAAAACTTTCTCCCCGGCTCTGCTGATATTAATGAACAAGGAGAATAATAAAATTAGCGTACACCAAAGAAGCCGATCCAACTACCACATGGAGGAAATTCAGTTGTAATCTATCTAGCTGTTGTTTATTTCTAATGACAGACTGATCAAACCAAGCAAATCAAAAGAATAACAAATGTTAAAGCAAATAACAGTACTCACTAAGTTCACACTGCCCTGCTTCGTAATCGTACTTCAGAATTTTCCTTCTCTTCCGCCGTATCCATATATTACTGCAATTGCTACAGGCTTTGTAGCTAACTTCCCTCCAAAAATTCAATAACGTTAAATATTAAGTCTCTGCTTTCGCTATGTACAGTTTTCCTATTCATCATGAAATAAAACACTTTGCACTGAAACAGAAACGACCTTTTGACAGCGTTAAATAATTTTGTAACGCAGTAAGAGCCACACAATGCAAAACAGCTGACTATTTGATGCACGCTCCCTCCCCGCGGGTTGATAATTAGGCTACTGCGCCACAGGAGCCGTTTATTTTGGCCAAGATGCACGAAGCACAGGCATGCTTAAAACACCCGTTTTGGTTTCAGTTGCCCTCTCCTCTTTTTCTTCCCCTGCTATGCTCGGGACAATATACCATCGAAATTTCCCTTTCATAAAAAAAAAATCCCTCAATTTGCGATGATGTATGGGTTGCATCGACTGAGTCACACGATCTCCAATGGAATTGGTTTGCAACACTACATTTGCTCGCACACAGATCGCTGCGTTCACAGGCTTCCTAAATGATGCAACCTCCTCTCACACGGCGCTCAAGCCAAAACACCCAATCAGCGTCCTCTACGCGACTGCTGCAACAGCGTCATAGCGAGCGAAAGTACCATGGTGTTTCAGCCCCGATCGCGGCCTGGTGTACGCGGGTTGATATCACGGATCGCAGACTTCTCCACCACCTCTCTTGGTGGAGCGGCGTGGGAACACTTGATGTTTCGAAGGAGATAGAGTTCAATAAATAAGTATAATAATAATGATTTGCATTACAGATTTATTTGGGTGTGCACGTTTGAATGTGCGAATAGGCAGAAGCCGCTACTGCTCAGTGATACCAGGTACTATAACTTTTCCATGCCAGAAAGTGGATAAAATAATGTGTATATTTGAACAGTAATATATTGAAAAGGTACATTCATCTGGCACAGTGAATTTTGATATGTAGTGGCAACAATGCAAAGGGGAACGCGTGATCTTCTACTCCACAAAATTTAAACAAATCAACAATCGTTTTCGAAATATTGAGAGAAAAGAATGACGTCTGCCAAAAACATGAAACTACGAATAAATATAAGAAATTTAACTTAAAAATTAATAACTTAGGCTTCACTAAACTGATGGAAATGAAACTTACGCAAATCTTTAGAACGTTTAAAAGCAAATCAAACTATTGGTTTTGAGTATATAAAAATTGCTTAAACTTACCTCTATTTATACTTCTACAGGGAGGTTATTTCAGTCGTTCACCGTCAGACCGTCGGCCGTCGAGCGCCTCCTTCATGCAACAGTTCCCGGCAAATTGACTTATAGGAAGTCCGTAACAGAAACCGCTTGCTTTGTAA
The DNA here is from genome assembly GCF_977018435.1 of Lepisma saccharinum. NCBI lineage: Eukaryota > Metazoa > Arthropoda > Insecta > Zygentoma > Lepismatidae > Lepisma > Lepisma saccharinum. Next base: position 179,926,428 of record NC_139229.1, read on the forward strand.
TGTTTCCACTTTTCACAATTACAGTTACAATTACAATTGAAATAAGCACGTACCTTGTCGCAAGGATGCTGGAAAAGGTGTCCTCCCAAATACAAATATTTCTGGCACCTTATTTCTGACATCTAATCCTAGATTAGACATCGCTACTTTATCCTCAGTTGTCGCGACAGCGCCGGCAGCTTATCGGGGGTCGGGGGAGTTGTCAGCCGCGAGAAGGCGCTTCATACTGAACAAACGCGACACCTGTCGCCAGTGATGCCAACCGTAGGGACATGTCCCTACGCATAGGGACTTTCACTATATTTCGCCCGCGTAGGGACAGATTTTACCAAATAAGGGAAAACGTAGGGACTTTTTTCAATCTTGGAAAACAACATTTTATTGTGCAAAGCTTACTCGCCAGTCAGTTGCACTTTCTTCGTGCTCGGTTTGGAATGAATGGATTAGTTTATCTGGATACTTTAGCGAGGAGGAGAAAAAAGAACTAACCAACAAATCTCCATCAGAATTTTGAAACATGTTATCGGTTACCAAGAACTTTCAAGGCAAGTTATTTTTTGAAAACATTTTCACTCTCGCGAAAATAGTGCTAACATTGCCACATTCTAACGCGGAAACGGAAAGAATATTTTCAATGTTAAGTGATACAAAAACAAATAAAAAGATAAATAAAATGGGACCAGAATTGTTTAAGACTGAAGGAAATACAGCATCACCAACCAACATCACTCTCTTGGCAGCAGCAGCATGTATGACTTCAAATAACATAATCAACAGTAAACGACTCAACGTTATTCATTAGGGGTGTGCGGGATCCCGAAAAGTCAGGACCGGGATCGGGAAAAAAAATTCCCGTCCCGATACCGACTTCGGGAAATGACTTCCCGACTTTTCGGGATCCCAAACAGTCGGGAAATAGCTACCGAATGGTCACTTTAAGAAGTCGTTAATTTTCGACGTTTTCTGCATTGTAAGTTTCTGTAACTTATCGGAAATTGTAAGTTTTTATTCTAGAAATGCCAAAACAATCACTTTAAGTGAAAAGCAAATTTTTTCGTCCCGACCCAAAAAATTCTGTCCCGCACACTCTTATTATTCATTAAGGCAAGAATTTACAATACCGGACCATTCTGTAATTTCTATGCTACGTCTTATACTCACGAAATAATTAGTCGTGATGATTTATCTCAAGTTAACATGTTGGGGTGAGGTAAAAAAAATTGGGTCATTAACGTGTATAAGTTGTAAAATAAGCTTTTTCATTCTCGCAATGATTCTCAGTATACAAGTATGGTAGCCATATTTGTTGATATGAACAATTGACGACGTTCGCAATTAGTTACGATGTCTACAGCGTTGCCACACTGTTGATTTCATACTTGGAGAGCATGGATCGTGTAAGAATGGCGGAAGAGAACAGTAAAAATGTTGTTAATGTTGTACAGATTGTTAGGTGGAGTGTGCAGGAGGATGGCCGTGGGCTAATTAATAAACTTATGGATTTCGGTATATTGCCGAAAGAAGGTGCTTACATGTGACAGCGACAATCACGATGTAGAAGAACATGTGGAGTGTGGACTGATTTGATTACAGGTAAGTTTGGTAATAGTGCATCGATCGTAAAAGTTCAGAATACGAAAATGGCATCTTCGATGATGAACGTTTGCCGTTAAAGTGCTACGAAAATAAGATTTTTTTTATCGGTTCGTAATCACAATTAACCCAAAACTATTCACGTATAGCCCCACTGACCATTCTCGGTAAGTTTAGGTTAAGTTAGGTTAGGCAAGGCAAACATAGTTAAAAATTTGGGGTCGAAAAACCATGCACAGGTAGCCCCACAAACGTTTGACGAATAGCCCCACGAACCATTCAGGTAAGGTTAGGTTAGGATAGGATAGGCAAACATAGTTAAAATTTGGGGTCGTAGTAATATCAGGAATGTATATTTAGTTTTTAAGTATTGGAAACACAAAATCTTCCAGTAAACAATGAGCAATCGTGCCGATCGCGGACCACTCAATTTCACTTATTTTGCAATTTCTACACGTGACCCCCAAATTTTAACTTCAAATTCGTGATTAGGAGGCCTCAATTAGTGAGTATGCGAAATATTACAAAAATCAGGGAGGGGTCCTGTATTGTAAATTCGCTCCTTCATTAATTGTGGAAGCACCGAGCAGAAAGATTTGGTAAGTAAATGTGTATATTTTATCTTCTGTTTTGCATGCTCATGAGGTGGTTTTTTTTTAGTCGCTTTACTTGGCGTAGGGACATTTGGTCAGTTGTAGGGACATTGCCGAAAAATGGTTAGCAACACTGTCGGCTACCAGACGTAGTGAGTGTACCGTACCCTCATGCACACTTCTGTTTGCGTTTATCAGTACGCGTGTTTTTTATACTGTTTTATTCATTTATTCAGTGCTAGTGCTTTATTGTGTGTTAATTGTTATTCATTCATTAGTTATGCCGCTAAACAAATATAGTCTTGAACAAAGAGTTTTTATGTACGATAATTACGTGAAAACGAATTCTTGCAGAAAAGTGGTCAGGCAATTACGAGAGACAGGATCTCTTGAACCTAAGAAACGTGTTGTATTGCTGTTGAAACATCTCTTATAACACAGGAGGTTAGTGATCATCATTATTATTACTTTTAAATATCATTTTACGCTTTCGGTTTGCTTTATTTGCCGGGATGCTCTCTTCCATTTCTGTCAAACTGAGGATAAAATAGCGATGTCTAATCCAAGATTAGATGTCAGAAATAAGGTGCCAGGAATATTTGTATTTGGGAATACACCTTTTCCAGCATCCTTGCGACAAGGTACGTGCTTATTTCAATTGTAATTGTAACTGTAATTGTGAAAAGTGGAAACATTACAAAGCAAGCGGTTTCTGTTACGGACTTCCTGTAAGTCAATTTGCCGGGAACTGTTGCATGAAGGAGGCGCTCGACGGCCGACGGTCTGACGGTGAACGACTGAAATAACCTCCCTGTAGATATATCCGTGTATAAAGTTAACAATTGTAAAGGCGGCCATATTGGGAAATTCGGTTGATGACATTAATGTAATATTTATGAACATGAATTATTAACTGTAAAATAAGTGAAACTATAATAAACATGAGATAATATACTAGCCATTATATAATAATATTCGTCAAATAATAATATAACTCAACGAGGTAATGGCCAACTCGGGGTCATTACAAGTTTTAAAAATAAAAATAAATATATTGCGACAATTTAGTACTTAGCTAAAGGGTCAAATTTTGCAGCATCTACGGCTGTAGTGATCACTAACTCACTGAGGTCATAATGCAAAGATATTAAAGTAATCAACAATAACGACAAACCATAAGCAAACTCGACATTAGAACATTCCAGTAAAATCCTTCAGTGACTGATGTGTATGCAACCAGGAAAACATTTCATTAGCTTACAATATTCCAAGCATCTCTTGCAGTTTCACATGCTTTACAATACTGTTACAGAACTCGTCAGGAGTTCAAAAAATTCTATTTGGAGCATCCTATATGCCATTATCTACTATGTATGGTAATAATATTACCGTAAGCGGGTAAATGGCTCCTGGTGGGCGATCCATTTCAATAGGGCAGTAGTTAAGTCTCCTGAATTTCAGTGCCATCACAGGACCGGATTAGAATATGACCACCGTGGCACCAGGTCTAGATATCTAACGGTTGAGCTGAGGTTCGGTACTCCGAAAAGTGCCATTTATTGTTCCTTCGAATGTGCCAATGTTGTTTCTGCGTTCTGTGTAAACAAGGGATGGGGGTGGGGGGGAGGGCGTCCTTGCCATTTTGCCGTCTTTCTACAACGATCTCACCATAATAGTGAGGTTAAAAATAGCAGACGACCTCCTATATTTTACGGCACAAAGCACTTGGAGTGAATTCTGTGGTGGACTGTTCTGATTTCTGGTGATAGCAAGAAATAAAAATTAGGTTAGAGAAGAAATAATGAATATTTTCGTCAACTTTCATCATAGAACTAAAGCAGTGTGTGTCGTACTTTTACACATTGAATAATTAGGCAACACTGTTAGGTCGTCCTCAGCGACTCACATTTAACCTGTAAATACATCTGCCAAACTACGTTGTCAGCACTGTATGCATTTTAAGGAATGTGGTTTTTCTGTGTTGTAGAGATATTGAAATCCCGTGCGTTTTGTAAGTGGCGAAGTAAAGTACTATACAAATTTAAGATCGAGAACTTCCAAGAGGGAAAAAAAGTCCTTCTCTGCGTCTACTGTCGGATTAAAAATAATAGATACTCGAGTTTCGACGCCAATTAAAAATTAACCAGTAGACCTACATAAAAACGAGTTACATCAACATTTAGCTTATTCATTTCTGCGTTAATCTATGCTAACCAAAAAATGTTTGAGTATGCGTTCTTTTTTTAATCGTCGTGAGAACAAAAAGAGCAGTTTTTTTAGTTTTGCAAACAATCGCTCTATTTGTAATTCTAAAAACAAAAATCGGGTGTTCAGATCGTGATGAAATTTTGGTACGGTGGAGGCAGGAAGCAGCGATGCAATTGAACCGTGTATACTGCAGATTGTCCCCGCGTGCGATGTTGGCACGTTCCACGTACATCCTTACTCCGTTGAATAAAATCTGCATAAAATCGGTTTCGAAATGTGAATTGACAACGATAATGGATTTTAAAAATATATGCAAGGAGTTTCAAAATACGACCAATATTGTATTTGAAGGACTACCCAATCGTGAGAAAAAGTTGTTTCACAAAATTGGTAGGAACGGTTATTTGACAAATTTAAAAAATCTCAAAATTAAAAATTGTGTTTAAAACCTTTCTGCCTTCACCGCACGATCACGATCTGATTTCATCATGATCTGACCTCCCGTTTTTTATTTATAGAATTTAAAAAAGGCTCTTTTTTGTTCTCACGACGATAAAAAATAGAAGGTATACTCGAAAAACATTTTGGTTAACATAGATTAACGTAGAATTAAATAAGCTAAATTTTGATGTATCTCGCTTTTACGTAGTTTTAGTGGTTAATTTTTATCTGGAGCCAAATTAAACTCTAGTATCCATAATTTTTAATCCGACAGTAGATACTGGCATTGCGAGAACTTCAAACAAGCTGAGAAAGCACATTGCCCTGGCAAAATGGGTTATTATAATACAAAATGTTTATCACACTAGGCGGCACACCGTGTCGGTTTAGAATCATCCTACCAGAAAGTCTGAGTAGAGATACCATGAGGCTTATGTAAATGTAGGTTGATTTGTACAGTTTTGCTGGTGTGCCATCAGTGGTAGATTTACGACTTTTACTTGGTTGGAAGGGGTAGTTTACCACCGAACTCTTAGTGTACACCTCATCTAAAAACCATAAGTTAAGATTTTGAAATTTGAAGTCAAATTGAACTATAGCATTTACAAGCAACACTACCTTATTGAAGATTTATTATTACTTTATGTACTATATGCACCATGCAATTTTATCATGGGGCGACTGACTTACATCGTTTGTAGTAGTAATATGAAGTTTTGTGTTAATTTCTGTGTTTCAAATTGGTAGAACTTCCACACATCTTTATGAAAGTTATAAATATTATTTTTCAATTATAATGCGTTGGATCAATTCTATAGTAACATTCATTTTTTAATATTTTTCAGTTGAGTATTCTCAACCGTACTTCTGCTTGCTCGGTAAGGAAATCTCTACTGTATACATATGGCTTGTGAGCTTCAGCGTCTAAGGTCTCGATATTAGAAATTTTACAAATTTTATTTTACAAAGGTTTTAATAAACCACGTGCAAATAAATAAAGGAACTTGCAAAGTACTTTGAAGGAAAATTTCAGCATTGAAGTGCTGATAGTATACGAAATGCATTTTTCTTTTGTTGAAATTTGATTATACATCTGTATATTGCTTTTGTTTAAAGGTGCAGAAATATTATTTTTTTGCGTTTTTTTATCTTAAGACTCTACTTTATGTATTGTTTTCAGCTTAGTACGTGTATTCCCTTTAAAAACTGAGGTCCTGGGTTATTTTACTTTGCGTTATCTTGCAGCATGAAGGCATTTAGGATATTACCAGAAGAACGAAATAGTGGGTTTCGATTTTAGAAAGTCTGGACTGATTCACTGAAACGTCGGCTTTAGCCACCGGAAGTCACTGAAGAGGGAGAGCGCATATTGGAGAGCCGCTTCCTATTATTATGCCCCTTGACAATATAGAAATATGATTCTACAAGGGAGATAGATACGTAATTTAAAATACTTGTGAACAGCCAATCTTTCCCCTCATCCTCTTGTTATTGCCGACGTCACTGGCTCATTACAAAGCACGTCCGGAAACATTCCTCTTTCAAATGCTCGGTAAGAATGGCAATGTGGTTTCAACGTTGCTACAGTTGATTTTGTTTCTCATTATAAGAAACAATTTGGCGAAGTTTATCTTTACTCCAATGTTATTAAGATATTTGGCAATAATCTGATGATTGTATGTGGTTCTTGCTTTAACAGATTGGCATAATGATTACTTAAGTTTGGGAAAAAGTATATTGTAGTCTCGAGACATTAAAAAATCTTCTGTTGCAATTGCAGTTTGTGTCGAGGGTCAAATTTATCTCCACGACGTCAAAATCCAATCAGCCTCACTAGATGAGAGAAAATTAAAACACAAGAATGCAGTGCTGGAGGTGAAGAGTGCTTGAATCTTTGCTCTATTTCAGCCACAGGAAGTTGTTCTGTCTTAATTGCAAAACAGTTCCAGGCGTTTCGCAATGATGTTGACCATAGCGAGTCCAAAATCCTGTTCCGCATCACGACCTCTAATGAGCGAAAGGCCAGATATTTGCATAAAATTCCGCGCTTCAATTAGAAGCTTCTTTCGACAGACGTTCTAAAAATAACGTGCTCGTTTGAGATCTGGCTAGTGCTGAGAGATGTACTAACTAATCTGTGGATTTCACGTGACTTTCTACATTTTAACGAGTTCTTTACAAGCATCATGAATTTTCCTATCGGTGATAGTCTGCATGATGTGGATGGGTCGTTAATGGAAGACATATAGACAGACTGGTATTCGGTAAGTCTCCCAGTCACAGGAATGTTTATGTTCCTAGCTCCAGTCGAGCAAGGGAACTTTTTCGACTTCTCAAGTAACTGGCAGTGAGAGATATTTTAGGGTTGATATTGAGCTTGGACTCACTTTCCCCATCAAAATGTTTGAAGCTCAGAGAAATTATTATTATAGTTATCACTTGTTGATTGAGCTGTTTACGAGGCCAGGGATTGTGGTTCGAATCCTGGTCCGGACATTGTTTGTTCTTTCATTTACCTCGTCAGTGGATCATTTGTCCTCATCGCTGATGTTATTTTAGAGCAATAGAAAAGCGAAGAGAAATAACTTAACACATAAATGCTTGTTTCCAAATCGTTCTGTTAAACTTAGAAAGTCTGCCTGCGATGCGCAGTTGTAGATTGCATACAAACACACGAATATCTACACAGTTCTTTCAATAACTAGAGAACTATCCCCAACCCCAAAGGAGAAATACTCCATTGTTGAGTGGATTGTATTACTTGAGAAGTCATTTACTTACCAGTAACAACAGCAGCAGCAGCTTTGCTATGGTGTGTACTGTATTCTGCATTTTATTGCTTTACCACCATCATGCGTACAATATGTATTTATCATTTTCTTAATACTCATTTTAATATATAAAAATATTTTCATTGTGCGCATGCCCTAAAGCAACCTGCGTGTACTTGTAACGGGGACCTTCGAATTCTTGCTCAAAGTAGCAACCAGTGTGAGATAACTATCGCCCGCTGGTTTGTAATTGGTTGCTATGAGTTGCAGAGGAACGAGTGATGTTCCATTTCTTCCATTGCAACCGCAACCGCGCTGTTTGCTGTTGCGGTTACCGTCTGCGGCGTCGAACCATCACGCGCCTCGTAACAACTCGAGCCCCGTTGTGGGGGAGGCAAAGCTAATGGAGAAGAGATGAGCAAGTGGGCTTCATTAGAAGGCAACCCGGAGAAAACCCATCATGGGTCAATAATCCCGTGGAGTAAGGCGCAAAGTACTAGAGAATCCCGTTGTTATCGTGAATTGCGTGTTATGCGCAATGTAGCGACAATGTTCGATGTCGGTTCTGAAATCTGAAAAGCAACGTTGGACCTTCATAGAGAACATGAAAATATTGAGAGACCGTGAACATTTCAGAGACGATAACCAAAATTCGACATTGAATATATTTTTGTAAATGAATTTTCTATTTGAATTTTGCATATTAAACATAGTAAATAATCATATTCCATTTCTGCTGTGTCTGATAAAACACTGTGATTTTCTAAATAGTCATATTGTTAATATCTCCTGATCAACGTAGATGCCACACATGCCTTTATTGTATTCTCGATTAAGTCCGACTTGTGTGCACATCCGAATCTGCAAATGACAACAATCTACTCCCCACGACTACCCTGCAGCCGAACAGTACCGAACAGACAGGTCGAATGAACTTGAGTTTGATCTTCATACTGCACTTATGCACTAGTTTTATTCCAAACTACGTAGATGGGTTTTTAAAACCTTGCACGTCTATATTAACCCATTACGAATGTGTAACTCGGAAGTTTTCTTTTGGGAAGAAACCCGGCAGGTTGTTTTGCGAGGTGCGCAGAGTGCACATTCACTTGAACTGTTTCCAACGGCTACGAACACAAGATCCCCGCCTGTTGCGTTTTTCCTTCAACTAATTCATGATTTCATTGTTCAGCCTTACTTTCGCGATTAACTCAGAGTGTCAGAAAAGTGAAGTAAAATAGTCAAAATCCTACGAAAATGCTGCAACGGATATCTTGAGACTGCGTTCTGTTGGGATACCTGACGTGCTCCCATGACCCAATGTGATAAGAAAGAGTCCTAGGAACATTTTGTGTCCATTTTACAGATACGAGTTTTCCACCCACTGCCTTCAATTGGTCACCTTCCAACGCGAGTGACCACTGTGCATGTTCATCCTACATATGTCACACGTACGTGTTGATGTTTGTATGCTCACTGACCAGCTAGGTTCACATCTCGGAGACGTTATGAACGTTAGAGAACTGTAATACTTGTCATTTGTGTTGCATACTCGCCTAGGCGCAACACCTCTCGAGACCTCTACAGGACGTTGATGTTCGTTAATTTTTTTCTCATGTCCACTTAGAGCAGTGCATTTCAGGCTCTGCGTTCATTTTATTTCCCATCCGCTTCAATATCGTTGTGGGATGGAATTTTCCTCGCTTGGGAATTTTTTCTCACTGCCTGAAGAAAATCACGGAGACATCAACAAGCTCCGATGTCTGCTGACGTTTGGAGCCTGCGATTCGTGGCTTTAGAAATTCCAAGGGACGGAATGCGAGTTTTCATAACGTTGAATGTTGACTGTCATCGAATATGCCATCTGCTGTCCTCCCTCCTTTTACTTCAGACCTAATCGCTGTGATAGACGAAGGGAAGACGGATGCTGGAATTCACTGGGACGTTCCCAAGAGAACTGCAAAGGTCTTGGAAGGTATTGATTTTGCCTCGATGAATTAACCACCAATTGCAGCAATTTTAGAGTTGTAAAGGTATACTTCTGCAATGTCTACTCAAATTCAAAAAGATCACTTCGAATTATTTGGGTCTGAAAACTTACACCCAACGTCCACATTTTGACTTTTAGATTCTTCCAGCTCTGTATCTCATAATCGATGAAAAGCAAAATTCGATTTCCAAAAACCTAAAAGTCGTAACTGGAAAATGAGTGCACTGTCCCTGCAAAACTAATTTGCAAGCATGAACAGGGGGCCTGGCAAATAAATAAATTTATCATGTTTTTAATTATAGATACAAATATTGTTATATCCTCCAAATATGTAAATTCTCGCCTGGTGGAAAAAATGTTCACAACAAAAACTAGATCAGGCTTAACAAGTATTCATGATTTATCTTATTAAATTATAGTCTTCGTTTTGTCAGGCTTGATACCGGTATTTGCAAATATGATAGAACAGGTTAGGCGCAGTTAAAGAATGAGAAAATAATTAAATTTATACTTCACACTTTATAGGAAGTAAAACAATTACTATAATTATTATTGTGTGAAGAACCACATATTATCTTTTTTAAAACTCAATTTTAAAGTATGGCTTGTCAGGTTTTAAATGGTAAGCTTTTTAAATTGCGCGCTGCGGAACCACGATTCTTGATTTCGAAACCATACGTTGTTGTTTGGAATCCTCCATATGCAGAATCCTAGCTTGAAATATCGAGTATCATTAGATTTTCTTAGTTAGTCTCAGGAGGAGAGAATTTTAAAAATTAAACATTTCTCGACGTACTTTGAAATCTAGAAATTAAATCTGGACTGCAGAGTTTCCGCAGATATTTATGATCAAAGATTTAAGATCAAAAACCATTTTCATTGAAACCGTTAAACAAAGAATCGCTGGTTGAGTTATGTAGCATACCCTTTACTTTCTTTACCTTTTTTGTGGCTGTGTTGGTCTTTGAATTTTCTCCTCATTCCACCCAACGCTTCGATGGCTTGTAACAATATAAAAATGAAGGCAGAGAAGAGGAAGTTCCTCGATGGTTTGACGTCATGCCTCTGCTTTCCACCTCTGTGTATTTGAAGACAAAACGTCAGCCAATTACTATCCCTGCCTTTTCCTCATCGTTGTGCGTGCGGGAGGGAAAATCCATTCCAGTTCAGTGGAAGCGCCATCGTTGCCCATGGCGTCGCATATATTCGTTTTCGGTTCCCATGACAACGTGGACGACACTTGGATCACTGAAATTAAATAAAAATAGAATGACGACGTCAAAAGGTTCGGTGCAATATGAATGCAATCATCCACTCACGTGTAAGCAGAAAATTGTGTAAGTTATAAGAGACATTACTGAACACTTTTGGTGTCATTGACCCAATTTCTTACCATTATCTTAACTTCATAAACACCCTATACTGCTATTCCTTACTAGTGCATTAAAACAAGATACTACAACCACAGTCGATAATTCCTTAATGCTTAGGATGCTTGAGATACAACACGATACGAATTCATTTACACAATGTTGGCGAAACCATGCTTCTTAATTCTGGAAACTGTAATCGCAATTTTCATGCACGTACGCACCTGCGCAATGGTTTTGCGTGGGGGGAAGTGTGATATTTCATCTGGTATAGTTTTTACAGCCAGTACATCACGTGCCGATGTTTGTGACACTTGAAACAACATGAATAAATTAAATTGACGTATTCACTGCAGTTAATTGTCACAGTACGTGCAAACTATTTGAAAGATGTTCTGTAATCCGACATACAATGCTTATATCCAAGGATCTATTTAGTAGCTTATTGCTCCACAGAGTGCAAGTTGGCGAATGTCTAATGACGTTAACCCATAATAACCCATGTAGTTTAATTAGTGACAATAAAGGCAGCCATTCTAACAGAGGTATCATCAACTTTTTAACTGACTGTGTGACCTGTTGGCCACCCATTCTTCATCGGAACTGTAGCTCCGTTTATTGCACACACATACATGTAATCATATCATAGTCGTAGGACTTCTATACACACACACACATCTTAATAATAATTTGAAGAAGGCTAACATTTCCCCGTCTATATGCAAATTTTACGGAAAAGTCAGTTCATTTGTTAACGTTACAGTATATAAATAATATATTTCAATTAACTTTGAGCAACACCTAAACGGCAATCTTCCATGATTGGTCAACGCAGACGTGGGATTTTTGGAGACTTTTAGTATGTTATTCAGAGATCTGAAATAAACTCGCTTCCAATTCCCAGCTATAAACTATTTTTTGCAATGTTAAAACCTAACATTACTGAACATGTTATAAAAGTACCACACTTGAATCTCCGCCATTTTCCAACCAATCCTCACCCACTGTATATAAAATTTAAGCTCTTTTAAAAACTTTGGAAGAAGTACAGAATATCATTTTCAGATAATGCTATCAATTTTAGTTTAAATCCATTTGAAAAAATGTTTCTTTTTTTAAAACTTCCTTTGTGTATATATTTAATATTGTTGAAATTATATTGCAGTATGAGATTATTAAATGCATTACTATTTTTTGTTATTTTTAACTCTTTAACAATCAAATAAAAACTAAGAAAATTTATACGCACTCTCTTCATGTGCGTTTCCTTATTTTCAATTACTCAAGATTGTAGATGAAGAATTAAATTTATATATTTAAAACAATGTTATTATGTATAATCCATGAAATATACTCAGATTTTTCTGTACTTAAAATATAGTTCTTTCACGGTGATATTATATATTTTGTCTTTGTACCAAATTTTGAAAACATGCCATCCAAGGAAGAGAGATTCAAACGGGACAAAATGAGGCGAATACAATAGGAACCAAGTTGAGGCTAGATGAAAAACAAGACGAAACATTTCTCACAAATTAATTCATTTTTTTCTCCCTCGGACGGAGGAATTCCTGCTGCTCGTGTTAACGAACAATTAGCAGATAAATCCAAGCCTGGACACTTCACACTTGTCGGACCAATGTTAATTATAATGAACGACGCAGTTTCAGATCTACGTGTTTGATTTTCCGATTAGACCCCCTCGGAGGGAATTTAATGCTTTAGGGGGAAAGAAGTGGCGTTGTGCTTTTGTTTCTCCTCCCTGTTTTCGCGCCTCGGGTTCTGATAGGCGACTGAGGGCGGGGGAAAATATGACGGTTGTAAGTTCCGCTTAATTTTATGCGTTAGCTTCGCTTTATGCCCGCCGGGGGTTTGTTTCTCCCATTTGCTTCCTCCTTTTCACTTTCTCTGTTTCTCTCTCTCTCTCTCTCTCTCTCTCTCTCTCTGTCTGTTTGTTTTTCTCCCATTTGCTTTCTCCTTTTCACTTTGTTTCTTTATAATCTCTGTTTCTCCAATTTGCTTCCTCCTTTTCACTTTCTCTGTTTTTCTTCTTTCTCTGTTTCTGTTTGTTTCTTCCATTTGCTTCCTTCTTTTCACTTTCTCTGTTTCTCTCTCTCTCTCTTTGTTTTTCTCCCATTTGCTTTCTCATTTTCACTTTCTGTTTCTTTATAATCTCTGTTTCTCCCATTTGCTTCCTCCTTTTCACTTTCTGTTTCTTTATAATCTCTGTTTCTCCCATTTGCTTCCTCCTTTTCACTTTCTGTTTCTTTATAATCTCTGTTTCTCCCACTTGCTTCCCCCTTTTCACTTTCTCTGTTTCTCTCGCTCTCTCTCTCTCTCTGTTTGTTTTTCTCCCATTTGCTTTCTCCTTTTCACTTTGTTTCTTTATAATCTCTGTTTCTCCCATTTGCTTCCTCCTTTTCACTTTCTCTGTCTTTCTTTTTTCTCTGTTTCTGTTTATTTCTTCCATTTGCTTCCTTCTTTTCACTTTCTCTGTTTTTCTTTTTCTCTCTGTTTCTGTTTGCTTCTCCCATTTGCTTCCTCCTTTTCAAATTCTTTGTTTTTTCTGTTTGTCTCTCTGTTGGCCGTCTCTCTCTCTCTCTCTCTCTCTCTCTCTCATTTCCTTTTTCTCATTCTTTCTTGCCGTTTATCATCTTCCTCTTTACTCATCTTCATGCCTCAAGTTTTCTCTGTTTCTCTTATTTCTATATCTTTGATTTTTCTCTTTCTGTCTAGGGATGTAAACGAGACTAAACAAGACGACACTTGAGCATCCCAGTCCCGTCTCGACTTAAATATACCCATCTCGTTCTCATTTCGGTCTCGGCGGACAAGTCTGTCTCTAGTCTCGAAGTATTTAGTATAAACAACATATCTAGGATGTTCCCGAACACATTTTCACGGTGTATTTGTGTTTGACGCCTCATTTCGTAGAAATTTGTTCCCTGGAGAAGTCAGGGAACTAAACTTATGAGAAGTGTGAGAATTTTGAAAATATACTCAAAAAAACCTGGAAAGACCAGGGAAAATGATGCTGTCTTTTGGTACTTGGCAGAATTTAGGAATTAAATCAAATTCTACTTCTTTCTTGAACTGGCTTCTTGATGGGAGTTATTCTGCATAATAATGGTTTTGTAGTTATTTATTTATTTATTTATTCAGAACCATGTTAAATAAACTTTATTTTCTTGAATAGCAAGGCCTCCCCGATGGCGCAGGGTAGCGTCTTCGCCTTGTAATCAAGGGGTCCCGGGTTCGATAGCCGGTGGAGGCACATAGTGGTTCCGATCCCACTTTAAACTGTAGGTCCAGTCCCGATTACCCTTACTGTGCGACTTAAAACACCAAATCAATTAATCAATCTTGAATAGCAAGTGCAGTTTAACACTTGGAAGATTATTAACAGAGAAATTTATTTTGAAATTGCCCGAAAAAGACGGGGAATTTGTTTTAACAAAATCAATTGGATCCCTGTCTGAGTAAAGTTCAGCAAGGGAACCAATGTGTAACGGCGACATGTATACGACGACGTTTGGTCGAGAGTACGTGTGCGTACAACGCACAGATGGACGGCATCGCTCGGCAATGATCAGAGGCAGAGATGATGTAGAACATTTGTCTCCCCGACCATAATAGGCACCGCGGTTTATGTTTCACGGACATTACGGCCCATAAAGTCGGGTCATGTTCCGATGTAAGTACACAGGCGATTTAACGCCAGTTGCAGCTGCGGGAATTTGACGCGTGCTGCTTCGTTGTTTATTAGGTGCGGGCGCCGCACTTGAAGGAGTCGCTGAGGGTCTGGGAGAGGAATCGCCATGTGCCACGGTTTGTCGATGCCTGAACGCTCTTGCGCACTGCAGCGCGCAAATGTAATACCAGAGGAGGATCTTTATTTCCGGTGGTTGAAAGCTGATTTGATTTATTTTAGTTCGCTTTTCTGCCACTTTTGGCTAATCGCGAAGATGATGATGAATGGTAATAAGATGAAATGCATGAAAGGACAATCACTAACCAAATTGACAGAACACAATACAAGCTCCATGGAGGATTATACTGGCTGTTAGTCCAAACGCCAGAGCCTCGCTAGTCTGCAAATTGTAGTTCAGGCGTTCTACCCTTCCAAAAGGGTCATCCTTACACTCCAGTGAAAGGTAGTATCCGAGCCACTGTGCAACGAGGCTCCAGCGAGAATCAAATCCAGACCTTGATTACGAGGCATTATGCTACCGAGAAGACCCCATTATTAATACTGTATTGTTTGTTTCTAACATCGTTTCTTGCCTCTTTGAGTAAATTGTTACAACGATGATGTGTAAAATATATAAACTATAAAATAAGTATTTAATAAATAGATTAAATAGTTCTGATAATAAGCATTGAAATAATGCACATTCTATAGTCGGGATACGAACCTAGAATCTTGGGCGGGAGATTATGAGTCGAACAGTTATGACGTGGCTTTATTATCACTATTATTTCTGATTAACATTACAAAAGATGAAAATTGCAAGAATGTCATTGTATTTGTTTGATCGGTTTTGTAATTGTATCTATTTATTTTTAATATTTCTTTACGCTGCCTGTTCGTAGGTCAAAATAAAAGCACAAACGAAGAAAATAATTTTGTAGGACGACAAAATACACCAACTGTTCGACAAAGAATTTTGCATCTATTCTCAATTGACCTGTATTCGCAGAAGAAAAGAGGCCAAATATCTCCCTCGAAAATAAAATACAATTCCCAACGTGTGCCTAAGGTAGCGGCTAATTCCACGTATGGTATTAATATTATTCATAAATGGGGTATATGATCAGAGGCGCCAACTTCACATAAATATTTGGAGCGGGGAGGGAACAAGATTGACAACAATATTTTTTTATGCATAATGTATATATTTCTTGAGGATTTGGGGGGGGGAGGGCGGGGAGAAAGTGCCTTGTAATCCCTAAGTCAGTGGCTATGGATATGATGCCTGTAAGGACGAAACTTCAAATTCGAGAAGAATCAGAGATGCTGGGCAGCAACAATACAAAATAAGCCATTATTTTAGGACAAAATATGCCTCCTTGATGGTGTGGTCGTTGGCAACTGCGAAAGGGTAACACAGTGTTCGAATCTCACTTTGAACTGCAGCTACCACGATTAAAGTGGATTTAAAAAAAAAATGAACGGAAGATCTTCAGCAACTAAATTCGATGATTTCGTCAGCAGTAACTTGCTTCGTTCAAAGACTGCTAAAATGTGTAAAAGGTTTAAATTGTGCAATGAACAGCTACACCGGCCAAACAAGACGCCAAGGAATAATATATGAACAATCCCATTGACCTATACTCCTCTGTTTGACGGCAGACTTCAATAAAATATGCATTTTACATCCCAGGTCGGTCTGTAAATTCCAGATAACGGCGTGAAATTTGTCCGAGTGAAGAAACGCTCTGCCCAAATCCAAGCTGCATCTGTGCCGAAGGAGAAGGGCAAAGGGCAGCCAGATCCTGCCTCCTGACAGTGCAGAAATTTATATTTGGTTCGCGTGAAGCGTGGGCGAGTCCTGTTGGAAATAGCGAGATAAAGAAACTAGTTGCTAAAGTGTTTGTAGAACAACAAAACAATGAGTGGACCCTCGACCAGACTTTCACCACATTCTACGGAAGGGTCAACCCGTTCTCATGGTTTACAATATTTCACACTTTTCATGTGTCTGGAGTGTTTCATTCAAAGTTCACTCAAGTTTTTCGCATTGTGTTCGTATTAGCCCTATTAATTTCGCGTTGTATGTCTGGGACTTATGCCATACCTTTTTATTGTCTTATTTGTATCGATCTCTAGCTGTACAGTACACTTGTATGCGGTGTTTTTTGGTTATAAAGATATAGGAGAGTATTGAAACTTAATAGTTGCACTTCCTACCTCTTCAAAATAAACTTGTACCCACTGTACCATATTTTCACAATGAAATTTCTACGAACATACATGGTTAGTTTAAAATATATGAATAGACAAGCTAAACATGCACGAAGCAAATATGTAAGTGTTGCATTTGATATATACAATACAAACACCATACGTTGGTCGAAAAATCAATTTGATGGGGAAAAGTTTTTAATTCCGGAAGAATTTTCTTTTCTAATTCAGTACATATTTTCGCTGACAGTCAAAATTTTGTACGAGTTCATAATAAGGAAAGAGAAACATTAGTGGACATTTTTAAAGCTACTTATATTGATATTGTAGACAGTTAGTTTATTGTAAGGGGGATTTCACACGTAATGTTGCGTGTCACGTGAAACCCACCAATCAAATGAGAACTTATGCAGCATGTCACGCCGCTTCGGTCTGAAACGTTGTTTATGAATGGTTTGTACTGAAGTGACAAGCGTCGCGTGTTCATCGTCACTTCGGTGTGAAATAATCCTAACAAAGCATGTCCAATGGAGGCAAACTTTACGTTAAGTTGAAGAACTAAAAAAAAAAAAAAATAACCTATTTCTATAATTTGTGAGTTATAACATTGCTATTAAATTCACTCAATATAATCATGTTGAGGAATTTCTTTATGTTAAATATTGAATAGAAATGCACTACCTATATTAACTTATTGTGTGTCGCTATGCGGCGAAGAAGAGTCGAAATTTCACATTCTCCTCCAGTGCAAAGAAACAAGGGAGGCAAGACAAAAATATATCAGGGAAATAAATGAAGATAACATTGAGAATATAATGACAAGCGTTATTAGGAGGGAGAGACCGAGAGGCGGGGGGGGGGGGGAGGCGCAAATAAGGAATCTGGGAACTTTCCTACACTACGACTGGGCAAAGAGAGCAATGAAGCTCAGTGGGGATAGCGAACATGTGTGAAAGGGGGGAGGGTTAGTAAATAAATAAATTAATAAATAAATGTGAGAATATTTAGGAATCACTCAGGTAACAGTGCAAGTATAGGGAAAGATTTGAAATGAAATAGTGTTTGTGAACTCCCAAGAAGTGTGAAGGTGGAAGCAGACTAAGAGGAGGTAGGGTGTAAGGAAAGTGTACTAAAATGTTTCTCTTGTATGGTATGTATAGCTGTAAAGGCAAATACTGGAAATAAATTCTATTCTATTCTATTCTATTCATTTATTGAAAGACTGGGAGTGGTTAGCTACGACGCCAGTGGTCCCGGGTTCGAATTCCGGCCTGCGCATGAGTGTTCGTTGCGAGTGTCCGTTCATCAGTTTCATCATATCATCATTCATCCCTATTTCCGCGATTAGCCAAAAGTGGCAGAAAAGCGAAATAGAATTAATAGAATTAACTTTAGATGTAGCCTTACAGCGGAGTTTATTTTACAGTGAAATTCTCAGTAACAAAAAGAAAAGAAAAGACACGCAAATAAATTACTAACAAGAATAAATAAAGATGGCATAGTTAAGAAATTAAAGACCCTCTTCCGTCTTTAATAGAAACTGGGATCTTTCGCGAGGATGAACTTTTCCGTTTTTCCCCCGATTGAGAATTGGTGGGTGAAGTTATAAGTGAATATTCGCGATCAGTATTCAAGAGGGCAGAGGAGCAGCGGGAAGAGCGGATGCCGGCAGCAAGTGGCGGGGCGAAAGTCAATGAGGATTGACGGCTGGAAGTGTCATCGACTGCCGCAACGCAATGAGGCCTTAGCGCTTTTGCACGGCGGCGTTTCGTTCTGCGAGTCCTCTTGCTCTCGGCAGGGAACGCTATTTCCTTGGTCCAGCTGTCTTCATTAGTCTGGTCTCGCGTCGTTTCTACGCCTGGAGCCAACTGCTGAAGGAACGCTCGGGCTGTCACGCAAACCGATCAACCCTGTAGTTTTGCTCAAACTATTCAAATTTGTAGGCGCTATTTGCACACGAGTACTGATATGGCATTTATGCCAGTCAGTACATATTTGGGGTACTGGTCTCCCCTATTATAAATTGGAATCACTTCGGGGTTCGATCCCTGGTGGAGGAACATTGTACCTATTTTATATACTTTATTTCCATGACATTAATTCTCCTTCGATGTAGCCACCTATTCAATTCTAATATCTATTATTATGATTTTAATGTGAGAACCTTTGCTTCCACATAAAACTATATATGAATATATTAAAACACTATGTATGTTACACATATGCACGCACACACCACATGTTTTACTATGTTAAAATGGTTAAAAAGAAATTGACATTGGTGGTAGTACCAGTACTTTTTCAGTATGTTTGCCCCCTCCAGATTAAGATTAAATAAAAAATTCACATACCCATACACGTGGTTTCGTATTTTACAACCACTAGAAGAGCTGAGTGCTCAGTGGAGATTGATAGACGTTATATGCACATTACTCAAGTCATTAATAATGAAGAACATAGTAGTCGATTAGGATAACAGTGCGAGCTGAAAAGGTAAACAAAAATATACACCATATCTCCTCTGACCTACAAGATATCTTGACACGCTACTGCCTTACATGAATGCACATTGATAAAGTGGGTTGTAATCCAATTTCATCGATGAATGCAATAATTATATTGTTTAATAGCGGGTAATGAAAGATTTGATTTTTTCCTCGCTTTAAAATCTGCTGTCCTTATTCAGTTAAGTTGTTTTATGTGTTATTCAATGTCGACAGAGTTTTGTGATATCTGAACTTCGTCAATAAACTTTTTTAGGCCATATAGCTATAGTGACTTCTTACTGTTTTTCAAGTGATCGATCTATTGCTAGCGTGCTTCAACTTATGTCACCCTCGGTACGCTTTGTTGTATATATAAAAAAAAAAAAAAAAAAAAAAAAAAAAAACATGCAAAGAATGAAAGAAGGCAATTTCGAAGGTAATGAAACGCGAGGCTCAACTATATAAATATTTTTACTCAACAATCTATATATTAACAGAAACATGGTGTCTGGTACCCAGATTAAACGCAAGCCATTTCTCGAACACGTGCGTCATATTAACAAAGTCAGAACACGTCAAGACTCCATTCAGCTTTTTTACTTCCGTCACGACAAATTCTGGAGCTAAGTAGACACGGGTTAATTTGCAACACTACAACAATGAAATTGTGCCTGGGACTGATGAGCAGCAGTAAAACTCTGGCAATCTCGTCGGAACACTGCGCCATTTTGCAGAAAAAGCCAGCTGTACAAATACCGACACATTTCAAGAAACAAACTGTCCATGGTTAATAAACAACCATTCGTTTGCCAC
Source organism: Lepisma saccharinum (assembly GCF_977018435.1). Classification (NCBI taxonomy): domain Eukaryota; kingdom Metazoa; phylum Arthropoda; class Insecta; order Zygentoma; family Lepismatidae; genus Lepisma; species Lepisma saccharinum. The sequence goes on from NC_139229.1 coordinate 179,946,598, forward strand.
TGATTTTTATGAAGAGTTATGACCTAATGTGAATGTATAGTTCCGTGCTTCAGGTCTAGCTCCCCACCTACACAACATTTTCCACTGCAGGTTGACGATGTTGGTTAGAAGAATGGGATTGTGGTAGACACTCGATATATGCACAGGTTACAAGATATAGGGTTAAATTTCTTAACAAAGCCTCACATAGTTTGATCGATATGTGCGGATAGGCAATGTCATTGCCACAATAATAATAATACAATACCGGGCTTTATTGCATATCTGATTATACTATTTCATCAGGTAAATACTAAAATACCACATTCGCTGACCAGCGCCTTACGTTATATCCGAAGCCTGACTAAAAGCGTAAGATAAGAGGTGTAACTGCAGAGAAACCTGAAGGGTGCAGAGGGCACACGTACCAGGAAGCACCTCATTTGTTCACAGTCACGAGACTCGTCAGCCTGAAATACTCCATTTCCAGGGTGCACTATTTGAAAGATAGATTGGCATTGAGCTGTCTTGTTTTTCAACATTTTCTTCCTTTTTTTTTAAAGAAGTGGCAGAAACGTTTATTTGTCGAGCAGTTGTGAACCACTTTACTGTGAACACCTTCATATATACTTGCAAAAAATGCTTGTCACAATTTAAGGCCACTTGATGCACATATGGGCTAAACAGGGTTCGATTATAGGTCGGCAGTATTATGTACGTACTTCTAAAACTTGCCCTGGATTTGGAGGAACAGAAGTTAAACTGCTGCTACTTCGGTGTGCAACTGATTATATTGCCATCAGTTGTTGTCCAAAATATGGTAAAAGTTGAGAGTTAACTCAACGTGTTCGAATTTAGCAGAATGCAAGAGCATAGCGCTTCAGACTTTTCTTTTTCCGTATTTAGATATTTTAAGCATTATGTCCTAATCAACTGAAATGTCGCAATACCAAAGCAACAATTCTATTTTAAAAGATTGATATAACTAATAGTTTACGTATTCCCATTACAAAAAGATTCGACATGTCAGGGCTTTAAAATTAAGTAGCAATACTGGATATTCTGATGAATAATAAAGAACCATTATGGGTGAGGAAAACCACACCCGGTTGGGAAAGAATTTAGGCATGTAGAGCCTGGAAATGATGCCAAGAAAGGAGAGAATTTTGTGTTCCCCTTCAATGTGAGCACTACGTACTAGTTAGCGACTCTACAAAGCTTGCAGACAACAGTTTACAGCGATGGATGCGCAATGATTTGCGCCTTGAGGACGGACGAAAAGCGGCGTGTGGGCGGAGCCACCTCTGATACGGTAGACTCGTCACGAATATCCATACAAAGAATCACTAAAAGCATTCCAAATACATTTTCTAAAAAGGCAAAATGTTCAGCGCATGGACATCTTCAGAAATTGTGCATGGCAATAGATTAATGGTACAAAGGGACGTTTCACGGAATGGACATCGCCACATAAAATCAGCGGCTCCGTAAGAAGTCTCAGCGTGTGAGCGAAATTTGCGTGTTTCGTCTTTGATCTCTGGCCGTTAAATACAGGAGTACGAGGGCCTCGCTCATTCGGCAGGGCAAGCGTTAATCTCTCTCATTGTGCAGCTGTAAATTACCCTCAATTACACACTCCACCTGGCCGGCGACGGAGCAGCGATTTGCATGTGTAATACTCGCTGCCCAACTGGCACCTGCATTTAGCAAGATTCGGAGAGCAACTTGAATGGGATACTACGGATACATGGGGAAGTATAGATGCAATAAATCATATGTGATGGTGCTGTCAGGATGAAAGGTCAACTGATGACGTAGGTATGTCATGTCTGACCAGTACATCGCGGAGGAAAAAAACACACGAGGTAGTGCAAGAATATTAAAAAATTACAAAGCCGCAATGAAGATAAATTACGCTTTATACACAGATGAAACAATAAGGACTGGAGTATAGAATCCGTACTACTGAAATGTGGTCTGCAGGAGTCGAATCGGAACCCTTTTAACGCAATGTATACAGATTGTTCACAGGTAAAAGATTTAGCGATATTCATATCGCCAATTTCTTACTTAGTTCTTAAACAATAATAAATTATTGGCGGCGCCAATTTCATTTGGCCGAAATACATGTTTGGTTTCAAATTTTAACAAATTTTATAATGCGAAAAGTAATATTAAGTGAGTTTTTAAAGAAGGCTATAACGTTAGTCTGTGATTATATTCTGGTAACGTTAATCCGCTGAGTGATGGATTAACGAACTTCTCTCGTTAGTTTAGGTTATCGCATAACTTCAGATATCAAGGGCCAACAGTTATCTGGTTAGGTGGATCAATCACTGCTTAATTTTATACGACAAAAAGGGCTGTCTTTTATTTAGACGCAAAAGGAGGCGATAGTAATTTAGTCTAATAGAAGTAACTAACGCATATTCTTAGTTGTAGATTTCTTGAGGAGGGAGAATCGCTTAATTTCACAATCACCATTTTAGAAGCGACGGCTAATTGGTGACTTATCGTAAGTTTTAGATGCCTCCGTGTGGGTGTTCGTCCTTCCCCCTTATCCGCGCTAACACTGCTTCAGCGAAAAAATACCACGGAGTTCAAATTCCAACAACTGGGAATGTCAGGCTCTGAAGTTGACCGAAGTTGGCACCACTCGCTGGGATTAATGCCACAAATGTCCCGCGTTATTGACACGACAGTTGGGCATGCGGAAAATTGCCGGTTATCAGGTGCCACACACATTGAGTGGCGTGCAAGAACTCCGATGCTGTATGACTGGAATCCTGCACCTGACAAGCTAAGGCGGAGGGGGGAGCTGGATCATTGCCCTAGCCGATATCTGGGAACAGTTGTGTACATAAAAACAAGTGCCGTGGAAGGTAAATCTAGCTGTTAAGTTGAACATGATGGGCAGCCAGAGGTCCTGCGTTCAAATTCCTATCATGGAATGGGCTTTCATTTACTTGCTCATATTTCTCGTCAGGTCAAACAAATGAAATACATGTCAAATCAACCAACTTTTGCACCTCATAGTTTCATATTGTCATGATATTTTTTATTCGAAAGTTCCAATGTAGTGAAGCAAAACTGCAAATTTGTAATTTTTTTGCGGTCAATAGTTTCATTGTTATTGATTGCTGAAAAATCTCTTTGATTCAGAACTAAAGATAGTCATAACTTCCAAATAGGGAAGATACATAGTTGAGACGGGCATTATTTAAAGCTCTTGATCTAGGCTATTGGTTGGCCTCAACAACAATGAATTCGTGAAAATATTAGATTTTTCAAAAATTAAAAGGAAAATTCATTTTGAAACTCATAAACATCCCTTTTAAGTCCCCCCAGAAAATTAGGAGGTTTTCTCACATAAGCTGTCTTATTATGGAAGTTTGAATGTGGAATGAAAGTGGAAACACGAGAAAAATATTTTTAACACAACACAAAAAGCGGGATTAAGAAGAAAGATTTTGCTGCTGTCATATTTTTTGTTGGCGTGCCCAGATATTTCACTTGGAGGGGTAATCGACATGGAATGCCCCAAATATAAATTGGATCCTAGCCAGCCCCTGTGTAGCATGGTGGTTTGTGTAACGTTTTGGTTCTTATCTACTTCTTCCACCCCTTCAAGTTGCCATAATTAATATGGTGGGTTAAAAAGCGGCATACAATGTAGAATATACACGCAAACAAATACATACATGAACACAATTAACAGTCTGAAGGTAAGAGGTTTGGAGTGGCACACACTATTGTTAGCACCAGTGGCGGTCCCTCCATGGAACAGAGGGAACAGGCTGTTCCCTCCTACTTATCGCCCATTGAAGCTATTTAAATTATCTATATTAACATAATAAGAACACTTCTTTCTCCCGAAATCAACATTTCCAAAAGTAACGCCGAAGAAAAACATTCACCGTGACCGGGCGTTTGTTTACTTCACCTACCATCAATGCACATTTCGTTTAGAAATTCACTGGCCATCCTATTGTTTCACACAATATTCGCTCAATAGTCTGCCTTAGAAAACGAGTTTATACTTTGGGAACGTTCACTGTTACTAGCTGTGATCTTCAGAAACGGATGACCTGAATATTATCGAGCATCGTCAGTGCCTGACTGACCACGACAATAACATTCCACCTTTGGTTTAGGTGTTTGGAAGTCTGGGGGTCCGGAACCCCTCTTCAACTTTGACACTCGAAGGGAGAACTTTGGGATAAATTTTGAGGGAAACAAAATTTGGAGCGAAGGGCAAATTTATCGCGGTGGTCGCCGATGGAGACTCGATTTGAGACGGAGTTTAACTCAGGGGTTCTGTTTCTTGAAACAACTTTTCAAGAACTGAGAAGGGGAAGTTGGGGGTGAGGAGGAGAAAGAAAGAGTCGCGCGAGGGACCGCACGGCATCGCATCGAGGCGCGCGTAGCGGGAACCATGACCCACGGCACGGCCCAGGACGAAGAGCAGGTCTAATCCAATTTAGGAGGAGGAATGGAGCCGAGCCGAGGGATTTACTTAAAGCGATGTCGTCTCGCAGGAAGTCCTCCATTCTCTCAACGGGCATCCTTCAAGCTGATGCTTCTTTTACACGAGATTGAAAATGGGGAAAGGGAGGTGCACGTTACATGTGTTTGTGTGGCATCTAATGCTTATTACAGGGATGGTAGCGAGACGAGACTTTGCAGTTTCTCGGTCTCGTCTCTATATTAAAATACCTGTCTCGTTCTCGTTCGTGTCTCTTTTTATATATAAATATTCATCTCGTCCTCATCTCGATCCCATCTCATCTCATATGAGTGTGACAGCGTACAGAGTTCAAACAACTTTCCTCAGTAATATTTTTCTGTTTGACGCCTCGTTTTGGCATTAGGGTCTTTCGTTGAACTGAATTTCATCCTAAACAACCACGCAGCACAGGCTCGAAATTGACACTAATGGATTGATTTTGCGCTTACTGTAAACAAAATATACGATTTATCTACGTATAAAAAAATAGATGTATAAAATATATCCACTTGATATGTCTGATAAGTCGCATAGTCGAGTCAATTTTGGTTTAGTTAGATATCTTAATTGCACACCAAAGTCTCAAATAAATCGAGTCTCTCTGTCTCGTCTCGAATTTGCGAAGGTCTTTCTCGCTCTCGGTGTCGTTTCGACAAGTCTCGGAATGTCTGATCCGGTCTGGTCTCGTTCTCGTCCCGATTTTTACAAAGCCATCTCGGTCTCGTTTAGAGTTCTGACACGAAATCGAGAAAAGACCGCGAATTCTCTTGTATCGGCACTATTCCATTCAGAGCCAATGATATTTGTTCTAAGATATGGCTTGAAGAACGCATACTTTTAGCCACAAGATTGTTATTATGAACTCCAGTTAAAAGAAATATATGATGAAAGTGAAATATTTTTAGATGTCTTTATACGATTGCAAGTCACGACGTATTACACATACAAAATACGGATAAGCAAATATGTTGCATGTACTGTTTTCATCAAAGCACAATCGAAGGCGTTTTTGGATTAATATGTAAATGGCAAGTGAACACTACTCCCACGGCCTTCCCATTCAAATGTGCACACGGGAATTGAAAAAAAAAATCACTTTTGAAGTGAATGAACATAGAATTTAGTCTCTGTGCTCTTCAAGAATATATCAGTGTATGGATTCTTATTATTTCAACCGACCATGGAATGACGTAATGGTTTGCACATAAAAAGTAAAAGTGGACTGGACGTACACAAGAACTTCAATTACCGTAGTTCTTCCCAAGTTATTGCATTTAAACTTTTCATCGTAAAAGTAAGGGACACGACATGCATTTTCGTAGGTGTAGCTTGCTTGCTTTTTTGTGTTAAAAATAGAAGAATGGCTAGTTACAATGCACATCGACTGTTAGAGGGATCTCATTTGGCGACGAGACGAGTCTGTTAATGATGCTGCACCGACAGAGAAGGGCATTTCGCCTACCCTTTTATTTTTTCTCATGGTGACACCTGAACGAACTCGTAACCTTTCGCAGAGAGCGTTAATCCGTTACGTCAGAGGGCGGAGGTAAGTGCCTTGGCGACAGGTAATAATAAGAAAATGCCGAGGAGCGGAAGGGGAGGGGTCGGTATAGAAGTTCGCAAGGCACAGATTCTTCTGAGTTGTGGTACTTTTCGCTTCTTCCCTCCTCTCTCTTTTTCTCTGCGGGTCTTTTCGTTTATTTTCCCTCTCTCTGCGTCTCTATATAATTTTTTTGTATCTCTTTCTGCGTCTGTATCTCATTATTTTTCTCTCTCTTTCTGCGTCTATATTTCATTCTTTCTCTCTCTCTTCCTGCTATGTATCTAATTGTTTCTCTCTCTTCTTCTGCATGTCATTCTTTTTCTCTTTCTGCGTCTATATCTCTTCCATTTTCTATGTATCTCTTTCTTACTCTCTTTTTCTATGCCTCTCTTTCTCTTTCTATCTTTTTCTACGTATATCGTTCTTTCTCCTTTTCTGCTCTGTATCTAATTCTTTTTCTCTCCCTTTCTGCGTCTGTACCTTTCTTTTTCGCTCTTTTCTGCATTTCTTTCTCTCTCTTCATTTTTATGCTCTGTATCTCATTCTTTCTCTCTCTCTCTTTTTCTGCGTCTGTATCTTTCTTTCTCTTTTTCTATGTATCTCTTTCTTTCTCTCTCTTTTCTGCTCCGTATCTCATTCTTCCCCCTTTTCTCCGTCTGTATCTTTATTTTTTCTGCGTATCTCTTTCTCTCTCCCCTTTTTCTGCTCTGTATCTCATTCTTTTTTCTTTCTCTTTCTGCGTCTGTATATCGCGCTTTCTATTCTGGATCTGTATCTCTCTGTAATGAGTAGAGCCCGGAGGTTTGGCAAAATGCCTCTTTTTATCTACTGTATATATTCATAAAATTTTTCCGGATATACGTTTCTTATGTTGTTTCGAATGTTTTAGAAGCCTTTTCATTTTGCCTATTTTGCCTATTTGGGACCCCACTGCTTATTTTTAATTATAATGCCTTTTTTTGCCTTTTTCAATGAAATTTGACCATTTTTTTAAAAAAAAATGTGTATATAAATTATTTATCTCCCAAAAAACGTTGTTGGCACTTATTTTTCTTTCGTTTATTATGTGAATAATTTTCGCCTTATTTAAGTAATATTGAACTCATGCATGTTTCAACATTGCTGAAGGAGAAAAGTGTGAGAAAAATGTATTTCATGCTCAGTTAGGATATTGCCTTTCGGTTAACATTTCCTTGTGCATGATTGACTGCTGAAGTAGACAGGTTGATTTCGAACACAAAGAAGATATTTCTGAAATCTCCCTCTCGAACCCGAAAATTTAAGGAAGTTGCATCTGAGCTTAGTTTACCTCCGCAACCAGTCTTGACCAGATGGGGAACCTGGATATCAGCAGCTATATATTATGCTAACAACCTTGAAAAAATCAGTAAGGTGATCGATGCTCTTCCAGAAAATGAAGCGGCTCCAATTCGTGAAGTGAAAAAAACTCCTGTGCTATTGAAGTTTACTTTTGCACATTATGGTGCATTGCCAGAGATAATTACAATTATAGCATCCATGAAAATCTTCGAGGAATCTATGCAGCAGATGATGGAAGTGCCAGGAGAAAAGGGGTCAGCTGTTGCGGAAAAGTGCAAACGTGTAGTGAGTGCAAATGAGGACTTGAAACAATTGAAAAAAAAATTGTGATATTCTAAAAGTTGAAAATGCTGTTACCGAAATGAGTCCAGCTACATTAGCTTGTTTTATGTATGCTCCAATAACGTCTGGGGAAGTAGAAAGATCATTTTCTATTATGAAAAACATTGTCTCTGACAGACGACTATCAATGAATGTTGAGAACTTAAAAAAACACCTTGTAGTTATGTGCAATCAAGACGGAGAAAATTGAAATGCTCTTCTCAATGTAGATTTTAACATGTTGCCAGAAATTATAGATGAAAGTAAGGGACTTCCAAATGTGCCTTTTTTTCATTTTTAGTGCCTATTTTCCACATTATAAATGCCTTTTTGCCTGCCTATTTTAACGAAAATAAATGCCTGAACTTCCGGGCTCTAGTAATGAGGCTCTGGCGTCTGGACTCTCAACAATCTATAAAATCCTGTGTGGGGCTCGTCCTGTGTCGTCTCTTGTATGTGTGTGATTGTCTCTTCATCTATCTCATCTTATCATCACCAATCCTCACCTTCGCGATTAGCCAAAAGTAGCAGAGAGCTAAGTAAAATAAGGCATATTAATCATTCAATCAATAGATAATTGAACGTAGGAATGACAAAACGCATTTATTTTATTACTTTGTTTTTAAAACAGTTTTTTTCGTTCACCCATATATTAATTCAATATGACTCACAAAAACAAATCCCGTCGAGGGCTGCCTGCCAAGAAGCTTTTCTTTGGTCAACGTTTCCTATCCTATCGTCTACGTTTTTTGGTTTTCTACACGAAGTCCGCTATTGCTACCTTCCTATTGCCCTGACGATACTTGGCTAACACCGAAACTTTGCAACTCCCACCGGGGCTCTAACCAGGGACCGCTCGCACCAAAAGCGAGAGCGCTAATCATTAATTTACACAGGAGTTAAATACGACACCTTTTTTTAAAAAAAAATACGAATCATCTTATAAATCACATTTGCAGGCATTCGTTCGTGGCCCTTACTCTGCAGTGTGTTCACGACGTCGTTTCCGTGTGTCGCGACTCAAGCCAGCAACAATCGAGTCGAAAGGCATGAATCGTCTGTCCAAGGGGCGGCAGGCCAGGGTTTAATCCCAGCATGTGCACTAGCGCCGTTATTTTCCATTGAATGCGCCCTCCGGGAATTTCTCCTCCGCTTTCACTTCTTTCGGCTCGGGTATTAAAGGTGATGTACCGGAGTAGATGGGAGATTACCATTTTTGGTTCGTTTTTACTAGGAAGAAACGCCAGAAATGATGAAATTATCTCTGAAGATTGGAGTCAAGCATTGATGTAATCGGGTTTAGTAGCAGTCAAAGTCCCAGAGCACGCGCGGAATGCGTGTCTAATATGAAAGACTTAGTAGCTGTTGGGCTGCGCTTTGAGATCTCGTTTGATGACCGAAACCTTGGGCTGCAAGCATGGGCGTCTAACAGGTTAGTATAGACCACGCCCCCCTGGAAATTGAAATCGTTCATTTGATTGTAGAAAGAAGCAAAAAGCTTATTCATTATAGGCGATAAAATAAAAATCAATTAATATATTCCTGGACAGTAAAAATGAGTTACCTATATGTACAAATTATAGAAACCCAGTCAAAACTTAATGATTTTTCCAATTCTATCGCTTAATCGAACGAGAGAGTTTTCCAAATTCTAAAAAATGTTTTTTTAAAAAAAAATCTGAGAGGATACAACATAAACTTTGTAATTAAAATTAACCCTAAAGTCTCAAAGATTTCTCCTGAATGAGGTCCGTAAAAGTTGTAACAAAATATGAGAATGACTATTCGATATCTAAGACAAACACTTGTGCCTAACCTAACCGCTTGTCTCTTCCCCTTCGACGTTCATGACTGCAAGTTATATTATAGTAAACATTGTAATAAACATTGATTTATACGTGAATATTATTAATAAACCCATAAAACTTTCCCTCTTGTTACATCAAAATCTATGTGATCACCCAGTTTATTAATAGTGTGGGTGAACTTGAATTTTTGACGTCTCTCAGAGTCTCCCAGTTCGAAAATTCTTGATGAATTATTGCGGAAAGCTAGACTTTAGTCACAGTCAAATTAGCCTTCAAGGATATACAGCGCGTTCGAACTGCGAGTTACACATCTTAACCCTCTTCTTTATTGCTTTCACCTTATATCTACTTAAATGCAGACCTAACATTTAAAACAGAATACTCTCGATAGAATAGTGGTTAATCATTCTAGTCATTAAAATTGAACTCACAAAAACAACAAAGGAATGCAAAAACAGTTACTCATATGCAAGTTTCCAATATCACTTATTTACTAAAATCCCATTGCATACCTACTGTACATACATACAGGGTGTCTACAATTTCATAACAACAACATTCCTTGACTTTTCCAGGTCTTCCAGACCAAGAGCCAAAATTTCCCAAACAGTCATTCGGACAATTAATGTATTTAAACACATGCGTAAGAAGGTCATTGTGTAACTTAACCAAGTTATTAGAATATTCACTTCACATGTTGAAAGTAATAATTTAAAGGAAGACTGCACAGAAATTGGTTGTTGGATTGGGGTGAGGAGTAAGCTTTTATGTAATACTTTCCACTTATAAACTAATGGTTAACAAAGAATTTTTTAAATAAAAAAATATAATTATAGCATAAATAATACATTATTGTAGTAACAATTTGTAACATTTGCATTGATCCTGATATCTACTCAAAAAAGTGGTAAATTGCAATAGCCAATTACTGTATTAGATTTCTACATGAAAACAGTTAAAATCGCGACATCTTACTGTAAGTATCGGTAATACTCAGTGATACTATTTATATCAAACTGAAATATAGTTTGTCCACAAGTTTAAAATTTCTTGCTTGTCCTATTTTTCTTTGTTCAGAAACCTACTTTTAGTGCACTACTGTAGAGAAATGTTGAATTTTCCCAGAAATACAGTACATTTCCATGACTTTTCCAGAAAAAACAAATTCCCTGACTTTGCCAGGATTTCCACGTCTTTCAGACTGGTAGACACCCTGATGACACGCACCTTCTGCCTTTAGGGCTTTATGTTAGTCTGGTTACAACCCTTTTATCGGACTTCTCAAAGGCTTCTTAGGATTAGTAGGACAAAGCCCTTGCGTGGTCTCTGGTGCAGGATTTATTTTTAATTTTTACCTATATAGGCTTGAAATGAAAGATCATTAAGATCTCTTACTCTGAGATTTATTTGAACTTCGGATGATATACAAACACTTTTAAACAGACAATTCACCCGATACAACTCGTAGGTCTAAACCTATTAGTTGTGCCGAAGTTTATAAGCCTGGTCTTTTGATGATGCAGGAGAGCACCTTATTCAGAGTTGGGTAGTGACATATCCACCGATGGAGTACAAGTACTCCAGCCGAACTGATGAACGAGGCAAGATATTTCCCCAACGTCCCCTGAATGATCAGCCTTTCAGCAACCAGGATTTGATTTGATTTGATTTATTTTATTTTACTTCGCGTTTTGTGCCTCTTTGCTAATTTGCGAAGATGGGGATGAGTGATGAAATGATGAAATTGATGAATGGATATTCACAAACAACCATGCCCGGGCGGGATTCGAACCCGGGAACCTTGGCGTCGCAGCGCGATGTGCTAACCACTCAGCCACAGGGTCCGGCTCAGCAACCAAGAGAATGTCCAACGGGCTTACAAAGCTATCGCCCTTTTATACAGAATTTTAGTTTACATTTTACCAAGGTAACACCATCGTTGTTTATACATTCATAGTTTCAGAATTTCTGCAAGAATTAAGTTAAACAATCCTTTACCTATCGAGAAATTAACAATAACCTATCTTTATAGAAAGAAATCTAACATTTTTTTATATAAATGTATAGGCTATTTGGTTGTAGCTTTGCTGCTATGCACCAGTTACATTTGTTTTACATTTCATAATTTTACAATTTCATAATTTAACGATTTCATAATTTTATAATACAATATTTTCTCTCACAATATAGTTGGTAAGTACATATATTATTTTCTTCGTTGGGTTCCTCAAAAGTGTTGACAAGGCGTATGGGACATCATGTCCTGCTTCTTTTAGGTCTCTAAAGAAATAATCACGTGTAGTTGCATTAAGATGACATTCAAATATAATATGATCAGATGTTCCTTCAGTTGCACCACACTGACAGATTGGGGATTGAACAATCTTCCTAATGTAGAAGTCTTTAGGGGCTAGGGTGTAATTTAGCCGACATCTAAGAAGACTTGTTAAAGAGTTTCTTGAAAGGTTAATGTCTTGATACCAAGGTTCTTTAGGTATAAGTGGTTTAATTGAATAATATTTTTCCCATTAGTCTTCCCTGTAATTGTCCATTGTTTCTGCCAACTTTTCAACAATTCTGTTTTAGCATGCGACTCTAGCGCTTTTGCAGAAAATTTAATCCGAAGCGATCGGTGACTTGATTCTTCAGCTGCGTACTTGGCTAATGCATCTGCTATGTGGTTCCCTTCTATGGATGTATGCCCAGGAGTCCTGACAAAAGAAATACTGTATCCTGAGTTGGTTAATTTGTGATACAAAATTTTTATGTTAACAAGTTACCAGTCTACATAGTAATCAGCTGTTATCGATCCCAGGGAGTGTAAGACTGACGCTGAATCAGTGGCGATCACTACCCTCTTGAGGTTTTTCTCCTGTATATACAACAATGCTTGACGAATAGCAAACGCTTCCGCCGTGAATATTGAAAATTCTGCTGGTAATGGGTAGATTTTGTATTCCATTAGATTATTGCAATATATTGCAGCTCCAGTGTTATCAGTTGCGGACTTTTGTTATTCACCATACTTGTCATTGACGTTCGTGTATCTTTATCTGGATATGGAAGAAAGTGAACGGGAGGTGTTGTTGCTAATTTAAAATAGTCTGTCGTAAAGCACGGAGACGTTGAAAATCTAATAACTTTCGGTATGAAATCCTTAATTGACTTGTATGCTGTGAATAAGATTGGAAGATTTAATTTATATTTAGCTTATAAATTTTTAAAGAAAAGATTTGAACACTAATTCGTACAGCACAGATTATTACAACACAGATTGAACAGTTTGTGCTTGAAAAAGCTACTGTTGACTGGGGCGGCACACTGATATATACATATATTGTTCAAAGCAAGCTGCTGTTTAACAACAGTTTTTTTTTACCTTTCGAATTTGTTTGATCTGGAACTCTTACTAATATGGCAAGTTACCCCATTGAAATTCGTGTATGGTACTTTCGTGCTGTGATCTGTGGAGCAACTCTTCGATTCATAGTACATTCAGCTCCCCCTTTCACATTTTTTTCCCACTTTTTGCCCGAATAAACACGTGGCAGTCTCGATAATGGGACATAATACACGCAGTTTCTCTGCCATTCATGCAGTTGGAATTTTCAATGCTTTGGCTGCCAAAGACACAGACAGAGCGCAGCGACTGTCGAAGCAACCAGTTCTACCTGCTTGGCGAAGCAGAAAATGCGCTGCCAACATTTCAAGTCGGGGCTTTTACGAGTTTCGTCGACGTTAATATGCAAAATGGCGCTGTAAACACGGCCGATTTATGTGCAGCTCTGTGTCCTACTAATCGCCGAGATAAAGGTGCGGATTCCACAGGTAGCCGTGGATTTGTCTCTAACTTGGAAGCTGTTGAGGAGAAGGAGCGCGTAAGTGAAGGCTGAAGGGGAACAAAGCCCTTCCGGCCATCACATACTTCAGCACAGTTCTAAGAGAACAACTATGGAACTTTATGGGTTTTTACTTTAGGAATGATGGGTTCCAAGGAAAACCATTTTTTGTCCCCACACTTTTATTACAGCTGTATCATTGAACAGTTGCACACTTACCGATAAAATCGGTGTCGTCTCTGAAACCGATATCGTCAGCACTAGAAATCATCGGGGTTAATGGCATAGCTACACACGTGGTCCTGCACGCTACATTTTCCCGAACGACCACCGACGGGTGGGTATGCAGCTGGAGGTCCCTTCGACAAATCGGCAGTCAGACCGGACCGACTATGAAAAAGATGTAGGGATCCCCCAGTCATAGATTCCATCTGTGAAGTTGTGTTGTTAAAATAGCCTCCTCCTCCTGCTTTCGGAAAAATACCAGCGATTCTTTTTAAGGTTGCATGAAAAAGCAAAAGGGCTAGAATTGAGATTTTGCTTTCTTGGAAACTGCCTTTAACCAAATATAGAGAAAGGATCAAGCTGGAAGAGTATAAGAACTGCCTTTCAGAGATCTTGCTGCGACTGTTTCAATGATTTCGTATTCCTGGATGCACCCAGTAACGTCTTTTATTTCTATCGCGGTTGTATTTACGTCGAAGATACAAGAAACACAAAAGATGAAAAGTATCGGCGAGAACTCCGATTTTATCGGTCCATGTGCGAAATTCATGCCGGTGTCAATGTCGTCGCTGATAACGACTCCAACAAAATATCGATACGTATGCAAGCGCTCTTAGAGACTCAACCCCGATAGCCTTCACCCTCCCTTCAAAAAACTACTGCAATCGTATATAATGACGTCGGGGACATAGCTCGCTCTAGGTCTCTTGTATCCGAATGAGCGTTTACTTGATGTAACCGTTAAAATTTGCGATCAGTTTAGGAAATAATTCTTGTACGGTCCCTAATTTCTAATATTCAATAAACTGCACTAAATAACACTGGCGTTAAAGCAACACAGACAGTGCACATATTCGTGATTGTTTCTGAGATGTCCAGGAGGTCCACATCTCATCTTGGTAAACGTCTCTAGGCCAATGGATCGACTGTTAGTTCCGGTAGAGAAAGAATGGGAAATGTTGTTAGTTGTAATGTTCTTTCAACTATGTTTCTAATTTCTGTATTCCTGACTCATTGGAAGATAGGTAGAGAGAGATCTGTTGTTGCAGACTGAACAATATTTGGACAATCTGCAATACCGAACCATTCATTGCTATATTTATATCCTATGTTAATAGAGTTGTTACTTCGGAGATTGGGATTTATTGACAAGGTATCGACATTTGGCAAGGATATGAAAATGCACTTTCTTCATCTTTGCTGGAAAACCGTTAGTGAGGGAAGCAAAATCCCTAAGCGAGATAAAAAGAAACGCCAGTACGAAAGCAAGTATTAAAACCTACAGTTTTAATTTTCCATAGGGAAGATTACTTGAAGTTTAAGTCAACTTTATGCACAGATAGGCCAACCTGGACCTAGACCTCCGAACCACTATCGGCCTCCACCAAGTATCGAACCAGGGGATCCCTTGATTACATGGCGAATACGTTGTCACTACGCCACAGGGAAGAAATATGAAAGTAAAAAAGAAAATATGCTTCAAATATGTTAATCGGGACCGTTTAAAGTGTGATTCGTGCCACTGTGTTTTGTGACCACCATTGATCGACCCAGGGACACCCTGATTACGAAGCGACGGGAAGAAAAGTGTAGGATAGTTCGACTGTTCCCAAGAACAAGCATTGGTTGTTTTTCCCGTCCCAATACCTCTTTTGGCAAACTTCTCTTCCATACTAAGATGGTAAATGTCTCCCCTCCTCTCTCTCTCTGCCCTCTGTGAACTTTTATAGCTTCTGTGATGAATGCCAGCTGTAACTTTTCGTCGATGCAATAATTCACGTGATGTGGTACGAGAAAGTATCAGGAAGCCATATGTTGTTTGAGGAACCCAAATACGGATGTAGAGAAACGAGAATTTAGAAATAAAGGATGACCAGTCTTTCTGAAACAAGTCCCGGATCATCCGTTGTCGAACACACAACCCAAAAACGTCCACATGAAGTTTACTGATTTGCGTTCCGAAATTGCTTGTCTTTGGTTCCAATAGTATGCACTTCGTCATCGAATGCGAGATTCAACTATGAATTTTATATTTTGATGTATTGTCTGTGGTGAGGGAGAGTCACTTAGTCAAATGCCATGAAATTAGACTTTTCGAACTTAAATTTCCACAGCAGGTTAGATACTTTGGAGAACTTACACGGTATCGCATTTGAACCACATAAACCAGTGGTCTTAATCTACTGTAACCAAGCTTTTGAAGATACCGAGAGTTTGTCATCAGTTTCTTCCTACATGCAATGCATTTTATTTATGCAGTTGCTGTACCAAACAAACTTTTAACGTGCGGTGTTTCTTACATATAATAATTTTGCACTGTCATGACTCAATACGAAATATCTGTACAGTATTTCTATTTTTATCGCATTAAGGAGTTGGCCTACAGCCTTCGGTTATATTTCCATGGAGTAAACTTTCCATGGCATTCGAGTGGGTTCGTGTAACGAAGAAATATTTGCAAGTGAGATCTGCTTTGGTGGGTCTCACTTATCGCACAGCGCTGGGACATTCTTGCGTTCTGACGTCACCGGGTAATGCTTTTATTGTTAGGCTAAATGCCTAAGTTAGGTTTGGTTCTCTTTGCATAAATAATACATTTGCAGTGTATTCATGCTAGGAGAACCAAACCTATCAAGGTACGCATTCCCCGTCTGACGTCAGAACCCAAGGTTGTCCTAGCGTTGTGCGATAAGGGAGAACCTGCTTCGGTACCCATTGCTGTTAGGATTTTCTCTCTCTCTCTCTCTCTCTCTCTATCTCTTACACCTCTCTCCTCTTCCTTTCGTTCTATATCTATATATCTTTCTTTCGATCTGTTTTCTTTCATCTTCACACACATCACGGTTTGCGAGTTTTTGTAACAATATTTCGGAGATCATCTTTATTTATTGATCTGCGTAGTTTTCTGGACATCTATGGGTCCCAGTACACACGTTGGCATTTCATAATGAGTTGAGCTTACACGCTTCTGGCCTATTTGCATTTGTGTTGCCACCTGGAATGCTTAATGGGAACTAATACACACAGTGTTTAAGAACGTTTCCCCATTATTTGGGGGACTTTCCAGAATTAACTCGAAATTATAGCAGGTAATTATTTCGTAATTCTCTGCTTGATTTTGAATTAATGTTTCCCGGAGACGTAAGGAAAGTTCACCAGAGTCGATTTCGTTTCCCAGTCTAAGGGTGTGTATTAGAACGCAGTTCCTCGAAACGACTAATCCATCAACACACACCAAGATTTCAAGACGAACACCTTTTCTTAGTAACCTTAAGACCTTGTTTCTGTGCTACATGCCCTAGATAAACCTTAATTTTCACCCTGTACGTATGCAGCCACGCGGTACAGAATTATGGTTGCCACGACAGTTATATTTTTGTTGGAAAACGTAAGTTTTTTTCTTTTAGTGTGTTATGACATCGTATGCGAACGATTAATACAAGGGCTTCTCTCGTGTAAAAACCTCTGCGGAAAACTTTACCAAGACTTTCTTTAACGACATGGAGGAAGATGTGCTATATATGTATGGATGTTGATACATGCCTGGTTTAAGGGAGAGAGGTTCAATCCTGCGACATTGCCCTGCAGGAGTTCCTTTTGGCCCGGCATTCTTTTTGTAACTTTTTATCGCTTTTAATATGTGAAAAAATGAACTGTAGTGACAACCGTGAATCTGTGCCGCATGGCTGCATACATACAGGATAAAAATGGCGTTGTTTGAGGGCTCGTAGCGTCGAAACAAGACCTTGGCCAACAAAACATTACTAAACGCACGGCCATGACATTAGACGGGTGGCAGAAGTTCGGACTGTTGCCATGTCGGATTAGAACCCCATGTTCGGAGGTTTAAGAGAATGAAAGATCTCGTTTTGGTCTTTGTAATCCATGTGATAAGAACTGACAGTATTTGCTCGAAAGGTCAGGGATGACACAAAAGTGCCCCGGAGAGAGATCGGTTTGACGCTCGAACTAGGCAACGCAGCTCGGTTGACGTTGCCGCACAGTGCGCGGGAACCAGCGACTTTTGTCCCGCTCTCTCTTTGCTTTTCCCATTTGTGGCACCAGCGCAATTCTGCCCAACCGCCTAATTTCATGGCTGTATTTAGAGAGGGGTTTCTAGGGTTCAAACCCTATTCCCTAAGATACTTCTCACATGTTGGGATTAATGGAAGTTCAGAAAACAAAACCCCTAACTCATTTTCAAAAAAATTATTCGAAGTTTCACAGAAATACAACAAGGAGACAATGTTGAAACGATCCATCTACAATTTTCATACATTTGGAATTCTGAAACTTGAACAAAACAGTATTTTATCTCGGAATTGCAGCTCACCGCGCGACCCTTCCAATATCACTTCTGCTGTCCACTTTCCAGTATTATTCCTGGGTCAGACTGGAAATTCCCTTATGATTGTCCCAAAATTCCTTTCCAACTTTTAAATTCCCTGTCCGATAGAGTTGAAAATCCCCCTTGATAGGAGTTGAAACCTCGGATCTCCAGTATCGTAGCGTATTACGATCGCGATTGATGTTACAATACATGCACCGGGCTGTTTTTTTTTAAAAAAAATAACTGGTTACATAGTTTTCAAAATTCCAAAAATTAAGTTTCAAGTCAAACAACAAAAACTTTATAACTAAAATTTCCATCTAACTTTTAAAGCATTTTCTTGAAGATATTTAAAATTTAATAACAAAGTATAATAATTGTGCATTTCAGTACACACTGTATGAAACGTATAAAAACAAAAGAAACTTGTGCTGGATATTCACTCATCTGCTCATCTGCTCATGGTTTTCTTTGTTGTGTAAAATTTGTAAATGAAGTATTATTTCCATGCGGTTTGTGGCAAATGAATAAGGAAGGATGGGAGATTTATTGGAGTATGTATACCGGTTTATATGCATCCCGGGTAATATCGCCCACGCCTCAACAAAAACAGCAAATATTCACCAGTGTACCTTTCGCGTCTATATGGTCTGGGGGTTTGGATGCAGTGCGGAGGTTTAGGTTTCCTCCTGTAGATAGCACCGTTGTCATTCTCAACAATAACCAGGAAACTGAGCTGTTATATTGTTGTGCTGGAAAGTTGTGTGCTTTTGCGTAATTGTTGTGCTGAAAAGTTGCGTTATTGTGATCAGGACACACAGTAAGAATGGTGTACTTGCAGGAACGTGTGTTTATCGTGAAAAGTTTTTGGAAAACTGATTCTGTTGTTGCTACGCAAAGGGCATTTAGAAACAAATTTGCCTCACGTTCTGCCCCAGACAGGAACACAATATTGTCGCTAGTGAAGAAATTGGAAAAAACAGGATCGCTTCTGAGTGAGACAGGGAAGCATCGGACCCCGCGGGCAGGTGTTGTGGAAGATGTCAGTGCTCGACTCTTGAGGTCGCCCAAGAAATCTCTCCGTCGTTTGTCACAAGAAATCGGCTATAGCTATTCAGCATGTCAAAAGGCAGCGAAAACTGCGAAACTAAGGGCGTACAAAATTACAGCTGTTCAAGAATTGAAGGATCCAGATTAAGTTAAACGTGTAGATTACTGTAATTGGTTTTTAATGTTTATTGTGCGTAATCCTGATATCCTGAAAATAACGTGGCTTACTGATGAAGCCTGGTTTCATCTCTCTGGGTATGTTTATTCTCAGAATACATGGATATGGGCAGCTGAAAATCCACATAGTGTAATCGAAATTCCGTTCCACTCACAGAAAGTTGGGGTATGGTGCGCTGACTCAGCATCACGTATAGTGGGTCCAATCTTCTTCAATGAAACAGTGAACACAGAGCGGTACAGGGCAATATTCATGGAATTTGTTGAAAGTTTGGACGACATTGAACTCACAAAGGGTTATTTTCAACAGGATGGTGCTACATGCCATACATCGCATGACAGTATGGCACTGATTGAAAGTTTCTTTGCGAATAGGGTTATTTCAAAGGGATTGTGGCCTCCGAGGTCTCCAGACTTAACTTCACTTGACTTCTTTCTGTGGGGCTTCCTAAAGGGACATGTGTACACAAAGAACCCTACATCCCTGGAAATGTTGAAGCAGAACATTATCACTGAAATTGCGAACATTAGCGCAGAAACACTATGTCAGACAGCCCTTAAAATGGAGCGGCGTGTTCGACTTTGTTTACAGGAAGGAGGTCGACACTTTCAGCACCTTCTTTAAAGGTGAGATGTTATGTCATATGTCTGTGCTATAATTTTTATGTTTTATTTATGTTTGAGTGAATACCCAAAAAAAAGAACTCATTTTCATTAATTCATTTTAGCAAAAATCCAATACTTCAATGTTATTGTTGGGTACACTGGTGATTATTTGCTGTTTTTGTTGAGGCGTGGGCGATATTACCCGGGATGCATATAAACCGGTAAACATACTCCAATAAATCTCCTATCCTTCCTTATTCATTTGCCACAAACCGCATGGAAATAATACTTCATTTACAAATTTTACACAACAAAGAAAACCATGAGTTTTAAAAAAATCACCCTGTATATAACAGCAATAATAAAAATAATGATGATAATTATTATTATTATTATTTTGGAATAAAATTGGTTTATAATTATAATTTAATTATTATTATTATTATATATTGTTATTATTTCTATTATTGAAATTTCTGGCGACGCCAAAGAGAAGAATTGTGAATGAACCTCCCCGGAATTTTTTTCCTGCCTATGGCCATGGTACGTTTAAGAAAAATTGTTGTGATGTCCTCTACATTACTTTAAAAGATTGTCGGTGTTGTACGTAGACACCCTGTATATTTGGGTGGGCTAAAGCTATAACTCACCCTGGAAACAGTTCATTATGACTGAACTTTTCCTTCATTGCGAGCTTTCCAGTGGCTCCTGAAAGAAAATAAATATATTTTTAAAATCCTCTTTGAAAGATTTGCAGTCGTATTTTCCTTCGAAATTCATTCTTTCTCTTCTAATAATTTTGACGTTACTGTTTAGATTCCGAACAAAGGAAACGAGGTTTCCATTGAAATAAAAAAAAATAGAGACAGAGAGGGAGAGAAAGAGATAAAGAGAGCACAAGAGGAAAAGGGGGGGAGGAACAGAAACGATTCGTGACAACGGAAAATCGTTCAAAGAATCGGTGGAAACTTTTATCTTCCCGCTTTGTTTGCCCCACTTTTGCTGAGCGATAACTTCTGCCAAACGGTCGCCCAGTCCCCCTCCCCCACCCATCTCTCTTTTTCCTGTCGAACCAGAAGCTCAGGCAAGCGTTTGCAAAGCGGCAGTGATAACTCGAGCGATATTGCCGGTATATATACGTATATTACACGCTCTAATCAAACCTTAAACTCAAAACCCTGTTTTGGTTCGTTATCCGTGTGGAGTTCATTAGGTGCTAACCTCCATTCGCGCTGCTGCATTGCAATCGGCGAAGTTCAAAGTAAAGAAAACTTTCTATTTTTTTTTTCACAGTTCTATAATTATGAGCTAGTTATGCTCTACCTAAGAATACTATAAAATACAAAATAGTGTCGTTGTTTAGTTATATTTTAAAGGACTTTTCGTAACGTTTATTTGCACCACATACTTGCAAAACTTTTTCAAATGAAATTACGTGAAAGTAATTTACAGGCACTGGCGTACGAAGGGCTGATGGGGATACAGTGTCTCCCGAAATTTTGAGAAAAAATCCAAATGGTAACGGGAAAGAACTCGAGAAAAACCAACGTGGTAAAAGCAAACTACCATCTTTGTCTCTCAACATATTTCGAAAAGAAAGTTAAACATGGAAATTAACGAATCATTTTATAGTGTATTTCACCCCTTCCTTTAACGCAGCCACGTGATTTCCACTTTTATAATTCTATTCTTCTCAGAAAAAAATCCTGCGTACGCTAGTGGTTACAGGTATTACAAGGACATATATTTATTACCATTGGTTATAAACACGAAATAAGAGTGACAGATTACATTTTTAGTGTAGTCGCATCGCAGATTTGTGTGTTTATTTGAACTTTAAAGTCTACGACATGTGGTCCGGCATTATGGCACCCGGACGCCTTCAGTTATTGTTGACTGGTTGAGTTATTCTAATGAATTAAATTTGCCTGTTTGTACAGTCATCGGCATTAAAAATGTGACACTTAGATCCTGAAATGAACGCTTCCCTGCAAGGCGTTATGTGTGTTGCCTAATTGTTCGGCGATAAGCGGACTTTAATAGCAAAGTTTCAATGGCAACTTCTACCACTGCCGTAGAGTTAGGCAACACACATAACGCCTTGCAGGAAAGCGAGTATTTCAGGATAGGTGTCTCACTTTTTGCCGCTGACTGTACCACTAGGTTGACGAATGGGAAGTAGGAAGACACAGGATGGAAAGGAAGGATCAAGGAAGTGGAATAGAGCGTTCCGCTGTTACCTGAATAGGTTGATTGATAAAGGAATAATCTCAAAAAGGCGTTCGTGGCCAGGCAAGGAATCGAACCTAGAACATTCGGTAGCGGTATCATGAGTACGCTTTATGCCCTTATGTATTGCTATCACTATTCCTACCAAATTTCAAGGAGTCAACTTCGTGGAGTGGTTAGCACAGCGCTCTACAACGCCTGTAGTCCATGGATCGAATCCTGGCCTGGGCATGGGTGTTTTGTGATCGTCCTTTCATCAATTTCTTCATATCGTCATCATCATCTTCGTGATTAGTCGAAAGTGGCAGAAAAGCTAAGTAAAATTAACAAAATCAATTAATCAAAGGTCAAGGAAACATAGTGAGCACTGCGAAATATTGTTCTGACTTCTAATGTCAGAAACAAAAATGTGATTATCTCTCTCTCTGAGTTTGTTTTGCAATATTTCACGGAAATTCAATTTTAGAGCAGAGCACAGGTAAGGCAATGATTAAAATAAATTTGTCTCTAAAACTTGTAGCGTGGTGACAGGATATCTGGGGGCTGTGGCTCTCTTGGTCCCCCCTTAGCGTCGCCAGTACCCTAACCAATTTATGTTACAATTTTTGAGATATCAATGTAGCTGGCGGACTGACAGAGGCAGGCGTTAGTCAGGGAACATTACTCTTTTCAGCTTTTATTGAAATGGCTTGCCATGTATTTTTATGTTCGCGAATTTTTACTGAGTAATACCGATATTTTCCTGTCCGTGGCAACCATGCATTTTCATAATGAAGACCGAAGTCGCCTACGCCAGCGGATGAACCGTACAGATAGAGACATCTGTGACAACTCTGGATAATCGAAAAGGAGGTTAATGCGTAGGGTGGGGGAGGGTAAAAACAATCCCAGCCCACAAGATCTAAAATTAGATAATTTCTCCTCGAGAGGCCTCCCATCAGTATTCATTGTTGCAGGCGAAAGCTTATTTTGATTCGCCTAATATGGTTTGTGACTCGCTGTAAAGCCCGGTTTCTCCTTTTTTGTGGAGTTGTTTATTTTCGGAAACTCTCCGTTATGCAAACGCGGTCGGTTATCGTTGGGTGTGTAGGGAAGGGGGGGGGGGAGACCTGAAACGGAAATCTGAACAACGGTGGATTGATGTCAAAGCGGTGGGGTGGGTGGGTATTTATGTTCTTTCGTTTTAAGGAAAGTCGATAAGGGCGATTTGATTTACTTTCCGTATTTTGCATTTTTAGTTATTTTACATCACTTCTCTACAACTCAATTACTGTTTCCCTTCCCACTCCCAATACTGGCTTATCCTTTTAATGAGCGCACATTCACACCTATATCTACATAGAAAACTTTAGACGTAAACCTAACATACGTATTAAGATACTATGGCTTTCAATGCAGGCTACAAATACAATATGAGAATGTAGTTAAGCATGATTTACTCGTTCGTTAATAACATTCACTTACTTCATGCCAATTTCAAAATTAAAATGTGCTTTTCATAAATTCGAGTTTATTTCCAATTACACTGATATGAATTCAATCCCTTTCTGATCATTATAATTCATAAACTGTGCACAACTACATGTATGTGGGCATCTGACGCGTGTATATTTAAGAGAGAGAGAGAGAGAGAGAGAGAGAGAGAGAGAGAGAGAGAGAGAGAGAGAGAGAGAGAGATATGAAGAGAAAAATATAGAGCGAGCGACAGAGATGGGAGAGGAGGAAAGAGGGATATGCAGAAAGAGAGAAGAGAGGTTGAGGACGAAGTTCGTCCGCTTTATGCAGAGATACATTACATTAATCGTGCGGGACTGGTCCTACAGTTTATGGCGATGACCGAATTACTATATGCCTCGCCGACAATCGAAACCAGGAGTTCTTGATTATGGGGCGACACTGTTAACCATTACACTATCCGATATATATATATATATATATATATATATATATATATATATATATATATATATATATATGTCGGAGAAGAAGAGAAGGAGAGGAGGAATAGAAAGGGGGCCATAAGAATATATATATTTTATTCAATTGGAGCACAACAGGCTCATGGTCAATTACAGTGTTCAATATGGGATGACACCATTACATAAAAGAAATATGAATAATGTAATATGTAATTTACATTTAATGACAATTGTGAAAATAATTTAATTATAAGATTATAGAGAGGAAAGAAACACAGGTTATACAATAAAGATTAAACTAAACTGTGGGTTAAAACGGAAGGAAGAGGGAAGGATGAAAGGAATGGGGAGGTAAAGAGAGAAAAGTGACGTAAGAAGACAGATAAAAAGAAGGGTAGAGAGGATGATTCAAGTGAAATAGGTAGTAGCTAGAAAGAGGGAAAGTATAAAAAGATACGGATAGTGAGAGAGATTGTGGAGAGGAAGATGAAGAGATCAGTAGATAGAGGAGAACCATAAAAGAATGGAGAGAGAAAGAGAGAAGCAGAAGGAAAGTGAGACGTAGAGATAGGGGGGAGGGTAATAGAGGGATAGACAAGCGCAATTTATAGCCGCTAACCAAGGGTACTTCTACTCCAGCAGTACGAGCTCTCTGGACTCCACTCCACAGCACTCCGAACAAATGGAGCGTGGGTGTGGGAAGGAATCGGAGAAGGTACGCACTTCGGCGAGGAATCTGCAGAAAAGGCAAGTAGCGATTGAAGTGGCAATCTCGTCGCTCCTGAACATAAAAGCGACACCTCATAAGCACCCACCCCGAGGCTCTGGAGGCTCCAGTCCTTATTGCTCTATCTTTAATCTGAGCGGCGGTGAAAGCGCCAAAGCGTGAACTGGTTTACAGAAAGCAAAGGTCACTCTGCCGGGAATTGCTGCGGAGAAGCGAGGGAGGGCTCTGCACACGGTCAGCGTGGCGTTCTTTTGTTTTTTAATCAAAGTTTCTCCGAATGCAATCGATTGATTGATTTGGTTTATTTTACTTCGCTTTTCTACTACTTTTGGCTAATCGCGAAGATGAGGATGAGTGATCATATGATGAAATTGATGAAGGGACACTCACAGAGAACACCAATGTCCATGCCGGGAATCGAACCCAGGACCTCTGGCGTCGTATCGCGTTGCGATAGCCACTCCGTCACGGAGGTCGGTTCTAATGGAATCGCCAACTACAATTTTTGGGCCGAATCTCGAAAGGAACTTTCAAATTTTTAAACTTTGCGTATTTCAGTAATGATTTCTGTCGTTCTTTGCACATCCGTTATTTAGCATCAGTGTTGGGTTAATCGTGACGATGAAAAAAATGGGTAAAACACAATGATACATTCATATCTTTCCTAGAATTCGAAAGTACGGCCTATGGTTTAGTGGCGTATTATGTTGGCTACTCCGGAACAGAGGGCAGCATTTTAATAATGGTATGTGGTCAACAGTCCGCCATATTGAAATACGACGCCATATTTGACTTTGGGCCCATCTGCATTGAACACCTCACATTAAATAAATATTTCAAGTGAATTGCATTCAGAAATCTCCTGCCACTTCAGATACTTCAATTGTTCGCTCTAATAAGATGCATAAAAAACATCTCAAGTATGTTAGCACGAGCAGAGAGGAGCTTTTACCAGAAGAAATGATTATTAACATCAAACTTGGCCATAATGAAGAGTTTTCCTAAAAGCATTCGTCTGTATGGCTTTGAAGCATGGACGGTGGATGAAGTCGAAAGAAAGAAAAAACTGGAATCCTTCCAAATGCTGGGCTCCGGAGAATGGTGAAGATAGAATGGGTGGACGGAGTTAGAAGCGACTTATACATTCATATAACAGTAAAAACATGTGGAAATCGTGTACCAGAAGATGATGCTGAATGGTAGGTCATATCCTGAGACATGAAAATAATGATAACAGTAACTGAAAGAGCACATGTCGGAGGCCCAGGATGGAGTACACTAAAGAAAGCACAGAAGGCAAGAACAGATGGTAACATGCAACAAACTAAGAAAACAAAATATGATTCAGTAGTAGCAGGACAAGGAAAGTAAGATCGAAGAAAGAAAAATGATAAAGTTGAGTTGAGGTTTTAAGTCCACTTTATGCACAGTAAGGCTAATCGGGACTGGACCTACAGTTTAAAGTGTGATCCGAACCACTTGTGCCTCCACCGGGTATCGAACCCGGGACCCCTCGACTACAAGGCATGACGCTACCACTGCGCCATGGGCGAGGCCCAGAAAAATGATAAAAATATATATATATGAAGTGAGTAGAGGTGAGGGGTAAAATAAGATGTTGAGCATACTTAGGAGAATGTACTTAAAATCGTAATAAATGGAAATATTTTAAATGATAACGCTAGCGAATAAACTGTCACATGAAGTCTAACTGCCACGCAGGATTTCCGACTGTGTCCCTGCTCTGGGGTTCACCCGGTCTCAATGAATGGTTACCTGGGAGCAACTCTAGATGTAAATGCAGTAGGAGCGTGGTGCTGCTCACATCATCTAAAAAAGCTGGCCGAGATTGTGAATGTGTGAAGCATTACCTTTACCCCCCCCCCCCAATGTGCCTTTATGACAGTGTGAAGAGCACGGGTAACTTTATCTTTACTTTATGACAGGCAGTTGCAAGAGCTTTACTTTCATACCTTAGAATTAGTTGGAAAATTGCTTAAAATAAAGAGTTTTATTGTAAACACTGATGTTAGTTTGTCCACTCCTCGGCTAAATTATAGGGTGTTTCAACCAAAATTTTACAAATTTAGATAATTTGGATTGTGTTAATTTATTGTTGTGGCATATGCATCATGGAACTTAAGCTCTTAGAATAGAAGGAAGAATAAAACGTGAATATCTTTTGATGGCAAATACAAAGTAACTCTGGCTTTATTATATACGTATTTCGTTTCTAGGTTGGTAATGGAGTTCAGTTAAGTGCAGGATAGAAAGTGTATTCTTTAAGTTGGCACAGAATTGAAACTTTATCAGTAAATAAAGTACAAATAGGAATACTTAGTCTGAATTCGAAATAATATTTTGAAAGCAGTTGCAATGTGATCTTGAAGAATAGGAAAATTTCCCGTTTCTTCCTCACCATTATGAATTTTCCCCCATTCGTTGAAAAATGACCACCGCTTGGCAACACTGAGACACGACACGAACATCTACATTCATCACCTAGAACAGGTTCCTTGGTGGACCAACAAGTGACCATCCTAAGAACCCTTAGCGCAGCCTTGATATACGGTAAGGCCGGAAACGGGGCGGGGGAGGGGGGCGAAGGTTCTATTAAATGCGAAAAAAATGATTAGTCACGCGTCGATGAGACAACAATAAATCGCAATGCCGAGCCCCGAGTTAAATGAATCGGCCACTCACACCTTGCGATACATTACCGTCTGATGGACTCCAGCACCCAAGACAGGTTCACTCGCAGATTGAGAGTGCCGATAAGGTGGTGTTGCAGACCACGCATCGCACTCGTGTAATTGTTGTTTGTGGTCGACGTGGCGACTTTCAAGGTGTTGGTTGCTTCATCCGAAGCATTTGTAACTGTCGTGGATGCTCAGAGGTTTTTCTTTTCTTTCCCGACAATAAAATGCAACTACCACTTAGGCATCATCTCCAGTTGCTCTGTACAGCAGAAACGTGATGAACTGCAAAGGTGTTGTCGTTTCCTCCAAATGGAAGCGCTGCGGCTGCCCCCCGTCCCCTCTTCCTTCGCCGAGGTTACTGGTAACTCGAAATAGCCCATGTCAACAATTCTTCCACTAGTACATCCTGGACTGCATTGTGCAGACTAACGAGGCTCTGGCGTCCGGATCTACTGCTAGTTTAATCCTCTGTAGACACAGAATCCAAAACTTGACACAAATATGTTGACTACAGTGAGACATTAACGTGCATAAACTGCAAATGATGTACTTTTTGGTGTACAAATGCACACAGAAATGTTTAAAACCGTGTGATTCAACAGAAATGCATCAATTTTGAAGATCAGAGAAGATCATTTCAAAGATAACAAAATGACACATTTAACGGAGTTAATTGATGCCTTAAAAGTGCATCATCATCCTTGATTTGATGCATTTCCAGTTCTGTGTGGTGTCCTACGTTTCATCCTTGTGTGTTGAGCGCCCCTTTACAGCCTTAGCTATTAACATAGGTAAGGAGATTTTATTACTCAGAGACAGGCTTTTATTTTATTTATAAGCTGCCTGGCCATGGATTAGTGACTGGTGCAAATAGCCCAACTGCTAACGCACACAAAAGTCTCATTACAACCAATCATTCAATCGTAAGAAGAAGTAATTAAGGAAACTTGCATTCAGTTTTGTCTTCGGGACCATGGAGGGAAAAAGGGGTGGGGGAGCTTCTAAAACCTCCCATCCCGTGGAGAATTTCCGAGACTACTTTTAATGGTTTGAGTGTGTGCAGAATTAATTTATCCTCAAGAGGGGTGCGAGTAACATGTCCTTGGTCGAAGGCGTAAGAAATGTATATAATCGAAACAAAATAGCTTGCGACTTCCCACTCCTCCGCTCCTCTCTACTCAATGTACACTCCTATTCACATAAAGTGGCACATTTTATAAGCTTGAACATTTGAAGAATGTGACACTTTATCTCAACAGGTCTGTATTACTCTCCAGGTGGCACACGACTTAGAGATTATGTTCCGTACATAGTAATGGTTAAAATCAGTGAATGTTTCCTAAAGCGAGTACCTGGGTTTTTGTTGTTCCACGCCAATACAATGATATCGTTCAATATTGTTGAAATGGAACGCATGAGATTTTCTCCCCTCACTTAACTTGCTACTTAATAGGTAGGTAACCCTCTCACGAGTTCATTGGTCGTGCCCTCTTGAGTCACTATACCCTGTCCCAGCTAACTGTGGAGCACGTACGCGCATAGCGTCAGAGAAGCGAGGGAAATCGAGTGGCAAGAGCGAAGCAGTACACGCTGCTGGGAAGGCTGGTAACTACAGTCGCTCTCCCCCACTCCATGCAATTCCATCTCTCTCACGTCTTCATTGGTGTAGCTATCTCGCGTCACTACTTGCGCAGAAACTTGTTTTCGTTTGCCTGCTCCACAGTTAGCTGGGACAGAGTATAGTAATTTCTCTTACCACAAGACCTATACGATTTCAGACGTACACTGGAATTTGCCCGTTAAGCTAGTGTAAGCTGCAAGCTTGTACTCAAGGTATCTCTGTTTCGATTCCTGGTGGAAGCACGTTGCACAGGACTGATCGACTTTAAACTCTAAGTCCAGTGCTGTTAGCCAACTTGAGCATACATTAAAATGAAAACAAACTTTACGTCAACAGCCCCTACCAGTTCATCCATATAATGATAGTGGAAACATATCATTGCAGCTAGAGATAGAGCTGAAGAGATATTGACATTATTCCCTGTGAGTGTCTCATGATGACTTCAAATGATAGCTAGAGGACAAGTATAGCATCCCCATTAAACCAGGAGTAGACAAGTTTCTTCGAGAACCCCTTTCACATGTAGTCAAGTCTCTTTCGCTTAAAGCTATTAATTAGTACCTCGTGAACTCCCGGAGCTAAAATTGTTTTCTCGTTGAATGCAAATGAACTTTGACCAGTGACGTGTTCTGGAGTCTCGTAGGCTATTTTCGTCTTTAAGAGCAGTGAGGCGGGTGGTTGGGTTGGATGTGCATATCTTATGTGAAATGATGCTAGTAAAGGCCTCAGAGGCAACAAAAGTTATTTATGCAGGGAAACAGTGCAATGAGGTAATAGTGAATGAGGAAATTATAATCTCTGTGGGAGGAGGGAACACTATGAGGAAGTAGTAGAATGTGCACAAAGGGATACGGTGCAACAATTGGTGTAGAATAAGCTAAGACTATATAGTCTTTGAGGAAGTGCAGAATCTGTTTACAAGGGAGAAAGTAGGAAAGGGAATAAGATTAATAAGAGGCACAGCTTCGGCTCGAATATACAATATTAATTAAATAAGTGATAGTTTCATTCTGATCGTAATTTTACAGGACTATGTTAATAAATCCTCTCAGCGCAAAACGAAATTTTTGGCTGTCGAAAGAAACAAAAACGAATAACATTAATATTCTAATAAGAAAAGAACGAAAAAGTAGGAAGAGAATTTAAAATACCCATAAAACATAATAGACAAGAGAGGATATAAAGTTAGTGGCGGTTATGTATAAACAGTCACAAAGCAGTTCGGGATCTAACATTTACTGTAAAGAGAAACTTTTACAGAACCCTGATTTTTAATCTTTGTTATACCGTGGCCACGTAAATTGATTTTTTATAAGTCGATGACCCGATACCAACAATTTTACGCGTAAAACCTTTTCAATTAGTAAAACTTTGTACATTAATTAAATATTAAAATTAAATATTTATAAATATGTTATGGTATAATCATAAAGAGCAATAGTTCGATTATATCTCGCCCTTCTTGACAAATGTAAAATTAGTTTTAAATTAGTTGTCAACCAATGGATTTGATGAACTTCTTGCGCCCTGGAATAAATGGTCAGGCCCCTTTACCTGGCCGCGACCCGGCGTTTGAGAAACCCTGCTGTATGTTTAGTGTATAAATTATAACGTATAGTCACTGGCAATAAAAAGGGGGCACATACACCCTAAAGTACTGTCTTCCCTGGAATGCGCTATGTGTGTTGCCTAACTTTATGGCGATGAGCCGACTTCAATAGCAACTTTTCAATAGGAAGTTCTGCTTTCGCCGGAAAGTTAGGCAACACACACAGCGCATTCCAGGGAAGCCAGTATTTCAGGATCTACGTACGTAGCCCATCTTTATTGTCGGTGACTGTTCATTTAAAAAATGTTATCAAAGTTGAAAACTGAGAAAAGGATGCAGACAATGAACTTTA
This sequence comes from Lepisma saccharinum, assembly GCF_977018435.1. Classification (NCBI taxonomy): domain Eukaryota; kingdom Metazoa; phylum Arthropoda; class Insecta; order Zygentoma; family Lepismatidae; genus Lepisma; species Lepisma saccharinum. The sequence continues at coordinate 179,977,399 of NC_139229.1, forward strand.
ACAGGGCTGTGAAGTTGATGAGAAGTCATATTTTCTTTTTACCTTGAAAACGATGTCAATAGTAATTGTTGTTCGTTTCCAATCGGTTAGAAAACAAAGATTTACATTGCATTTTTGACCGTTTTGGGTTTGTTGGTAATTTTCCAGCTTTATTACATTTTAAATACTTTCTTAAGTCTTTTATTGTTTCGAGGGTTTTAGACATATTTGTTCCTTACGATATCCTACAATGCAAAATTTATTTTGCTCAAGTGCAGATAACGACAGAGGTCGGAAGAAGAATGGAAGACTTAAAATTGCAGGCAGCTCCTAGTAAAAGATACAATAGCACTTAATTGTTCTGTACTTAGCTTTAGTAGTTTATAACTCTACTAGTTTTTGCTAGTTTTTTAAAGGAATTTAATTGTGTTGATGCTGGAACAGAAGTTGTCCTATGCTTACTGGCGGTTAATTCTTGACCATCACGTTGAGGAAAACAACGAATTAACATGGTGAAGGGCTACGTATAAATTTAAGCGAAAAATGCAGGCTTGACCATGACTCGAACGGCACGGTAAGTTAGAGACTCGAGTTCGAGTCCTGGTCGAACTTATATTTTTCGCTTAAATTTCTATGTTACACAAATGTGTGTGCCAAATTATAAGGTAATGGCGATAGACTGCTGTTGCCGTCGGCCTTACGTGGACCTAACGAGCAGATTGCCATCACGAGCTCATGGGGTGAAACTACAGTTTTCACGGGACGCGGATTCCGTGCCAACCGAACACCCACAAAGAACTGCTATAGTTTTTTCCTTATTGTTAGCGAATAATAAATAATAGGTGCGAGATTGTAGGTGGAACCGAACCACGCCTTCGCACGTTGTAAGCTCTTCGGGGCGTGCTCCGAGCATCAAGATAACGGCGTCTCTCCCGACACCTTCGGCCAAATCCAGAAAGATGGGAGGGGCCGCGATCCGCTCGCTGACAGACCACACCTCGTCGGTTACTTGGACCCTAACAATCCATGCGGCGCGAAAGATTCCATATACGGGCCCCCATCAATTGCTCTCACAACACCAGCAGCGTCAACCGATTTGGGAAGAGCAACCTCCGAGCCAGACTGACATTAGATTCCCTCCCGATAGCCACAAATAACATCCCTTCGGTGGGGAAATTGTGGAGCCGCGGCTGCGGTAATATGGGTAATCTTAACAGGATCGCTGTGTTTATCTCGATGGCCTTTTGTGGATTTTTGGGATACGGCTGCGAACTTGTACTCGCGCGCAATGGGCCTTGTTCGCTGATAACGGTTGCCTTCTCGAAGCTGGTTCTCGTTAATCATGCGTCGACATTACACGGAAAATAAAATGCGTCAGATTTATTTCATGCACTTCAAACTGGTAAATTGACAGAACTGTACGTGCACCTTGTTGCTTTCTTGGGTTGTCGTAGATCAAAACTTCGTTTTTAATGTTTCAAGAGGAAACGAAAGAAGATCGACACAGCGTGCGTGCCGACCTCTGTGGCGGAGTGGTTAGCACAGCGCGCTACGACGCCAGGGATCATGGGTTCGAATACCAGCATGGACATCGGTGTTCTTTGTTCAATTTCATCACATCATCACTAATCCTTGCGAGTGGCAGAAAAGTGGGCGAGGGTGGGCATTGTGAAATAATTTTGGTCCACTCTTACATGCACCCAAATAATCTACATGAGAAATGTTGAGGATCAATTATAGTATAGGATTAATCAAACACATGCGATGGCATGAAGAGTGGAAACAGTGAATTTGAAATGTAAATAGAAAGCGAGAGAGAGAGAGAGAGCAACAGATGCAAGGAGATAGAGAAGGACAAAGAGAGAAAGAGTGATACAGATTGATTGATTGAATAAGGTTATTTTACGTCACTTTCCTGGTCCTTTTGCAGGATGGCTACTCACCGGGAATTATACGTGAATTCTGCGTGATTTTTTCTCCGTAGACATGAAAAATTGCAACTTTTATTAATCCAAATTCAATTGAATTTATACATATCTATAAATACCCTAAAACAAGTTTTTCCCAGTTTAGATGTTTTTAGAGGAAAGATAAATGTGTGTGGAGAATAAACAGAATTATCTCAGTCCGTTTGGTTTGTTAGTCTCCTTTGTAGAACAATCTATCTGACAGACGGAATATTATTGCAAGATAATATATTTTGAAGTTGATTAGGTAAATTTGAGTTTGAAATTCTCACACAATGAACATTTTTTTAGTAGATTTGTATATCCCTTTGACATTTGTAGATGTATGTATGTCGAGTCTCTGTGTGTGAAATGGCAAATGCAAACTCCCCGCCTTAACTTAAATATTTTAAATATACTCGTATAGGTATACCGTTTAATTGAATTGAATTAGACTTTTTGGATACATTTTAATTTCGCAGATCCTTTATATTGTTAATATATTTGCGTTTGTATGTGTGTGTTCTGGTGAGAGGTGGTAGTACATAAGGTTGAAATAGAGAAAACATTTGGTTGTATCCTTGAATTTTTGGAAATTTCGCCTTGAAAACTTGGAAGTATACTTAAATTATATCATGGGCGTAGAGTAGCCACCCTGTTTTGGCTAACCCCGAAAATGAAGGTGAATGGTGAGGAGATGGATGAAAGGACAATCGCAAACACACATGGACACACAAGTTTCAGAGACCAGACGCCAGAGCCTCCGTAGTCTGCGAAATCAAGTTCATCGTGTACTATGTGGAATAGAGATTGACATTTGGGTGCCATCCGAAAGGGTCACCTGTTACACGCCAGAAAAAAAACAGAAGCAAAGGGAGAACTACAGAGATAGTTAAAGAGGGAAAGAAATATATGAACAAAGAAATAGAAAAGGGGGAGGCAGAAAGAGTGGGAAAGAAGGAGAGAAAGAAACAAGCCAAGAAAGAGAGATAGATACAGGGAATGAAGAAAGAAAAAAGGAAAGGAGAGAGAGAGAGAGAGAGTAAGAGTAAGAAATGGAATCTTAGTAGCCATAGCAACCAAAACAGAGTCCAGTTGAAAATATTTTATTCGCCCTTGAGCCCACCCAAACGAATTCATTGCATCATTAGTTCATATGCCTCAATGTCCATTTATACATGTATGCTTATTAATGCTATTTTTGTTAAATTATTGCTGAAAATCTGTAAAGAGATTGTTTCATTGGAAAAGAAGCATTAATCTAAATAAGATAGATTGATTAATATATTTTAAGTATTAAAGGAATTTAGTTTTGTTTTGTGTGGAAGAGCTCATTAATACATCTGTTGCCCCCAGCACAACTATAAACAAAATATCTGACTTGCCTGTAAATAATCAGGTACATAGTATGGCTGAAGAAGTTGCACAGTAGAGAAATTTTTGTTTTGGTAAATTTTTTTAACATCGTACCAAAGTCTGGAACGAGACCGATAGTCTGAACACTAAGTCTCGGTCTTGTCTTGATTGTACAGAACTCTTCATTGTTCTCGGTCTCGTCTCGGCAAGTCTCGAAGTTCTCGTCTCGATTTTTACGAGGCCGTATCTTCGTCTCGGTAGCCTACCATCCCTAACTTTTGAAACTGGAAAATGTTTGATCGCCACGGCTTTCAAATGAGAATTAATTTACCTCATGGATGTGATTGACTCCTGCTAATGGCGGAGGAGACTGCAAGGCTGGATGCTTGGATGAAGCTCAATCCGGCTGTTAATTGCAAGAGCATTATGTTTAAATTGGATTTCCTCTGCGCTGTTATATTAAGTAACAAGGATTAGGTTCTCAAAGCTCTCTCAATCGAGAGATTATTGTTTGTTCGTCGAATGGCCGTTGAAAGACTCGACTGATGTGCCGCTTCAGATGATTCATAGGTCAGAAAAGGACATCAGTTATGGAAATTGCTGCATTGTTTTTATTTACAAGCGCATTCAAAGCTGACAGTAATTGTATTTAAAGGGCATGTATTCCCTTAGCCGGATTTAGGGAGGGTCGAACTAATTTATTAGCGTGCAAAGAAGTGTTGTTATGGAAAGAATGATGTCTCTCTTTTTGGGAGTCTATATAGCTAATATTTTACCATCATTTCGCTCGTATTTCTATTTTTAAATAAATTGTAGGTCACTAGGAGCATATAACTCATTCAACACCACTAGATCCGCCATTGTATAAATGCGTATGTGCGATAATTTACATAAAATGTACATTTAAGCCCTTATTTGGCCAATATTCCGACGCCACTACTATTGTCGCAATTAAAACGAATGCAGAAAATCCACGTATTTACGCCAGTGTGATCTTTCACATCACATAAAACACCATAACATATTAGAGGTGAACTATGCCTATACTTCCACTTTTCCATCCTGTAACATTATTTTAATTATTTTTATTTTTAAAATGTCATGTGAAATGTTCTGCAAAAATTCTGCTAATCGGAACGAAATATGTGACGTTACTGCTTTTTTAACGGGATGATATTTTTAAACATTTTCAAGAAATAAACATTCCGTTTGTAAACTTTTGTAGAAATGTAGAGTTTGATTTGAGTGTCTTCCAGGCACAAATGCACCAATTGAAAGAAAGTATGTTTTCAATAATCTAATATTTGAACAGCCGACAAGTCTGAACTAAAAGTAGAAACTTGAAGGCACATGATAATCACAAAATGTAACTTTACTTGCATGAAAAATGTTCTGAATTATATACAGATTTGGAAAACAGTGCTACGAATAATGCATTAAAATGGGAAGGATATGTTTTAAATATGTTGAATAGTTTCAATATTGCATGAATATGTTAAACTTTTCTCTTCTTTCTAGCTGTACGTAAGAGCATAAAACTACAATTGCATAACTAATGGCCAAATTAATATTTTTTTGTGTATTTGGAATTAGGGTAGGGCCCCTAGCGTAGGGGAAGGAACAGCTAAAGAAAGCTATAAACTATTGCACTTGTGCACATGGATGTCCGCAGGATTTTTTCCAGGGAGGGGTAAACTTTTTTTTTTTTCAGGGAGCAGACAAGGCGCATTCCCCCCCCCCCCCCAGTGTTGTCCCCTCAAAATACATCGCTTCAATTTGAAATTATCATGTTCATGCAAAACTTAAAATATAATATTGTGGCTAAAATGAAATTATATGTGTTAAATATATAATTCTTGGTTTACTTTCAACTTCCAAGCCCCCCCCCCCTTGTCCCCCCCCTTCCGGACGTCAATGCTTGTGCATGATATCCTACTTTTCGTTTCTGAAAATCTGGTCATTCTAGTTTCATTGTATGTTTCCTGAGGATTTCTGAAATACCAGAAACCGACCTCTGTGGCGGAGTGGTTATCACAGCGCGCTACGACGCCAAGGGTCTCGGGTTCGAATCCCGGTCAGGATATGGGTGTTGTTTGTGAATGTCCCTTAACCAATTTCATCATATCATCCTCATGGTCGCTATTAGCCAAAAGTGGCAGAAAAGTGAATACTCATTACCCGTGCTTCTACAGCCCGTAAGGGCCTTGGTCTATCTCCCGACTGCCAGTCTCCCTCCCACAATCCTACCTAGAGGTGTGGAGATCTTCAACCAGTAATGTGGTGGCGTGGGGTCAGCACGTCGAATCGTCAGCCGTTATAGAGATTTCTGAGACCGAGTTACGCTACTCACTCGTAGCTCCCCAGTTTCCTCGCGATGGTGCGTTGCCACCGGTCCTATACAAAGGCCGAAAACCCAGAGACTGAACCCAGGCGGACTCGAACCCATGCCGTCCTGCAGTCGGAGCCCAAAGCACAGCGCCTTAGACCACACGGCCACGGAGAAGGCTCATAGTTAAATAACAGCGGTGAAAATAGCTTATAATTTCGGGGGCAAACATATATCACAAACATGTAGTATCCCAAAATATGAAATAAAACTATTCTTGGCAAGAAAACTTCCGTTACCTCTTAGTCCCCGTTCTTCGTAGTTTCTACCCCCTTGCCCATGGTCAACATTCGAGCGAGGCATCTGACTATCTCCTAGTTGTATACGTATACCGTGATTTGATTGAGTGACCCTAATCCCGATGCTTGCCGACGGCTCATGGAAGGACATTTCGTAATTCCAAAGCAGAAATTTATGTACCCAGTCACCGGGATTACGTCTCGAAGCCAAGTTGAGTAAGATTGGTGCAAGCCCCGTGAAGAAGTGCCTTGTTTTCAAATTGTTGTAGCAGGAAGGCACGAGAGCAGGCGGTCGCCTTTTCCCCCTCGAGCCGTCCATAATTCGTGGACCGAAATGTCCATGAGGGCCAGCTCGCTCTTGACTTATGTCTTCAGTGGGGTATTTTGACTTGCAGGCCGCAGGGACCGGTCAGACCGAATGATTTCTTTTGTCCCGCACACGAAACCATTTTCTGGCACGGTCCGGGATTTTCGGGCATTCAGGAAGCTATGTATCAATTTTATTTCTCGTCCTAGCGGAAGAAGAAAAAACGAAGGCCCTTGATAAGGACGTTTATTGTCTGTGTCGTGAGCGGACTTACAGAGTGATACAAGTTGCTTCCTGCGGTATACGTATTAGAGCGAAGTGTGTGAGGCATCATCCAAAATCGCCTGCCCCGTGGCGGAGTGGTTAGCACATCGCGCTACGACGCCAGGGGTCCCGGGTTCGAATCCTGGCCTGGGTTATGGATATTTGTGAGTGTGCATCCATCAATTCCATCATATCATCATCACTCATCCCCATCTTTGCAAATTTGTAAACTAAAGCAAGTCAATCAATCAAAGCATCAACCAAAAGTTGGTTGAAAAGAACTAGAGCTGATACTCCCACCGATACCTATACTTGAAAAGTATGATAATTAGAAGTTGTTCAAAATATTGATTAATTCTTCTTTGTAACTATTCCACTCCAATTATATGCATCTATTTACCAATATTTTTGCTTTAAAATATTCGAGAATTACGTCAGAATATTAAACTACATTCTATGTTATCACAAAATTAAGTTTTTCACACAAAACTGGTGTAGAATATAAAGACACTTGGAATTTTGCAAAAATGTCCGGGAAAATTACACTCCGCCAAAATTTAGCGAGGCATTTTTGCGGACCTCGTGTAAAGCCGAAATGCTGGAGAAGTATCGGTCGGTGTCGGTAAATAAATTCCAACCGATATTTTCCGATACCACTAGCATCAGCCGATAACGATACCGCCATCGGTATCTGTTCGGCCGTAGAGAGAACCTAATACAATTATGGTGACTTACCTCCTCTATAGCACACTTTCAACAATCTTAAAGAAAGTAACATTTTCTCTATTGATTGTCCTTATGAAGAAAGAGGCATGTTAACATTCACAATGTTACATGACTATCATAGGCCTATGCCGTGGGTCATAATAACAAAGAATTCAATCTCAAACTTGACGTTTAATGCTAAATATATTTCGGCGGCCAAAACTATTAGAGGCCTCGCCGATGGCGCAGTGATAGCGTCGTGTTTCTGTAATCAAGGGGTCCCGGGTTCGATTTCTAGTGGAGGCACATAGGGGTTCGGATCCCACTTTAAACTGTAGGTCCAGTCCGGATTAACCTTACTGTGCATAAAGCTGACTTAAAACACCAACTCAATCAATAAATCAATCAAAACTATTAGACCACTGAACATAATTGAACAAACAAACATTTAAGAATACAAATGACGACGTAAAATGATTTACATTCCCATAAGTCTCCAAATTTCGACTAATTTCTTTATTTTTTTTCCAAGCAATCTCGTCACACATCTTTTGAAGTTCAAGTGACCATAATAACAATGACGATCATCAACAACAGAAAATATATCGGAAATAGAAAAGCCTTAAAATTTGCACAGCACTTGTTTACATCACTTGCAATTTTCACAATTTAAGTGCTTTATTGTTGTGAAACCGGTAAGAAAATAATACATAATAATTCCGCGTGACTGTACTTTTCATTTTTATAGTTGTTATTAATAACTGACTCTTTTTTTCCCGTGATATGATACTTATCCACATGCCTAGTAAATATTAAAGAGAATATACTTCTTGGTAAATATGGTCCTGTGTTTTATATATACACATTTATCGAGAAGAATAGTTATTAAAAAAGTATTTTATCTCCTGTTTCATGTCTTGCAAACTCTAGGGCTTAATTATTTATAGGAATTATAATTTTAAAATTACTGACGAAAATACAAGGGGGAAATGTCTGCTTAATACAATGATAACATACGTTAATATTAAATTATCGGATAGGGCATAGTGTCATAGTATATAATATGATGCGCTTACGTACTAATACATTTTTTCCATTATAATTTTGGGAATTTCTCTGATTCCTACTCCCGCCGTTGAATCAGACATACTCGCAACCAGAAAAAAACATAAAGCGTAGTGTAAAAATCTAAATTTTTGTATTATCGTCCTATGGCAGCTAGGAACGAGTTAAATAACGCCAAGTTTAGTGCTCTTTGTGCATAAACATACTATATTTAGACAGTTTGACCTACTCTGCCGTTGCGCTTTAATATATTAATTCTTAGGTTCATGAGAATGTAATTTTCGGGAACTTATGACTTGCTACATAATCTTAAAGCTTTACGAAACACATTTTTATTATCGATTTGCACGAGAAATTCTTAACTTCGTTGAAAATAACGTTTGAATAGCCATCCCATCCCGCTCCAATGTAAAGCTTAAGGCAACCAGATGACGAACGAAATTCTTTAGGGACCCAACAGGGGTGGCGCCTCTAGTGGAAAAGTTTGGCAATGAACAACCCTATTCAGTCCAGATACAATTATGGTATACTCAATGCAAAAATATCTGCATCGTGCTTGTTTTAACAATGTTTAGAGGTACAATAACAAACAGTTCTTTAGAGTTTGCAGTGGTTGTTGTTGACCATGGAAACGGACGTTGCTCGGGAACTTAAAAGAAAGTTTATTTTCACCCCGAAAAGTGCTGTAAGTGAGTTATACTTGAATTTTCGTATTTCAAAATATCTGCGTCATAATTTATTACAGAGGAGAGGTGGGAATTTGTGAATAATGATGGAAAACAATTATTTTTTCAATTATGTTTAAGAATGTGAAAATGGCAAAAGACTTAAAATATTGATTTTCCAATTTGCTGTCGCTATTGAAATCGTTTATATAAAACATGTAACTAACTATTTTGAAACGGATGTTACTTACTTATTATTAAGAAAGTAGACAATAATATTTTGATTATTTGCACAATATTAGAGCACGTATACACATAACGTTACGTTAAAAAATGTTCATATAACCGACCGTACTTATTCGTTTCCCTTCCTCTAATAATACATGATGACTTTTTCAAAGACATTAGGAGCAGGGAGGAACCCAAAAAGTGACCGAAGGCCACGTCGGCGAGCGCCTTTGGCCACGTCGAATGTGCGAGAGTCCATATGTACAGCTCAAATGTAAGCTTTTCAGCGTGCCTCTCCACTACTGTGTGAAAAGTTGCATTTTATAGGTTCCCTTTCAGGCGACAGAAGTCACGTGACACTTAGATGTGTCCCGAAGGAAAATTTATGGTTAAGATATGAATGTGTGAAAGGAGCTATGAAAATTAACTTTTCTTTCCTACTGATATTTTGTTTTCGGAAGGGCAGGGAAGCACTCGATGTACTTCTTCCTCTGAATTCTTCATTCTGAATGCGAGTAATATTCTACTATGAGCGGCCTTGGGGTCTGTGCAGTCGTCGACTTTACCTCGACATACGCGATGCAAACACATCTGCTCCACTCCGATTCAATAACGAAAGGAGAAGATGGGGAAATTCCCTTGGTGCTGTGATGAGGATGTTAAGATATTTTGAGCATCGCCCTCCCCATTTTTTTATTTACCCTCTTATGGATGTCGTCATGGATCAGTTCGGAACAGCATTCCAAGACTTGTGTTTTTCTTTTATTGCTCGGGAGTAGATTTAAAATAGAAGGAAACGCAACACCCATCATGCGCGTGGTTATTACAAATGATGTTCAGTCAATTGCTCGGAAAACCATTTCTTATGCCCGTTTAACTTGTCCGGCTGCCAGGAACTGCTCTTCCCGCTTATACCAGGATTATTGAGTTGGTATGTCGAAGTTTTTAACAAAGTAAAGTATTCACCTAATTATATAAATAATCAAGAATCGTTGCTTCACACATGAAGCTCTGTGCAATTGTAGGGGACATATATAGTCATTATTATTAATATTACAAATTATTGCGTGACGGACCTCGAAAACAATGGGAAAATATAATTTTTAAAATTAGAAACAATAATTCCAAATTTTGTTAACTTTTCCACATGAGCATCATTTGTAATATGTAAAATACCAGCACGATAAGAAAAACAATTTAGGAGACCTGATGGTAAGAGGTCTGTAGAAAGGCAAGACGAAGATGGTAGGACGTAGTTAAGATGCGCCTCATCTTGCTCAGGAGAGAGACTTGTATAGAAGGTTTGTGCTGCGGCTGCGATAATTCTCTTGGTTTAGAAATGCCAAACACTAAATGCTTTATAACTATGACCCTTTCCACATTTGGTCAGAAATTCATTTTTACAGAGACACGAGCGGGAAATAATAATGCGTTCTTCGGCAAAAACAAATTTGACGAAACAAAGAACGATAGTCTGTGCTTTGTAAAACCCAGTACACTGCAGGTCGAAAAAAGATTTAAGATAAAAATATGGCGACTTCGCTCTCTCTTCGGAAGTTCTTAGTGATTCCACGTTTTATGTTCAGTAACAATCGGGCGCATTGAATAAAATTTCACAAGAAAAAGTTGTCATTAACAATAATGCGGTGTATCGGGATACAGGATGGAGAAATGGGAATCCTCAGAAGCCTCAAAGGGAAATGAAAAACCAGAAGAGATACATCAGCTAAAAAATAAGAACTTAAACGGGAAAGCACAACAGAAAGACTATTAAATGAGAATAAAACGTCCAAAAGTCTAAAGAATGAAAGATACAAGAACGGCCAAAATTGAAACCCATAGATGAGTGGGAGGACAAAATGGGGAAGACATTGAATAGATGAATAGGAGTAGAATGGCAGAGAGAGGCAGAATAGGTTGGAAAAGCCTAGGGAACACGTATAGCGGCAAGGAGCTTGAATGAATTGGACTGGATAAGAGCATAACGAAAGTTAAAAAATAATTTATAATATGTTGCATTACGTGTTCACATATTCAAGATAAGTTTTACTTCATCTGCTATAAGTATATCGTTAGTAGTTATTGTACAATTTACAATATTCTACCGTTAGAATTTAACAGTCTGCCTGTTAATTTACAAAAACGAAACGCAACCGTTTTTTATTAAAATTTGAATATTCATCATACATAATGATCATAAATTGCAATTGTGTGCACCATAAGTGTACGTATTTTTAAACAGAACCATTAAAATTACGTTGGGTTCCGGGTTCGAATCCCGGTCTGGACATGGGTGTCCTTTGTGAGTCTCTCTTCATCAATTTCGCCATATCATCGGATCAAAACAAGTGCAACAGTTGTTACAGAAGAATGAAGGACAAAGACCCGAAATGAATTCAAATTGAGAGAAAAATAACGCTGAAAAGCTCAGATTTTTACTGAAAAATGGAAGAAAAGGCTCGAAATCGGATCAAAACAAGTGCAACAGTTGAAGATAAGTTAACGCTGTTGCAAAAACATCACTCATCCTTATCTTCACGATTAGCCAAAAGTGGCAGAAATACAAAGTAAAATAAACCAAATCAAACAAACAAGAAAATTAAAATTACATTAATTTGGTTAGGCATGGAATGGCCGTTAATTCTAAAACTGTCATGGCCAGCCTTTTTACGGTTGGATGGAAGCGGAAACTGACTGAGTTAAAGCTTCATTTCCCTAGTCAACATCTTACAGCGACCCCCCCCCCCCCCTCTCCAACAGAGAATCTTCCGAACCGAACATCCTCCAGCGAACCACCGAGCGCAGCCAATGCAGGCTTTCGCACTCGAGTTGGAATCTCCCCCCCCCCTCTCTCTATTGAGCCTTTCCGGTGTTATTGCCGTCTAATTACGGGCGGAAGGAGCGGAGTGATAATTAACGTCAGACGAGCAGTCGGGCTTTGTAGTTCGCCGCGTGAAGAAGCACATCCACTCGAAGGAGCCATCGAACCTCCTGCATATTCATCAAGGAGTCGACGCCGGATGAGGCGGAGTGGGACTCCATCACCTACAGACCGTGGATGCACCAAGCGATGTTGCTGGAACACGAGTCAATTACCTTGGCTGCTGATGGAAGGTGAAATGTAACTTTGATAGAGTAAACGCCACGAGTACAGCCAGTGCATGAAAGCAATGAACTAATGATTGAAAATGCATAATTGATTAGAAGAAAAGGAAAAGAATATACAAAAATATTGATATTTATGGACATACTTTTTCCTTCAAACTTGCAAATAAATTAATATGGAAAAAGTCCTCTATGTTTAATGATGTCAACAGCACACCTAAACTATTTTATGTAACTTTTGTGTACAGAGTTATTTAAATTCTTCAACCCTAATATTTTAAATAGTGGAGCTTACAATAATACAGGGTGATTCATAATTTCCTCCGGAGTTTCAAACGTTTATAGTACAAGAACTATAACACATGCAACAAAAAAGTGCATATCAGTACATAAAGAATCTCTCCAAGTTTGGTACGTGCCTTACAGGTGCTCGATGTGTGCACTTCTGGTGACGCGGCAGACATCAATCCTGAAATAAAGTTCCTGCCACACACGTCCAAACATATCGCGATCAGTACCACCGACTGCATGAGTGGTCCTATCTCACAATTGTGCTAAATCAATTCATTCCTTCTCATGACAGGGCTACAACCAGGACGGTTCCACTGCATAATTGTGTATGTAGATACTAATAGTTCGGTGTGTTATTTTGGATCGCTTACATGCCAAGTTCAATCTCTAGCCATGGCTTCACAGGCTGTTTTTTTTTATCCACTCATTTGCTCATTTATTCCAAGGTCCATTATCACGACCTGCTAACAACGAGCTGGAAGAGAAGCATAGCCTAAATAAAATACCAAATAAAAAAGATAAGAAAAGGGTTACGTAACAACAACTCAGGCATATAATTCAATTGCCAGACTTACATGAGTGATCTTCACTGAACGAAACCAGGGCTTTCAGTCCGAAGGAAGTGGAAAGTAAATAAATAAAAAACCCTCGCACAATTAATTCCCCTTCACCGTCCCCCCAAGTCCCTCGGAACATATCCGTTGTCAGCTGATTGGATTATCATGTACTAATTTGCTATAAAATTTATGACCGCAAGTGTTGAATATACATCGTCGCGTCGGCCCGCCCGTGAACGCCCATTCGCCTGTCAGGTGAGAGGCCAGCCTGACAGAACAATGGTGGGCCCCCACCTTTGTTGGCTGCCTGCATTTGTTGCATTGTCATTGTTAACTGGTCTGGCACTCGGGCACTTTTTTCCCCCGGACCAGGCGGAGGAGACTGGAACATGGAGAAGTATAATTGATGGGGGAAAGTCGAAGATTCCGGAGCAGATATCCAATCATGGAAAGAGGAGAAGAAAGGAAGGTTCATTGTAAAGTCTAATAGGCTTTTACGTCCCCCTGAAAACCTGATTCGGAGCTTACATCTCTCATTGTTGCCAGATACAACATATAAACTTGTTGTCCGAGCACTGACTGATATCTATAGACAGTTAAGAATAATTGGCTTGCGAGTATAATCGGCTTTTATCCCTCTTCTAAGTATGTAATCGGTTCTACACGTATTTACTAACATTGCAAATGTAATGAATATAACTAGCAGAGACATCTTGTTCCTGTATTGACGCGTAATTTATTTTGTTCTACCACTATGGATTTGTTCCATTACTCAGGTTGCGAACTGAACAAGTTACAGCTAGCAGCGAAGAAAAATATTTTTAAAAATGGAATAATATACGTACATTGGAGGGAATATTACATTATGGTAGACAGGAGGAGGAAGAGAAATAGAAAATCAAATAGAAAAGAAACAGAGCGACGGAAACCGAGAACGAGAGGTAAATATTCGAACACCGTTGGCCAGACAAAGAAAAAAATATTTTCTACACAAATTTCTTTGAAACTCAGACCCGCATCACATGAGATGCCACTCGATCATACCTGCCATTTGAAATTTTGAAAGCAGCCCCCTAGAGTTGACAGCATCTGCACGCACATATTTCGAAATTATTACTATTACGAAATTACTCTCTCTCTCTCTTTCTCTCTCTCTCTCTCTCTCTCTCTCTCTCTCTCTCTCTCTCTCTCTCTCTCTCTCTCTCTCTCCCCCTCCCACACTCATAATACACACACACACAAGGAAGGAGAGAGATGGAGATAATGAACATAGGAAATGAAGAAAAAATTGTAAACAGAATAATGTTCAGCAATAAGGAGGACGGCCATCTTGGCTGGAGTGTTTTTCTCTGTTATTTATCAGTCGCACCAGGCAAATACTGGCGTTGTGCTTTTTGGCGAAGTAACATGGCACTCATTCTAATTCCTTGGCCATTTCTTTCCCTAGTTCTCTAATTTACTATTAACGTAACGGCGTCAATGTACGATACGAATAAATGAACCAAGTAGCACTAACATTATGAAAAAAACTGAAAAATAATAACAATAAAAGTTAGAAATGATCAGTTTTAAGACGTGTAGAGCCGTCGCTGTGGATGTAACAACTTGTTTCCCGAAATGTAACAATACTTAATGTCTCTATTCTCACTTCTCTATACTACGCCTAAATAACACCTTCCAGCATAGTGTTCTCAGATTTAAATAATAATTTGTTAAGAGTACTTACAGTTTTTATAAATAACCACAACCTAATTACGTATTTTATTATTTTTTCTAGGTAAGTATTCCTGCTTCTTGTGGAGTTGTCAATATATTTTGCTGTTACTGGTAACGTATACTTCTTAATACAACATAATTAAGCGTGACTTACATCATATGCATGTTAGTTTAGATGAATCTGAGGGTCAAGGAGTTTACGTAGAAAATATGATTGCATTAAAATTACAAGATCTATAGCGATTTTTAATGCCTGCCTACTTCTCCCCCTTCCTGTAGGTTTGTGTTTACAGCACGACTTCGATGTACAGCACATCTACATACCATAGCGTCAAGAACGAGCTTTTAAAACCAAAGCTCGCCGTGAAAACTTCTGCAATACATGTCAGCCAACTGATGCAGCCAAAAGTTGGAAAGGATGGCGTGAAAACAAGAGAAGAAAAACGCTGGAGCGGAGAAGAAAATGTCTGCAGCGTTGAGGTGTATTTAATTATGCCTCGGCTGGCCGTTATGAACACGGAGCGAAGTTTTGGAGCAAGTTTTAAAATTCATTAAAACTTCTGACAAGCGGCAGCCAATTAGATCCCACATTTCCTGATATTTGATACTCTTTAATGGGAAGTTAAGAGAATATCGTCGTCCGAGGTTGAAAACTTCAAGAAGCTTGATCTTGAGAGAAGTGTTCTTTATAAAGTTTTAAATCGCTGCGGCTAATTGTCTTAGCTATGACCGAAATTCGAGACGAGAACGAGACCAGGTCCTTCGAGATTCGTTGATACGAGACAGACCATTGCAAAATCGAGACGGGATCGAGTTAGTGTCCGAGTATCTTGAACTCATTTGAGATTTTGGTTTTGAAACATTTATCTAAATGAAATTGATTTTATTGTGTCTCTTCAAGCATAGCAAGTGGATGGATATCTGACGGATTATTTCCAGATAAGTCATAACATTTTGTTTATAGTAATTAAAAAGTCAATTCATTAGTGGCAATTGTGACCTGTGCTCGTCGTTGCGTTCAGCATAAAATTCCGTTATTCAAGGGGTCGTAGTGTCGCAACGAGGCTTCACACCGAAAAACTTAATAAGAAAGGCTGTTGGCCTTAATAAGCTCTACAGGGTGGCTCAAAAAGTCACTTAACACTCTCGGTACAAGGCCAATGCATCACGCAACATGGAAATGGTGATGAATCGTTTGCCAGGCCAAGGGGGAACCACATTGACGCCATCCGCACGGTCGGCGGCCATCTTGATGTCCGCCATCTTGAATTCAACTTCAGAATTTTAAATGGGAACAGGGTGATATGATATATCAAATCAGGCTAGAATTTCACGAGAAATGCAATGGTGAAGGGTTTTTCGACGTATCTTTAACAAGTAAAAAGTTATGACTGAATTATTGTACCAATTTGCTTAAAATTTGTTTAGCGGATTGGTAACGCATCGAGATCAAAGTGACGTCTAGGGGGAGAAGTTCGCATGCCATTGCACAAGATTTTAATCGGATACATCCATGAAGAGCTGTGCATTATGAATGGTTGTCGCGAACAATTACAGTGTGATGCTTCCATTAAATGAAAAGTCCTTCACAGTGACAAGGTTAATGTTTATGTTCATAAGGAAGTTCATAAACAGAATATTCGATGCTCTTTATCTGATAACCCATTTTCGACAGATCAAAGCTGAATGGTTAGTGCTGGTAAGTTAATGGTGTGGTGTGCTGTGTGGAACACAATTGATTAGTCAATTTTCCATCAACGGAACCTTAAATGCTTAGGGCTACTTGGATTTGTTAAATATACAGGTTTTTTCATCCTTGCTTATGGAAGAAGGTACTTTTTACAGAGTTTTTTCAATAGGGAGGAACACCAGCACACTATGGGAACGTTGTGAATCAGTTTCTGTCCAAAGTTAGTTGTCAGATGACAAGGGTCGCCTATTCTGTTTATGAACTTCCTTATGAACATAAACATTAGCCATGTCACCGTGAAGGACTTTTAATTCAATGAAAGCATCACACTGTAAATTGTTCGCGACAACCATTCATAATGCGCAGCTCTTCGTGTATGTATCCGATTAAAATCGTGTGCAATGGCATGTGAATGAATGATGATTAGGTATAGTCACCGGCAATGAAAATGAGACACCTATATCCTAAAATACGCACTATCTTGCATAACGTTATGTTCGTTGCCTAACTCTACGGTGATGGTAGAACTTACCAATTTGAAATTTGCTATTAAAATCCACTCTTCGCTGTATAGTTATGCAACATTTTTTTTTCAAGTTATCCACAGTCAAACATCGCAATTTTGTCTATGAGGATCATCTTATATGCTGAAAATAATCTTTCAACAAAAACATAGTCAGTGGTGCAAACTTCAATGCTGCAATGTTAGTTTCCAAGGCGTGAATGTCACAAAGCACCGACGCGAAAGTGAGCAAGACCACACAGATCAGAAAGAAGTTTGCACTTTGGACTGTACAGGTAACAGTGGCACCAGACATTTTGCTTACTTTAGAGTTTTGAAAAAGCACCATAGACTTGGAGGAAGGGAAATCGACAGAGAGTACGTTTCAATCACATTTGCCATTGAATTTTTTCGTGACCAAACAAAGCAGATGCCTCTGTGTGACATAAACATTCTGTAAAACCTTTAAAAATATTAAAAAAACTAAAAAAAGGCTTGATTTAGGCGCATAAACCTAAAATAGGTTCTAACAAGCAAAATACGTTTTTTAGGCACTATAAAACTTGATTAGTTGTTGTTATGTTTTTTAACGAAACGCTGACATTACTTATTATTTCTTACATACCTGTAAAGGAAAAAAAATAGGTTAAAAACCTAAGATCCGAGGTCTAGTAATAAGTCAAGGAAGTTCATTTTACAGGAGGAAAAAAACTTGAGGTTAGGTTGGCTAGGTTATGTTTGGTTAGTTTAAGGGAAATTAGAGATTGCATACCAGTTATGCTGGTCACTCAAATTACCCATAAAATAGAAAAAGCTTAATTTGGACAAAATTGAACTTATAACCCTTATCCTCCCTGTTTCGAGACTGAGAGCTGCTCGTATGTGCCAAGACGAGAACAATACGGATGTTTTTAAAACAGGAACGGGTGTTTCATTTTGTCCCCTACTCAACCATAAGCGCATAAAGTCATTATAAATATTAAAGAAAATCATTTCATAGGCACGTTGATGGCTTAAGAACGCCATGGCGATACCATGGAACGATACTGTTTAGAAATGCATATGAATGGAATATGAAGACCGAGAACATGAAAAAGGACAATGAAAAAGATGGAGAAAACAAGAAACCAATTCATGTAGATGGACGAAATATAAACAACCGAGTTTGTATGCCAAGCAATTCCAGTATCGGTCTTCGGTACAGTTCGACGAGAAGTTCGATTTATGAACCTTGCGGGAGAAGTGATCGTATGGATATTATTTTTGTCTATATCAGATATACGGCGTGTCCAACGCTTGACAGGGCTAGAGTGAGTGGCCACTGTACCTTCCTCAGTCCTTCTCCCAGGCCCTGTTAGACCAAGATTTGATCAGCTTATCCTCTTCGGGGACCTTGGAGGCTGTTACCTTGCTCGCGAAGGACCTCATGTTGCCTCATTTCGATTCATGGCGACGATCGTGCATTGTTCTTCTGGGACTCCCCAGAAAACGAAGTCTGCGCGTTACATCGCCACTCACCATCTCGTGTGGAACCAGAGCGACAGCATGTCACGTCCGGAGGATCAGAAGCACGTTGAAACCCCAACAAAAGAATCCCAAACTTTTTCTCGGAAGCCATTCTCGGAAAGTGCGACCGAGTCACTTTATGGAAAGCGGGATCATGGTCGTTTACGACTGCTTCAGTTCATCTTAAACCCCTCTCTTCTCAGCTCGCAATACGACAAGAAGTTGTGAAGGCTATGAATCCGAGAACCTGGTGTCCAAGGAAACGAGAAGCCGTGGGCATTTCCTCTTCGTAAATTCACCAACTGAAAGATTGAGAATCACGATATAAGCTGCAACAATAATTTATATGTAATATCTATAGCCCATTTGTTTTGAAACACCTCCACTCCCGTCTCTCTTTTGTCACTTGTAGTTCTTTTTCGCGATGAAAAATGAGCCTCGGGACCAAAACTGCAAACATATTCGAGTTACTGGGCCTTAAACGCAAGTTTTTTACAGCATTTGCCGGCGTATAAGAAGCGCCCTCTTTTTTAAACACATTTTTGAGGAAATAACTTTATCACTGAATTTATAATTAATTTACAGTATTTCTAATATAAAGTAATATGTAGGTCTACTTTCAAAAAATAACTTACCTAATCTAACTAGGAAAGAATGCATTTGAATCTTCTCCACCACACACCGCAAGGAAATCGTCTAACTCAGAACAGAGAAAATTTCCAGAAATGAATGTAAAACAGAGTATCGGCTTATGAGACACACCCTGTTTTTCAGGCCTATTTTCAAAGGAAAAAAGTGCGTATTACACGCAGGTAAATACAGTAATTTGAATTTGGATATTTTACGACTCGCTACACGTGCTTAGATTAATTGCGGTGACGACGACGAATTGCGAATTGATAAATGTAAAAGAAAACGTTACAATGAAACGTTCACAACATACTCACGAAAGAGTTCGAATGACGCTAATCACTCAGCCACGTTCTTAGCAGGTAATTCAAGAGTCAACATGTGTAATACAGGGTGGGCCATATTGATAGGACACATTTCAAATGCGTATGTGGAGCATGTAGGAAGCAACATTTATTACTAAATATATGGAAAACACTGCCAAAGGACGGGAGTTTTGCACTGTGTTCAGTGTTTGAAGATTACATCCCTGAGATGGACACCACCTTGACGAGAATGTTGTTTGGCTCTAACAGTCATGTTCAGCATAGTTTTGCGTATTGTTTCGGTTGGGATGGCCGCTATCTCCCTTCGAATGTTGTCCTTCAGTTTATTGATGGTAGTGGGCCTTGTGGTGTACAACTTGTCCTTTAGGGGGAGGGGCATTTTCCCTAGCTGAGAATTCTGGAAAGGCTTCGCATAATTCAAATTTTCAAATTGTAGCGTGAAAACATGGATGTGAAGTGGCTTGAAAGACAGCAGATTAAGTACCTAAGAAAACATTCTTCATACCCGAAATGATACTGCTTGGCCTAAGGGACATGTGGCTGCAGCAGGATGGTGCCACTACTCATACAGCAGTAGTGTCAATGACAACCCTTCGACGACACTTCCCGGGACGGCTCATCTCGAGATTCGGTGATGGTCATTGGCCATCCAGATCCCCGGATCTAACTCCACCGGACTACTTCCTGTGGGGTTACCTAAAGGACAAGGTGTACACCACAAGGCCCACTACCATCAATGAACTGAAGGACAACCAACATCCGAAGGGAGATAGCGGCCATCCCAACCGAAACCCTGCGCAAAACTTTGCTGAACATGACTGTTAGAGCCAAAGAATGTACTCGTCAAGGTGGTGTCAATCTTAGGGATGTAATCTTCAAACACTGAACACAGTGCAAAACTCCCGTCCTTTGGCAGTGTTTTCCATATATTTGGTAATAAATGTTGCTTCCTACATATTCCACATATGCATTTGAAATGTGTCCCATCAATATGGCCCACCCTGTATCAAGTAATTCAGGAAGAAGACAGGGAGATGTGAACTCTGAAGTTTTGTAGTTTTCTTATTTTGTATCACTTTATTGACTCTTTAGGCCAATCGCAACTATGAAACTGAGGAAGGGACACTCAGAAAGAACGCCCATGGCAACTCTAGGACTCGAATCTGGGACCGTCGGTGGCTTGAACTCTGAAAAAAAATATTAAATTATGAAGAAAGGAAGAACGATAGTTAGACGACAGAAACCATTTAAAAAACAAAGGTTAAAATATCGCATTCCAGCATTTTACAAGAATAGATACAAGTACTGTTGAAATAAAATCAGAACGGTAAAGGTAAATGGCGGCTTCACTTAAAGTACCTTAGAGAGAGACTTTTGTCTCCTTCCAAAATCTGTGTAATATTCTTGCAAGATTATATCCGACCACAGTGTTCACTTTCGCCTCCCCCCCCCTTTCCTTAAGGTTGGCCCGCGGTATCTCCTCCGATAAGAAGGTGACCAACTTTGTTGCGGCGGCTGCGGGAGCAGTTTCTGAACGCTATGAACCCGCTGTTCACCGACTCGGAATAATTTTTGAATGGCTTGCTCTACACCGCAAACAGTCGGCGCTTTAAAGGGGGTTGTTTTCGCCTAATGTTTATGCATGCCTTTGGTCGGGTTGGCGGAACAAGCGGGAAATGGAGTAAGATAAAATGTCAGCACAGAAATTTGCACGAAGGGATAACCGAGTAGAGAAGAAAGAACAAAATCACGAAGGTAATAAACCCGAATGAAACAATCACGAAAAGTAAGAAGCATAAAAGGAGCAATCTTGCAAAGTAAAAAGCTTTAAAGGAAATATACTAAAATATAATGATCTTCGAAGGGAGGGGGCATTAAAGGAAAAACAATAATCGTCAAAGGAACCATGTTGATAAGTAATAAAATTGAAAATAAAAATCTTGAAAGCTAATAAATAATCTTAGAAAAGTTATAAGGTTTAAAGGTACAATCTTGAATCTTGAGAGATACATTCTTAATAAGTTTGAAAGTAATAATCTTGAAAAAATAATAAGCTTGCCACTGTAATTGGAGACATTCTTTTCTGTTTCTACGAATTAAATAAATTAATAAGAGTAATCCCTAAAAAGATTTGAAAAGTAACAGGCGCCAGAAAGAAATGAAGTATCTGGAAAATAAAATATGCACAAAAATTGCAAAAGGCAGTAGGCATAAAAAGAGCAAATGTGAATGGCAATAAGAACAAAGCAGCATTTCCGAAGAAGGGATGAACTTGGAGAAATGGACCAGAATAAACTTGGTAAGGAAAATACAGAATGCTCAAAATAAATCAACTGACAACTGTGAAATGAATAATCGATAAAACGGTACCAAACACAAAAGAAACAAACGAGAAACTGAAATCCAATACTGCAATTCATTGAATAATCGAACAAAATGCATACCACTTACTTTTTTTTTTATCGGAGAGAAATTGTTCATTTTCAACTTCCAAGAAGAAACTCGGTTATGGCATAGATAGCACGTTCATTCACATTATTTTCCACATGTCGTTGTTTATGTATGAAAAAGTATTGTGAATGAAATTGATTCGCCCAAGTTATTTCAACCGATAGTAGGCGAGACGATATATATATATACCGTGCGTCCATTTCGATCTTCAGCCGAGAGATCGGGAGAAGCGTGGCGGGCGGCGCTGTCTGTGATGCCGACATTTGCGACCTGTAATGTCCGCTTATTTTTATGGACATATGAAGACATTTATATAAATATTGCAAAACGAGCACTAACCTGTGTTATAAGAGTTGTTCAAACTGATATCCACCAAGTGCCAAGTGTGTAGACTTTCGGGGAGAATACGTTGAATAGCCTGAAACTTTCGTGCCTGTAGCTAAAGTCCTTTTGGGTCGGGCCGAGAACTTATCAGCCCCCCTCGTAACGTGAACCTTGCGGCTGGCATTCCAATCCTCTTACTGACACAACACACATACACACTGCAATAACACAAACAAGTAACGGCAAGTAACCAATAATAACACTCTTGCGCACAGTACGAAATTAACACGCTCTTGGTTTACATCTGCTCGCCACTATATTCACAGCTCTGTCGCGAAGGAACAAAAAACTCGAGCTCGGAGATTTCGGATTGCAAGGAAGCTCAAGAACACCATTGACTTTTAACGGTTTCGTCTACAGCGTAATCTTGATACAGTGTTGCACATTCGAAACCTCCAAACGATCCCCATCGGCACAAAACTCTTTCAAGGATATGAACTTAAGCAGGACGTTACTGGTCAAAACTATGATTAAAATGTTTTATTATCTGTGGCTCTTAACGTCGTTTCTAAAGCGTATTTTTTTGTGTATATAAGGGCAGAACTTGAATGAATTACAGATGATAAATTATAACACAGGTTAGTGCTCGTTTTGCAATATTTATATCATTGTCTGCATATGTCCATAAACATAAGCGGGCATTACAGGCCGCAAATGTCAGCATCTCCGCCAGCGCCGCCCGCCACGCTTCTCCCGATCTCTCGGCTGAAGATCGAAATGGACGCACTGTATATTCGAGGCAGTGTTAGTACCTCTTCTAGTAATTCAACATCTATTCACGGAATGAAAATACTTACAGAGAACTTAGGTATATCCGAAACACATTAGTCAACATATTAAAAAAATTGCAAGATTTTTCCACATATATAGATTAAATATATCTATTATCAATGCCTTTAGGATTTTTAAAATATGGAATATGTAATCTAACAGTTTCGTAATTTATTTCACTGTACTCCCTTTGTAAATCTTACACTTAAACCCTTCCCGTGGTATCTGTGAAAACAACAAAGGCTATAAGTGCTATGTGAAAACATATTTTCATTCCATAGTGTTTTCATATTTTCTTTGAAACGCTAGTGCATGTCGGAAGATTATAAGGCTTTAGTTTTTGTTTCACACTGATCGTAACGTGATATTGATAGAGGCATTACTTTGCAATGTAAAATCTTTCAAAATCACTCATTCTCTGTGAAGAAGGAGGCGAAAAGGAGTTGGGCCAGTTTAAACTTTCCTCCCAAAACAAATATTGTTTCTAAGAATATAAAATTTCTCCTGGCAAATGTCTTGCTGCATTAATAACAAGGTTTAATGGATGTTCTCCATCCTACCTCCTAAGAGTTGTGCATAATGCAGAAACTAACTGCCAAGGGGGGTCTGTTTGATGTCCAGAAGCTTGAAAAATACCACAGCTCAACGTATTATCAAATCACATTGCAAACGAGCGCTCTTCTGTTTGTTCCTCACTCACAGCGTTTTGCACGCATACTTGACGCCGTGATGATCACTTCGTTAGGCCTATTAGGTTTCCATCCAAACACTCTCATGCCGACATTTAACAAAACGCTGTCGACAGGCTCTCCATTTGAAACGATCGGCGTCGTGGGAGGGGGCAAAGGCGTGCTTCTGTTTCACCTTATGCTGCTTTGAAGAGCGCCGCTTGATCCAGAGGTCCCCCGAGACTTCGACACGGAAGAGCACTTCGTGTCTTGTTGCAGGTCGCGCCTCGTTGCACGCTCGGCCGGTTGACGAAGCACTGGCGTCGACAGGAAGCTTCGTTTCTGAGGTCTCCAGGCGTGGAAATAGTATTTTATCGTAGGCGAGGCTCTTTATTCTCTCTTCCACTAACCTTTTATTTGTTTTTCTGTGTCGTTTCTTGTTTGCTATTTCTTTGCTTCTCTTTGTCACTTCTGATTCACTCTTTTCTTTATTTCCTCCTCTCTCTTCTTTGTCTAGTCTTTCTTCCTCTATTCCGCTACGTCTTTTTTATCGTTCTTCCATCTCTTTCTATCACTTTCTGCATCATACTTTCTCTGTTTCTCGTCTCTCTACCTTTGCGCACCAACGTGAGTCTCGTCGGTTCAAAGTATTTTTACGTTCCAAAAATCTAGAATATTGATGCCATTTCCGTAATATTTTGGAAATCCATTGTAGATGAGCAATATATTTAATCCCGTTTTGGAATATTTTTAAATCGCATTAAGTGGAATGGAACTAATCTCAACCATGGATTCAGCAATTTAAAATTCAGTACATCAGATGTAGTACATTTATTTTTGTGTTTTTGTTCTGAATATCTGCATTATTTTACCATGAAAGGTTATAGAGAAGTTTTCGTATGACGCAGTGGAACGTAAGAATTCTCCACACCGCCATGGCCGAACGTTTCTCTTGGATTTTATGTTACCGCACGTACCCCTGTCTTATTCTTCAGAAACAATGTGATAACCGAATTGAGAATCGTAAGGTGCAGACCATCAACAGTCGCAGAGGGATTTTCACACATGAATGACCACACACTATTCGAGACCAAAGAAAAAAACAACAACACATCACCATCAATACTTGCACCAAAGTCTCACTGGTTTTGATCAACGACCATAGGGAGAATCACGTTCCAGCTTAGCTTTTTTGTTTCAGCTGTGAGAGATATTTGTTTTCGTCTAAATCTGATAGTCGTGAAATACGTCACGGTGACTCTATACCACCAGCTCCACTGGCGCTGTATCGTCCACTTCTGTAATCATGCTTCTAGTGCAAAATTGTGCTAAATTGAATCTATTTCCAGCATATACGTGCGCAAATAGCCAATGAGCAAACACACTTATACATTTTAATAAACAACAACACAGAACAATCCATGTTACACCCCCTTCTTTCTGCCCTCACGTCGTTGGTATGTTCTTTCCGCCTGCCTCCATCACTAAGCCATCCTACCAACCACTCCATCATCCATTTCAATATCGATCATCATCGTTGTCATTACTTCAAGAAGTAGAAAAGAGACGTAAAATAGTCGAAATAGAAAGGATCTTCTTCCCTTTACATTATTACAAATACTTTTACTACTACCACTTTTTTGATCCCTCTCTTACCTCAATCTTCACACCTTCTACATGGCCGCCCACAGGAGTGGGCAAGCAAGTATTATTTTTCAAAGCAGTTCTCCACCCCCATAAAAACCTGCTTCACTTTAAAATTCTGCAGTTTCTGTGAGGAACCTATACTAAAATATAGTCTTATTTGTAATTATCAGCTTCTCATTCAGTTGGCCTGAGCCCTCCGCCGCCTGTTTTCTAAAATACACAGAAGGCTCTAATTTCCTTCTGCGTTTATTCAATGCCGGTTGTTTCTGTGGAGATAATTCGCGCGATAACTTTTGCTTCTTTTCGCGATTACCCCACTCTCGCGTTTACCCCTCCTGCCCGCTGGACATCGTCTGGATCTTTGTAGAGAGGGAGAGAGAGATAGATAGAGAGAGAGCATTGCATTCACTTCCTTCCAACAGGCGATCGATATCCCGGGTGGGATTAAGCAGCCTGCGTGTAGTTGGCAGCGTCCTATATCAACACTGGTTATCACGTAATCCAATTTCTTCTCTCCGGCGCCGTGACGAAGGGCCCGTATGGAGAGACACACACAGAGGGAGAGAATCTTCACGCACTCCAATCAAGAGGAAAGATAATCTCTGCAATGAGGGGTGTTCGAGGGCGCTGCTCTCGGCGGAAAGAACATTGGCGACGCCGAGATACGGCGGGGTGATCCAGAAATTCGCAGAACGATCTGGAGTCTCTGATATCTTTGATTTTCCAGGATGGGGTTATTCTTGTGCAGCAGGTGTGCTTATAATCTTATCGCCTACTTCCATACCAGAAGGAAGTTTGTTACTTTGGAAAATTCTTCCAATTCCAGTTAAGGCAAGGAGATACAGTTACGCACCAATTGTGCATTTATTTCAGTATCGCCCGAATGGGCACTGCTACTAAAACAAACCCTGGGTGTATCCAAGAGTATGAATTTCTCTCCATGTTGCAAGTGCAAACATTTTGTTATGTTGATTATTAAGCTGTTTGAAAAATATGATGAATAATAATTTTCGGAATCCCATGTATTCCTTATGGGGAATCAACTTCAACATCAAGTTACGGCTAATCAAATGCAAGTTTTGACTTTTCCGCTGGTGAAATTCATCTTCAAACTGCCCTCTTCCCGTTGACATATCTTTCTATTCCATCGGAAGTTTTATATTCACAAGAAAACGAATCAAATCCAGTGGTCGGAAGTAGCGTGCTACTTGTAGCGGCGCTACTGTAGCTAGCTACAAAATTTGTAGCTGTAGCTGTAGCGGCGCTACATTTTGAAAATTGTAGCTGTAGCGGTAGCGAAGCTACAGAATTCCTATAGTTGTAGCGAAAATTTCGCTACAGCTACATTTCTTCTCAGCATTTTGAGCCTTTGAGATAAATTTTGAATGTGGCAACATCGTAAAAAAAAAATCGACAATAATGCTTACTTTTGCAGGAGGTTCATAAAGACAGTCTATTACATGGAAATACGGATAATCTAGATTGTAAATATCCATGTAATTTATTTCATTACTATCTGAATAATTCTAATATCCAGATAACTAACTGACATACATGAATATATTCAAGCTAACAGCTACGTTGTTTTGAGCTGCATCGCTATTTTGGGGAGAAACATGCCTCGTTTGCGCCAGTCCCAGAACAAATCCTGTGGATGTCCATGGTGTAAGAGACAGACAATGTCATTAATTACTGTGTAAAACACAACTTGCAGTTTAAAAACGAGGGATCCATTTTCCACTAGAATGACAAAGCAATAGTGCCAGGAATCAATGGTTTAGTACGTTAACAGAATTGACCATTGTCAGGATCTCACCAGCAAGACATTATGGTTACAAGAACGATAGACTTACACTTTCTGGAATTAAAATTATTTTCGTCATAATATTTGTTCACAAATTTTAAAATTACAATGTGTTTGGAGCACTAAGATTTACATTTCAGTTTCCTCAATATATTTTTGTTTCGCTTTTCTGTTACTTTCGCTGATCATGACAATGAGTTTATGTTTATGTTGATCTGCTTTGTTTTACTTCGCTTCTTGTGCCACTTTTGGCTAATTTGCGAAGATGGGGATGAGTGATGATATGATGAAAATGATGAATGGACACTCACAAACAACCATGCCCAGACCAGGATTTGAACCCGGGACTCCTGGCGTCGTAGCGCGATGTGCTAACCACTCCGCCACGGGGCCGGGCATGACAATGAGGATGAATGTTTTATTTTAGTAATTCTCTTATCTAGAGTCGCTTTCTACCTACAAGTACCACTTTTGGCTAATTGTGAGAATGAGAAAGAGTGATGAATGATGATGAGCATTGTGGGGAATGGAGGAGCAGGAGGATCCCATCCTATCGGCGTCTTTCCTAGTTTTTATTTTCAGTCCACTTTAAGCACTGAGACTGGTTCCGAACCGCTATGTGACTCTACTCAATATTTATTCTCAAGGAAAACATGTTGATATATAAATGTAAATAATCCTATCAAATTTCATTTGTGTATAGTTGTAATCATTAATTTGGCTGTCATCCTAATTGCAATATTCATATATCAAATTTGAATTGATGTGCCACTTTCAGAGGTACGTTATTCTCAAACACTATAGTAAAAATAAGTAACTGAAGAAGCACTGCTATCAAAATTATCGAATGACGGGAATCAAGATAATAAATAACAGAATCTATCATACTAGGGCTTCTTTTGAATAGCCATATAGTTGTTTAAGTTTTTAATCAGAAGTAGCGAAATAGCGAGTAGCGAACAGGAGTAGCGTAGCGAGCTACTTTTTGGTAAATGTAGTTGTAGCTGTAGCGAAGCTACATTTAAGAAAAGTAGCTGTAGCTGTAGCGAAGCTACTTTTAAAATGTAGCGTTCTGATCACTGATCAAATCGTACTCCCATATGATCAATGCTTTTTTCCTTGCCTCCTGGCAGTGTTGCCAAACCTGATGGGCATAAAATAACTATATTTCACCTTAAATGGAGTTAAAACTGACTCTTATGGAGCTAGATTTACGATGGCTGGATAAAGTGCCTTCTAGGGTAATGTTAGTTGTCAAAGAGGTGGGGC
This sequence comes from Lepisma saccharinum, assembly GCF_977018435.1. Taxonomy (NCBI): domain Eukaryota; kingdom Metazoa; phylum Arthropoda; class Insecta; order Zygentoma; family Lepismatidae; genus Lepisma; species Lepisma saccharinum. The sequence goes on from NC_139229.1 coordinate 180,005,856, forward strand.
ACTACTATTATCGTTAACTCTAAATTGATGACAATTTATTCTTACTGTTCAACATCTAGATCCGGCGGCATCGCCATCTCAATAATCCACCGATGGTGGTATGAAATCGAAAGTAAAGAATTCCCTGACGACAATATTATGTCAATTTCACGTCTAACATTGCACTATAAAGAAGTAGCTGGGGAGATAAGAGATGGGGCGACGCAGCCAATATAACAATATCACGTCACGTGTAAAATGTATAATTATGACGAAAGGTGGTCTATGTGGGTTGGAACCAGTGATGGCATCATAGTGGCGCACGGGGGTGGGCGTCCCAGTTCACAGCCGAACGAGTGCACGAAAGATTGATTGATTGATTTAGTTTATTTTACTTCTCGTTTTGTGCCTCTTGGCTAATTTGCGAAGGTGGGGATGAGTGATGAAATTGATGAATGGACATTCGCAAACAACCAAGCCCGAGCGGGATTCGAACCCGGGACCCTTGGCGTCGCAGCGTGATGTGCTAAATTGTATCGCATGCCCTTAAGAGTTCATTGTTACTTTTGAAAACTGTTAAAATTCTGTTAGGAGTTCATTTGTAGTTTCAACAACAGTATTTAAAGTTCACTGCTGAAATGAATGATTCAAACACTATCAGGCCTCCCCGATGGCGCAGTGGTATCGTCGTCGCCTTGTAATCAAGGGGTTCCGGGTTTGATACCCGGTGGAGCCACATAGTGGTTCGGATCCCACTTTAAACTGTAGGTCCAGTCCCAATTAGCCTTACTGTGCATAAAGTGGACTTAAAACCCCAAATCAATCAATCAATCAAATACTCTCAGTACATTAAGTGTAGATGCTGAATGGAATAGCGGTGTATATTGGTGAAACAGTAAGACATATAGAAGTGGCAATCTTTGAATTCTTCAGATTCCCAGGATATATCTTAAGATTCCATTTGCATGCATGTTATCGAAAGTGTGTTCATTTCTTGCATATCCTCAGTTGTTATAAATCCCTGCATATCCATAGGTCACATAATATCGAGTATCTACTCGCACGTAACGCCAGTGCGATCCATTAAGATGTTTCACCCGCCTCTCGGCCAATGTTAACGCCAAAGAAAAGAATTAGCAGGAAGGCAGAACGAAGCGGTAATGTTTGAGCTGAAAAATTCCGTCTGACCATCGCCGTCACTGTCTTGGAGTATAAGATAGCTTTCATATGCATTCATTATTCATTTCAGCACCAATGATTCTGAGGAGACAATATGTTACTTTTAAGCCGGTCTCACACGGTAGTTAAAGTAGGTCCTCACTTCCCGACCCACCTCCGACTCGAAACTACCATAAGATTTTTACGTCTTCAGTTCGCGAAGGCAGCAAAAGGGGTCTCACATGATCCTTAAAATCGCATCTTTAAAAATGACAACTGCACATACACGGTAGGCCTATATTACTTCGCAAGTTTAGATGCTAATAACTGCTGAAGATTTGGGAAAATAATGATTTCTGCTAAAAATAATAAGAGAATAACATTGGCACCGTTGAAAAATGCAGCACATGTAACCTGTGGCAGTGAATGTGAGTATATAACATCAGTGGCGGCTGGCAGCTAGTATGATGGGTAGTGCCAACGTGATCCAGAAATCGAAAACTTTTCGCTAGCATATGTCATAGAAATCTAATGAAAGAGGTAATTTTAATGGAACTTTGTTTACTAAAATTGCACACAAAAATTCAGTTCCTGGGATTGGTTTATTTTACTTCGCATATGTATTACTTTTGGCTAATCGCGAAGATAGGGATGAGTGAACATCAGCTGCAACACGCGAGTGTCTGTGTGCCTGAGAGCAAGGGATATGTCTTTCCTTAAGGAAGAAATCTATAACAAAAAAGTCTGGGTGGCTCTTTAGATGCATCTATCTAAATCTAATAAATTTGGGAAGATATTAACTTTGTTGTTCCCAAATAGACAGGAAAGTATCTTTCTCGCGAATTACTTCTCCAACGAGTACTAAAATAGGTTAGGATTAGTCACTTTTCTATGAAGTTTGCAACTATGTCAACACAATGCGAAAGCTCTCGCGTCGTGCCAGCCGAAAATGGGCACGGTTGGTTGTCTTATGGCTACCATCTCCTTGCTAGCTCCCTGCGGAGACTTTTTCGTGCCTCCGCGCATGCCTCCGCGCATGCCTCTGCGCACAGACCACACTGTGCTGGCCCAGAGCAAGTGAGAGAACAGCTGGGGATGCGGCGCAGGAATTGAGGCGGCCGTAAATTAGAACGCTTACGAGATTCTAATCTCCTCGTTCGTAAATGTATTAATTTAACTAAATTTCGGCAAAGCAAGTGCTTTTTCTGAAGGTAGAGCCATGGCACGGCGGTTCTCCCCTTAGAGCCGCCGCTGTATAACATACGTATGTTATTTCAAGTTTATATACCATTTTACGGACACACTAACATAAAGTTGCATTACCTGCATGGGCGTATATATAGTTCACGTAAGGGGGGGTGGTTCAACTTCTGGTACAGTTAGGGTTCCTACATTTCATAAGTGAAAATCCGGGACACTACTGACCGGTAGCTTGTTAGGGAGCGGGGGGGGGGGGGGTGAACCCGATGACGTTGTATGTATGTACACTATAATTGTCATTTACATCCCACACTGTGTGAGAACTTTATTTGAAAACTGCGGACTGAACAGATAGGCACCCAAGCACTGACTCTTTGTAGTAAGCATGGAAGAGAATCGTAACTGAAATTCAGCACCAGACGGCGGCGCCATCGTGAAGTCAAATATGTTTGCAGTACCTTCTTGTGACTCGATAACTCTTGTATTATGGAGAGGGAGCGGTTCAATGTAGAGTTAGATTGTTTTGTAAAATGAGCATTTTAAAATTATTACGTCCACGCATTTAAATATAAAAAAAGTTCAGGAAAGTACAGTCTTAATCATTTCTTCTTTCCCACCCGATTCCAGGACATTTGTGCATCCTGAAAAGAACTATTCGGGATACCGGGACAAATGATACCATTCCGGGATTGTCCCTGAAAATCCGGGACGTATACCACCCCTAGGTATGATCTGGCTATCAAAATCCAATCTGTCACCACATGAGAGGCCAGAAATTTATTAAATTAAGTCTATCTACGAACTTCTAACTTCTCTACATAAAATGAGCAGAAAATGCATTTGAAAAAACTAACCCTAGCTTTACTTTAAAAAACAATATTAGAATTAGTTTTTCCTCCTTGCTACAAAATTGAAAATAACATTATCGGTGTTATTTTAATGTTCGTATGTATGTACAGGGTGGCTCAATAAGTCACTTAACACCCTCAGTACAAAGCCACTGCTGCATGGAATTTGAAATTGGCGATGACCAATCATTGCCTGGCCAAGGGGGAACCACATTGACGCCACCCACGCGGTCGGCGGCCATCTTGATGTCCGCCATCTTGAATTCAACTTCAGAATTTTAAATAGGAAGGGGGTCGTGCGACATATCAAAATGGGCTAGAATTTCACGAGAAATGCAACGGTGAAGGTTTTTTCGACGTATCTTTAACCAGTAAAAAGTTATGACTGAATTCTTGTACCAATTAGCTCCTTTTCGAGGTGTTAGAAAAATACCTTAAAATTTGTTTAGCGAATGGTAATGCATCGAGATCAAAGTGACGTCTAGGGAGAGAAGTTCGCATGCCATTGCACATTATTTTAATCGGATACATCCATGAAGAGCTGCTCATTATGAATGGTTGTCGCGAACAATTTACAGTGTGACGCTTCCATTGAATTAAAAGTCCTTTACAGTGACAAGGCTAATGTTTATGTTCAGAAGGAAGTTCATAAACAGAATATTCGATGCTTTTTATCTGATAACCCATTTTTGACAGATCAAAGCTGAATGGTTAGTGTTGGTAAGTTAATGGTGTGACGTGCTGTGTGGAACACGATTGGTTAGTCAATTTTCCATCAACGGAACCTTAAATGCTTAGGGCTACTTGGATTTGTTAAATAAACAGTTTTTTCATCCTTGCTTATGGAAGAAGGTACTTTTTACAGAGTTTTTTCAATAGGGAAGAACACCAGAACACTTATGGGAACGTTATGAACCAGTTTTTGTCCAAAGTTAGTTATCAGATGACAAGGGTCGCATATTCTGTTTATGAACTTCCTTATGAACATAAACATTAGCCTTGTCACTGTGAAGGACTTTTAATTCAATGGAAGCATCACAATGTAAATTGTTCGCGAAAACCATTTATAATGCGCAGCTCTTCATGGATGTATCCGATTAAAATAATGTGCAATGACATGCGAACTTCTCTCCATAGACGTCACTTTGATCTCGATGCATTACCGATGCGCTAAACAAATTTTAAGGCATTTTTCTAACACCTCGAAAAGAAGCTAATTGGTACAAGAATTCAGTCATAACTTTTTACTGGTTAAAGATACGTCGAAAAAACCTTCACCATTGCATTTCTCGTGAAATTCTAGCCCATTTTGATATGTAGCACGACCCCCTTCCCATTTAAAATTCTGAAGTTGAATTCAAGATGGCGGACATCAAGATGGCCGCCGACCGTGTGGGTGGCGTCAATGTGGTTCCCCCTTGGCCAGGCAATGATTGGTCATCGCCAATTTCAAATTCCATGCAGCAGTGGCCTTGTACTGAGGGTGTTAAGTGACTTATTGAGCCACCCTGTACACTTAACAGTGCAGGGTCCATTAGTCGAGGTTCTCTCGTTGAATTGCATCCTCTCGGGTGTTGAAGATGAAATTGGCAGTGTAGCCAAGATCACAAAAATTTGTGCATATTTGAGTACAAGAACTTGTCAATTTTCTACTGCCTACAATGCAGACCCTGAATATGTCTTTTCAAATACTGTTTGCCACATTTTCCATTCAGATTTGAAAATATAAAAAAATATCAACCAGGCCATCCAACATATTGACACTGTTGGAATGAGGAATGGGCATTTCATATTGGAATAAGTTGTTGCAATTTTTCAATGTGCTGATTGTGTTCAGAGAAACTTGGGTTCATTTCTACTACAAAATGGTCCAAAAATGGACAACAGTAAAGTTTCTACTATTAGTGTATACACTTTTACAAGTCACCCTACATAGTATTGATACTTTTCTGTCGATCTTGTGTCAAACAACTTGAGAATGTTACAGTTATCTTGCACTGCATTTTTTAATACCAAATTCCTTTGAGAAGATTGATTGATTTGCTTTATTTTACTTCGCTTTCTGTGCCACTTTTGGCAAATTTGCGAAGATGGATGAGTGATGACATGATGAAAGGACACCCACAAGTGCCCATGCTCAGGCCGGGTTTCGAACACGGGCGTCATAGCATGATGTGCTAACCAGTCCACCACAGGAGGCGGCTCCTTTGAGAAGAATCGAGGGGAGAAAATTATAACTGACTTGACAGTCTCAATATCGAAGAAATTTCACACAAGTGGTCAACAGCCAGGGTTAAAATATGTGCTGAACAATGTACACTTCTCTGAAATTATCTATCTGACCCCCTTAATGCTACCACTCATTACATCTGCACCATCATATCCTTCATCAACATTTTTTTCTAAATCCACACCCACCCAACCCAGAGACAGTAGAAGTACTAATATCTGAAGCTAACCCAGATGCAGTTACAATCTCCAATAGGGACAAATCGGAAAGAAAGCTTCCCATTCCGATCTAGACTTTCGGAAATGATTTATCGACTCTTCGGGATTATCAAACAGTTGAGAAATTTCAAATTATCAAAAAATTATAACCTGAGGTATACTTAATTCTCGAATGGTAACAAACCATATCGGGAACTTATAATAAAATGTTAATATTTGAGCTATAAGTTCACAAACAGCTGCTTAAGTCAGAAATTACATGTAGCATTATAGAACTTGCGAAATGTCAGAAGTTTTCTGAGTATTTTCCAGAGAAATTCCGAAACTATCTGAAAATTTCAGACATTTGCTTTGCAACCCCATCTGGCGTGAGGAATTAATTTATTTCCCATCCGTATCCCGTTCTATACGCTTGTAATTTAGAACAGAATAAGTCTGAATAAATTTTTATGAACAAGTCTCTGCTCATTGCGGGTAGAACAGGTAATCTGGCAATATTACTGAACCAAAAGGGGTTGGTTGGTTGGTTGGACGGACCCGTTGAACACCCCCCCTTAAATACGCCCATGACCTGTATATTACGATAGAAGTTGTATCTTCTAATGAAACCCTTCTCGTACGGTTTTGAAATATGTTCCCCAATACATATAGTCAAATAAATTACATAAACTTCACAACATTCAAAGTGCGAAAATTGTGGTGTTTACATTAAGTTACCTTATTCTATTTATATTTCATTGACACTTGTTTGCTCCTAAAATACTTATTGTGAAATTTACTTTGAAGTCCATGAAGAACTAATTGCAATTCATAATTTATATATCATTACAACACTAGCAGATTTATTTACTTCGGATCTACACATAGCACAGTCTATTTGTTACAAGCAACAAACCAGAGTGTAGATACATACGTATGTGGCTGTTCAGTGTTTACTTCAAAATAGTATTCGCATCGTGAAAGTAAGATAACCGTATCACAGTAGGAAATTTAGACATACAAACTATTTATTTAAAACAATAATAATTAGTAGATTCTTCACTCAACAAATAAAATATTCTATAGCTGTATTGGTCGAATCTTTTTCTTCTTTAAGCTGCCTTGGACAAACAGTCGAACGTCTATTGTCTTTCTTCTTCTTCTACTTCCTACTTCAGTTGGCCAGTGTGCTCCTTAATTCTGATTGGTATTTCTATGGTATTAACGATGGATTTAGAGGCGGTTTCTAATTCTGTCGGAAACTGAATAAGAGAAAGCTCTCACACGATCGTTAAGTAAGTAAGCTAGAAGTCGATCGCGAAGTGAGGACGTACCTAACTGCCGTGTGAGACAGGCTTTAGGAAGAAAAATAAATGTACAGTCACTCATCTCTGTTATAGCCACGCGATGCCACTTCTTGACGCTCACGAAGGGACAAGACGGACCAATCAAGATAATGTATGTTGAAATATCACAGTACTAGGTAGGTCTTCCAGTGAACAAAATTTAGTCTTCCTTACTCTACCAGTTTCTCAGATATCGTTAATTGACCCTGACGGATGAACAGGCAACCGTAGCATGGCGATAAAGCCTCAACTTCTCCAGCATCGAATCCAAAGTAAGCAACAGAAATTCCCTTTGAATCAGAACAGAATGAATAATGCAAGCCGTCTTATCTCCGTACACGACTCGGCAAACGAGGCGAGTCCACATATACTGGATTTCCTAGAGCTCGACCGCCCTAATAACAACTTGTCAAGGGCTTATTATAGAAGAAGGACAGCACAACATTAGCACGAGTTACAGTTGCACAACGAGGCCATCTGGCGAAGAGACCTGAAACGAAATTCGGCATGATTTGTAGGTGGAGGTGAGGTTAAAGTCTCCGCTACAAGAGTGCCAGAATATAATACGCGCACACACTTGGCGTAGCAACTCCATTGACCGTGCAGATTGTCCGTTCTCAATCAGGCGTAGCAGGAAAGGGGCGGATCTTTGCGATGGGCCGTACGGAGCATGTCCGGTCGCTGGTTATAATTATTTCTTACCTACTCGCGCTTTGGAAGCAAAAAGCCTTTTGAGTGATTTGCAGCTTTGCTGGACAGTGCGAAGCCACATTTTATAATGCATTAGAACAGGTATGCTGAGGGGGTAACGACTTCTGAACCAGGGCTACAGGCGCGGCACACAGAGGCTGTCAATATCTTACGAACTGATTGTACGTTCAGAAGAAGTAGAAAGTGGTTTCAACACATCAAAACAATATGTACATATGCTTGTGTTTGTGTGCGTTGAAGAGAGAGAGAGTGCTCAAGAACCATTTTCCACAATGGGATTTATTTCGGCACTAATATGGGCAAGCATGATGCATGATGCATTTGTAAATTTTTTGTGAGCAATGTTTCATGCGTTAATAATATGAGGAAACATGTTGCATGTGTTGATATTTGCGAGCAGACATGTTGCATGTGTTGATTCGTATGAACTAGCGTGTTGAATATGTTGATTTTTGTGTGCAAACGTTTGTGAGCAAGCATGTAGCAGGCACGCTGTGATTTATATGAGGAAACATGTTGAATTTGTTGATTTGAATGAAGAAACGTGCATGCGCAAAATTCTGTTGTTTCCGTTGTTCTTTTCCACTACAGTAGATATCCCAGAACACGAGGTTGACATCGGGCGAGGATAATTGAGCGGTTCGGAAGTAAAACTTGATAACCCACAAAAGTAGGAAACCGAAAAAAAAAAACAAAAAAAAACGCAAACGAAAGTTTGTCCATTGCACTGTGGCTTGTGTACAAAGTATTACCCAGATATTCCTGTGTGTTTTGGCTAATTACCGGCTACTGAATAGACCTTGCTCATTATGTGTGACCAACAAGAGACAGTGCAGCAACTGCGTACACTAAACGTTATCACAATTTTTAATGCAGTTTGGGTTATCAAGTTTTGCTCCCAGCCGCGGTGGTTTAGTCGGTACCATGTCTGACTTCCACGCGGGAGACCTGGGTTCGATTCACGGGGTGGGTGATCTAAGGTCGGAATTTTTCCGGCCTTGTCCCCGCACAAAGCAGCTCTGGCGCTCACCCAGCCTCAAATCAATGGGTATCTGGGGGTAGCCGGAGGTAAAGGCGGCCGGAGTGTGGTGCTGATTACATTACCTTCAAAATGGCCGAGATCGAGAATGTGTAGGGCCCAACCCCCAGATCCCCCAAATTTTGCCTTCATGGCACGGGGAACTTTACCTTTTGCTCCCGATCCGCTCAATTATACTTATCTAGCCAGTGCAAGTGTGTTTTTGTATACCGTAAATTCCGAAAATATAGTACAATAAGTGCGGCGAAGGAAAATAGGAGTGAAACAATGATACACGCGTGGACTGTCTCGTGCCTCATACAAATCACATGATTCTGAACCAAACACAAAATGGAAATGTCTCAATTTATATCATAAAACACGATATTTCTAGCAGCACAGAAGACGTTGATGCACCTCACAGAAATCCGTAGTGAAAATGGCATAAAGTCTGCACCCATACAGCCACAGGGGCCTCCCCGATGGCGTAGTGGTAACGTCGTCGCCTTGTAATCAAGGGGTCCCGGGTTTCGATACCGGTGGAGGCACATAGTCCCCTCTATCAGTAAATACATTGTCGCCAAACGGATTGTTCTTAAAAAACAAGGGTACAAAGTTTTGTGCTCTGTATCGGACATTTTGTCAGGGAAGCGATTTGCACTCCATGGAATTGAAAGTGACTTAACAGCAAGTGTCTCAAGTGATATTGTTGATTTCAATTACGCTCCTCTTGTGTTGGTGGAAGTCGAGAGAAATTTTTCCATGTACGTACAAGGTTCTCTTGTCCGACAATCGACAATCATTCACTTTTGAAAATTTCCATATGATTTTCGTTGTGTACTTAGTACTTAAAGTGTAAAAGATGACAAAAAGTGAACTTTGTTACTTGTACTATCATACGCAATGAATATGTGATAGATACTGTAACGTTAATTTGTAATTTGAATTTCTCTTGGTAGTTTATAAATTTGTTTTACAAATCTTTCAGAATTTTTTGGCCATTTTTCTAAGTTTATAGGGCATTTTCTTGCATGTATTAGGTCATAAATGCATTTTTTAAAGGTGATTTCTTGTCAATTTTAAGGTCATCAAAATCCTAGTCCTAGTCATGAGTAAGTATACGGCCATGCTGTTTTGAGGAATGGTTAGCATATCGTGCTATGATAGTAGTGATCCCAAGTTCTAAATCCGAATAAGGGATTGGCGTGTGCTTTTGTTCCATTATCTATCTTATCAACAGAAGCACTAAAAAAAAATCAAAATAGGTAGGCAAGAAGACACTAAAAATCTGGAAAATAAGCACTTAAATAGGCACTAAAATCTACAAAATAGGCAACCAAATAAAATACATTTTTAAATCATGCGCTATTTAATTAGAATTACATATCTAAGTAGACATGCATATTTACACTTCATATAACGGAACCAAATCCAAATAAAATAATACGTGATTGGCATTCTGATTAGAGCGTCAATGTTAGCATACAATAGTCATTGGCAGACATTAAGAAATAGTCATTGATTGCACATGACAAGAAGATGCTTCTTCAAATTTTCCACTTTCCAGTTTTGTCTTCTATCTGACGACACATTTTTCAATACCAAAAATTGTCTCTCCGCGTCTACTGTCGTTATTGGAGCACTTTTATACAGCGCTACAGTATTTGGATCAATGTCACTTGACACTTTGTTTTCATCTCTAAGAATCATCCCCATGTCTTTTAACAGCTGTAGGTCCCGATTCTCAGCAATAACTTGTTCACATTGTTCTCGTGTAGTTCAGCTTGTGGCACCTGGAGTGGATTTTTTACTACATGGAGTGAAACTATAATGCCTTCAGAAAATATTGGCTAGTGTATATTTGAAAGTACGGTATAGTTCAAAGCCAAGTTCATTTTCAAAATCAATTAAATGAGCCTTTTTAGGCATCATTCAAGAGAAAAGGCAAAAATAAACTTTTGTGTAGGAACCTATAATACCCTGACTTGACTTAAACTTATGTTGAATCATATTTATGACATCTGTAACAATAAAATATAGACATTTTGCCTAACATCCGGTCTCAACTTATCACTTCATCATCATCTTTATCGCCCCGATTAGCCTAGGGAGGAGAAACAATTGCCAGAGAAAGAAAACAAAAGTGACATTCCAATTGTCTCTTTAGCAATGAAAAGGTTCAACAATAACATACTATTATATTATTAATTATTTTATTGCCCGACAACATAAATTATGTTTAATGTGATTTTTTTTAAAAGAATATTTTTTCACTCCAAATGAACCTATTTTTGGCCGTAGGCCGGGAGCGCACTAACAAATGGCTGCGTGCCCTTGTGGTTAAAAATGTATACCACGAGCGCACAAAATTCATGGCGATGTTGCCACGTTGTTAACTGTTTTTGTCTTTCAAGGGACTCCGCCTGGATCCTTATAAGTTGACATCTTATGTATCATATATTATATGAATGGCTATATTCATAACACCCTATTCCATTTAAATAACCTCACTATCTTATAAAAAGAATTTTGTCTCGTAAGACGGGCAATGTATCGCTGCAGAAGGAGGGAGACACCAGCAGACCCCAGAGACATAGTCGAAGCTAACCTAACCATTACACAATCATAGATGTGGCAACGCAGCATTGGATGTTGTGCGTTCGTGGCACCTTTCATATACACTTCTTCTTCTTGAGGCGCTACAACTTCATGTATTGAAAGTTTTGGCCTTCTCAACAACATCTCTCCATTTTTTCCTATCCCGGATGCTCTTCGTCCAATTCTTTACTTTCATGTCTTTCAGATCTTGAATTATTTCATCTTCCCACCGTTTCTTTGGCCTTCCTATGGCTCGTGTCCCAAGTGGTTTCCATTTATATATTTCTCTTACTAGTCTTTCATCAGACATTCTATTTACGTGCCCAAACCATCTTAGTCTTTGTGATTTTATGAAATTTATGATATTTTCATTCCTGATTAACTTGTTGAGTTCTTCGTTGGTTTGTATTCTCCAATTTCCATCAGGTTCTTTTAGAGGGCCATAAATTCTTCTTAAGATTTTCCTTTCAAATATTGAGAGTTTCTGTTTACATGAGTCTTTGAGGGTCCAAGTTTCGCATGCATATGTGGTTATGGGTCTTATTATGCTATAATAAAGTCTCAGTTTCGCAGATTTAGATATTAGTTTACTCTTAAATAGGGCTAAGTTGGCGAAATATGCTTTATTACCTAGAATAATTCTCTCTCTAATTTCTTCTTCAATTGTGTTGTCGCCATTAACAACTGATCCAAGATATTTGAAAGATCTCACTTCTTCTACTCTCTCGTCGTTTATAATTAGGTCTTGTAATCTGCTTTTACCTTTTACACATCTGAGATATTTAGTTTTCTGCATATTAGTTACGAGCCCCATGTTCAAAGCTTCACTTTTTAGTTCTTCAAATGTTTCTATTAATGTCTTTTTCGTCCTTGCTGTTATAAGGATGTCATCGGCATATGCAATACATTGTTTTAATCTTGTTGATATGTTTCCTCTCAATTTCATCTTTTTCAATACAGAGTCTATCACTATACTAAACAGCGTTGCAGATAAGGGATCACCTTGCTTGACTCCACCTTCTATTTCGAATTCTTCACTCATTTCCCTGTTAATTTTGACTCTTCCTTTATTGTTGGTTAAGGTTAACATAATTAGTCTGATTAGTTTAGATGGTACTTCATATGATTTTAAAACATCTATTACTTTGTTCCTGTGCACCGAGTCAAATGCATGGGTAAAATCTATAAACAAGTTGTAGAGTCCAATATTAAATTCATAGCTTTTTTCAAAAATCTGTCTTACTATGAATATATTATCTATAGTTGATCTGTTGGCTCGGAATCCCATTTGATATTCGTCAAGTTTGTATTCAGTGCATTCCAATAGCCTTTTATTTAGTATTATAGCAAGTATTTTATATGCAATGTTTAGGAGTGTAATTGGCCTGTAATTATCACAATTTAATCTATCTCCCTTTTTGAAAATTGGGCACACTATACCTTCATTCCATTGAGTTGGTAACTTTTCATCATTCCATACACTTAATATCAACTTGTGCAACTTCTGTTTCAATGTTCTTCCTCCATTTTTAATTAATTCTGGAGGGATGTTGTCTGATCCGGCAGCTTTATTTGTTTTTAGATTTTGTATTATGTGTGTTATTTCGTTCCACGATGGAGGATGTAGTTCTTGTTGATTATTGTCATTCTGTTCTATTGGTGCCTGCATACTTGTTGTTACATTATTATTAAGAATCTTTTTAAAGTATTCCTTCCATCTATTTAGGACTAGTGCTTTTTCTGAGATGATGTTACCTTCTGTATCTTTACACATCATTGGCGCTACTGTTTGCTGTTGTTTAAAGGATTGTATCTCTTTGAAAAATTTTCTTGTCTCATTTTTCTTATAATTAATTTCAATTTGCCTTATTTTATCATTCAACCATTTCTTCTTCTTCTCTCTACACATTTTATTAGCTTCTTTCCTTTTTACATTATATAATTCTTGGCTGGCCCTGGTCTTTATTTGCATTGCTCTCCTTCTTGCTTTGTTCTTTTCTTGAATAATCCTTCTGCAATCTTCATCCCACCATTCATTTTTGGGGGTATATCTTTCTTTTTGTATAACTTCTTTAGCTGCCTCATTTATCGCATTCTGTATGTTACCCCAATCTTCGTTAACACCTTTGCTTCCCTGGAGATTTTTCAATTTTTCATGTAATACTGCTCGATATTCCTTCATTTTTTTCGGGTCTTGTAGGTTTGATTTATTCCATTTGCTTTTTGGCGAAGATTTTATCTTATACATTGCAGGAATAGTCTGTTTTAGGATTACTCGCACCAATATGTGGTCAGAATCAATATTTGGGCCTCTTAAAGATCTTACATCATTTATCAAATCCTTTTTCCTGCTGTTAATCAAGACATGGTCTATCTGATTAATAGTACTTTGGTCAGGTGATATCCACGTTCCTTTATGTATTCGTTTATGCTGGAATTGGGTGCTCATAACCATCAGGTTATTTGCAGCTGCAAATTCACATAATATTTCACCATTCTTACTTGTTACATCATGTAATGTGTGCCTACCTGATATTTTACTATATATTTTTTCTTTTCCCAACTTTGCATTAAAATCTCCTAATATAATCATTATATCACTTTTTGGAACACTGTCTATCATATTTTGAATATTTTCATAAAAGTTTTCTTTTATTTCATCTTCTTTATCTTCAGTTGGTGCATATGTGTTGATTAGGGTTATATTGTTATACTTGCCCTTAATTCTCAGTTTACATAATCTTTCGTTGTAAGGCACAAATCCTATTATGTGATTTTGTATTCTTTTTTGTACAATGAAACCTGTACCAGCCAGTCCTCTTTTATCTCTTGCACCACTATAGAATACTGTGTAGTCCTTTTTATTTATTACACCATATCCACTCCATCTGGTTTCTTGCAGAGCTACTATTTCAATTTGTGTTTTCTTTATTTGTTCAGACAATTCTTGCATCTTTCCTGGTTTCAGAAGTGTCATTACATTCCAAGTTCCTATGTTTAACGTATTCCTAGTCCTTTTCACATGCTTTTTTCGGCATCCATGAATCTGTCCGGCTCTTCCTTGTTGAGAATTTTTAGCGGGTGGTATTTTTATGGTGCTAGGGTGCTGGCCTCGCGCCCAACCCCCATACCTTGGAGGACCAGGAATTTTTTTTTAGGGTTGTTTCCCTTAGGAAGATTGGCTTCTCTATGCCTATTGAGCTCCTCCCGCCCTTGGTTTTCTGTTAGGGTTTTCCTTCCCTTAGCCTTTAGAGATCCCTCTCTTACCTGCAAGGCAGCAGGGGCAGTGCTTATTTAATGGCGGCACTTACTCGCCATGTCTCAGTGTCGTCGCTGGATTTTTGTGGTTTTTAAATGAGAGTTATCCTGCCAGAAATAACTCTCTCCACATCCTGTTGACACTGACGCTCCTTGTCCGCAACTGCTTATTTGTCGCAGCTAGCCTACATATCTGTAGGCCGTTCCCCTATCCGCAACCTGGGGATGCGCTCGGCAGCATAGAGCTCTGCTCCTGGGAATGTTGCCCAGTACCGAGCCTTTCATATACACACTTTCACCTTTTTGTGCGCTAGTCGACTGCACTCCTATTTTTGTTGGGAATATTTAATGGTAGGTATTTTGGGAAAAGATTGGGGGTTGCTTCAGATTGAAGTAACAAATATAAAAAAGTCTTATAAGATATTTTTACAGAGAAAAGAACAGAATTGTGCTACTTGTAGAAGAGTTTTTCATCCGGTAGAACTAGAACATAATGAATGAGTGCAAACACGGCAATATTTTCAATGTTGTTTGGACCCACTTCGGAATTAGAGTTGGCATCACTTCCGTGCGAAAGCTAGCTTTAAATGCAATTACAGTAACACGCTGTCATTTCAGCGGCCTGAGTTTTGAAATCGCATGCAAAGCGGGGTCTCGTACATTGCAATGATTGTCACATTATTCCAATAACTCACGTTTTACCATTGCATCCTGTGTGACGAGGGGGATTTCGAATTTGTGAGGGTTTCATCGAAACAGGTTTTTCCCCCCTTCGTTTTTAATGTTCGGTGAATTTATTACAAACCGGGAACGCCAACACAAGTTTTCTCTTTATTTTTACTGGCTCTAATCTTCATTCTCTTTCCTCTCTCTTTTTATCTCTTCGCGCGCGTACCTTTCTTTTTCTGTTTCCTCCCTTTTTACTTTTCTCATCTCTTTTCTTCTCCTTTTCACAGATTGTTTCTCCTACACTCTTCCCTTGTCTCTCTATCTGATTTATTTATCTTTTCATGTTTTCTCCTTCCTCTTTTTCCTCTCTTCTTCTCTCTCTTTCAATTTTCCCCATCTCTTTCTCGCTCTCCCCCTCTTTATTTATTTTATCTACCTGGTCTTTTCTTTCTCTTCTCTCTCGCATTTCCATTTTCTTTTCTTCCATTCTCTCTCTTTCACCTATCACTTCCTTCTCTCCCTTGTACTGTTTGTCTCTTATTTGTTTCTCTACCAAATTTTCCGTTTTATTTGTCTTCCTATTGGATCCATATTTCTCTTCCCCCTTCTTCATCGTTTCTTTCTCTTTCTTCAAATTCTGCACCAATTGTCATTCCATACCAGTAAATTCTACGTTCACCTCTGTGGAGGAATGGATAGCGTTACGCTCTACAATACTAGATGTCCTAGATTCGCATCTCGGGCATGGACAGGACTCACCTTCCCCGAATCAATTCATAATTCCCATAAAATATTGAATTACGACAGTGTCTCTGCTGCTATCCTATTGCTGAAAGTAACTTTTTATTACTGAACACTTTACTTAATCTACCGCCCCATAAATTCCTCCTTTTCTTCATCTAACGGATTAAATATGGTGCTCCTAGTAGCAAAACTGACTTGGAACCTGCTAAAGTAAATTAATGACTAAAAATATTTATTCTGTGCGCGTCATCGCACACATTGCATCATGATGTAGAAGTAATTTTTTTACACGTATTATGAATATAATATATTTCTAAAACATATACAGTACATGTTGAATGTTATATTATTTTAAAGAAAAATTCCCTCAAAATTTTGATGGCGCGGTACACGGCATTATACCCCTCTCTGGACACTCCTGGGCATGGATTTTTTATTCTCATCTATTTCATCAGTCCATCACTCATTCTCATCGTTATGGTTAATCCAGAGAGGTAAAAAAGCGACATACAAATCGGAATAAAAATATACATAATACTAACCTGGGGAAAAGAACGAATTGATGGAACGACTTAGAATTATCCAAGAAGTGCATTTTCGTCAAAACTCATCTCATCTCTCTGGTCGGGGTCTCGTACAGCAGGAGAAAAACACTTTTCGTTTGACCTGAATTCCCGACTGTCGAACGACCCCGAACAATTGCATAAGTGAATTCCCCAGCCCTCTCAGGACTCAGGAGGGCTTCATTATTATTTGGAAACAGGGCCTGCCTTTCCTGTTGATTACGTCTTGCAGACAGGCTGCCGCTCCGTCCTCTGCCCTGGGATCTTTTTTGCGTATCCACGGAGACGGGGGGAGATCGTAAAAATTGTCCCGGAGTTCCTCGCAGTGAGCGACGCTTCGATGACTTTGCATAGGAATCAGAGAAGTTCCGAGTTGAAGCCTTCGCAAGGAGCTCTGAAGTCACGCATGACGGAGCAGTCGATTTATGGCTTTGTTTTCGTGACGTCCGCCGCTCTTCACGTGTCGGAAGTATTCTTGCGTGGCGCGTAGGAAGTTTCCCGCCAATCCTTGGACGTCTTATGGCCCGTAACAGTCGTGGATGCAAAGATGAAACTAGTGTGCGGATGGATGTCCCAAGCAGTGATCAAAACTTCAGAACTTTTCATCTTCAACATTTTATAAAAAATATTATGACCAACCTAATTCACAATCTACTATCACTACTACTACTTCTACTACCATACTACTACTACTAATAATAATATTACAAGAGTGAAATGAAAACCTTAGAAGTCCAATGAAAATTGTATGGCAGACTGTATGCAGCTCAAATTTACATGAGGTATGAACTATTATTTACACAACGACGTCAAAGCTGCATCACTAATCAAGAGGGCTTTAAAACGCCATTTTTGTTATTTTAAAGATGGCGCCTCGTATACACACTTGCACCAGTGAAGAGGGGTGGTTTATTGCCCTCTGTCAGCCCTCTCCTCCTATTAATAAGCTGCACCTTGACCTGAAATATTTTATAAAAGATGAAAAGGAAGTATATACAGAGTGTCCCACAAAGGGGTTTACACTATTTGAATGTTAATAACAGAGAAAGTATTACAGTTAACCTGATGGAACTTGTTGTATCTGGATCTGTCATCATTAGTGCTTGTTGCCATTCATTTTTTTTCTTTAATTTCAGTTCAGTTGCCAGTAGTGACAAGTAATTGACAAGATGGCTGGGAACCTTTCCGTTGAGCAACGGAAGTGGATTTTAAAGTGTTTTTGGAAATGTGAAAACATGAAAGAACTGCAGAGACGATGGCGGGCAGAATTTGTTGTATGGACTTCTTGGGGGATCTTGTGAAAGTTTGTACCACCGCTTCCATTCATCTTTCGTCCGATACTGATTTCTTCCTGCCGCACCGTCCCAGATCACACACAGTTCCTTCCCTCTCAAACTTGTCGCGTAATTTCGTAATTGTTACAAGTGACGGTGGCGCAGTATCAAATTCTGCCCGCCATCGTCTCTGCACTTCTTTCATGTTCTCACATTTCCAAAAACACTTTAAAATCCACTTCCGTTGCTCAACGGAAAGGTTCCCAGCCATCTTGTCAATTACTTGTCACTACCGGCAACTGAACTGAAATTAAAGAAAAACAAATGAATGGCAACAAGCACTAATCATGACAGGTCCAGATACAAAAAGTTCCATCACGTTATCTGTAATACTTTCTCTGTTATTAACATTCAAATAGTGTAAACCCCTTTGTGGGACACTCTGTATTTAAACCCTCAAATTACGGCGGTATACAAACTGAAATTTACAATAATAAGCTAAATAAAACGTGAAATATCGATCACGGAACAGGTTACTATAAATAGAATAAAGCACCGCTAAATTCTTTGAGTTTCAAAACCATGACTAATACTACTCAAGCTAAATTAACAATGATAATAATAGGGTATCTAATCCTTGTCTAAATATATCACCTTCATAGAATTAATAAATATAAAGAACAAACCCATATTAAAAATTTCACCTAAGAAATAAAATATAAACAACCAAAAATTAATTATTACTACAATGAAGCCAACAACTCTCCATTTATGCCCCCACCGTCTAACCGCGGCAGCTGACATGAATTTGCCGGACAACGTTAATAAAAATTAAAATCCTGTAATCTAAATGATATTAAACTAAACAAATCCACCCACTGCAAACCACCAAACTAACCATCAACCACTAAACCCCCCAGAGGTTAGCGGGATATTTTACCTCTCTAATAAATACATATGTGAAATTTAATTAAGGAGATTTAAGCCAGAATAAAACGTGAATTTAAATTAAAAACAGAGATATATATTATTACATAAGATGAGTTATATTAAATTAAATTATAATTAGGAATAATATCACGAAAATTTCCCCACTAATAATCTTTCTCACTCTCAATATCTAAATTCAATATCTCTGTGCATGCTTACCACACCAGCAAGTTTACTAATGGAGGAGAAAGTTCGACAATGGCCACAATATATTATGTAGATCAGCAATAGGTCTTGTGCTAAAATGCAGCAAACTTGTGTAACCCTACATACAGAAATCTAGATAAGAAACAAAAGCAAATTAAGATTTTCATTCGACACTCCCTTGTAATAATAGTAAGAATAATAATACAAAGGTAATATTCAACAGTATCGTGACCTGGCCGAGGAAGTAAATAATATGTGGAAGCAGGAGTGAGTGGTCATAGACTCCATCAACACTACTGATACCGAGCCGACCTCCGTAGCGGAGAGGTTAGCACGTGACGCCTTGACACCAGGAGGTCCCGGGTTCGAATCGCGTTATGGGTGTTTCTTGTGAGCGTCCTTTCATCAATTTCCTCACATCACCACCACTCATTCTCATCTTCGCGATTAGCCACAAGTGGCAGAAAAGCAAAGTAGAATAAACTATATCGATCAATCAAACCGGAGACTTGAAAACTGTAGAGTAGAGAATGTGAACACAAAATGCAGAACACATTTCGAGCTTTAGAAACCAGTGAGCCTGAACACTTGTGCAATAGCGCGTATTCTTTTAGCTATAAAACTATTCAGTAATTTGTTGGTTTATATATATATATATATATATATATATATATATATATATACACACACACAATGCACAAGGTGTAATAATGACTATGCTATGCCAACTTATGTATTTGCATGAACACGTCTGAGTTAAAAAAATTCTTAGAACTGTAATATATATTTTGTTTTACACCAGTTTACATATTGCATGTGAGAGTGTAACGTTTAGAGCCCAAATAACCAATGTAGGTTGATGAAATAATAGTAATAATAAAAAGAAAAACCTATCCCCTGTGCATATCACAGTGACACAAGGGAACATTGGGTGAGTGGAGGAGAGGACTCACACATTCTCGATCTCGAGCATAGTAAAGGTGATATGAACAGCACCACTCTCCACTCAGCCTTACCTGCCAGGTACCCTTAGAGGTTTTGTGCAGGGATATTGGCGGCAAAATTCGCAGCTTATTATATCACCATATACGTATATTGTTATTGAAGTTTGTATTTTGTAACTGTCTTTTATCTACTTGTGGCAGATTATTCGCTATGGATATTAATATCGATAATGATGAGGAAGAGTCATAAATGGGCTTGGAACTCATTCGAGGTTGGTTTGTGCCCCCCTCCCTTCAGGCGAATCCTTTAACGATGCTCACGGATCCTTTGATGGTACATATACACAACGTTAATTAAACCCACCAACCATCTGGTCTGAATCAGGAAGAAAGACGTAAGTTGCTCAGTAATGTGGAATTGATACTAATAAGAAGCCTCTGAGACGCAGGAAGTACAAAAGAGCATCAAAAAAAGGGGGGGGAAGAGATGGAAACGAAATCGCCGACTTTGCAATCACGCTGAGCAGGAAAACAAGAATTTAAATTATTGTTTAATTCCTGTCTGAATGGCAAAGCGGAAGATCAAAGCGGTTGCAGAAAAGATCGGAGGAGCGAAAAAACCTAATTATTCGCATCTGCAGAAAAGCGAAGGTTGGAAAAAGTTCAGTGCGCAAAACCGATTCCCGGAACTATGTTAATGAAAGATACAAAAAGACAAACTCGCGGGGCTAAAAAACAACATTGTACCGTGTAATTGCAATCAATATGTCATCAAGATCATGTAACTGTAATAAGCTCTGACGGCAACAGGAAACGAGGAGAAAATGGGGAGGGGTATATTGCTTTTGGTATTGTTGAAAGGAAAGGCTTGCTTATTCAAAGATGCGCAGCATTAAGTTATTGATTGTAATGATATGGATGAGGAAAGCTTTGGGGCAAACGAAGCGGCAAGAAAGGAGGGAAGATTACAGAGAATAAAGTTGGTAACTGTTGCCTTGTATTCGGGTTATTTTGCGTCGCTTTTCAGCCTTTATAAGTAAATCGTCACGATGGATTATTAAAAATCTTAGTGGGCACATCAGTGTTGAGGTTATTTGCGCCTTTCTAATCGTTCTGGAGCATAAGGCCTTTCTCAAAAAAAAAAAAAAATAATAATAATAATAAATATTATAGTCATTCTCTTCTTATTACGATCAAATTCACACACGCACACGAATGATATTGATAGAGACTGATGTAGTAGTAGTACTTAGAACCAGGGTGGATAAAAATCATGATTTTTACTTAAAAAATATTTTTTGTTGATTTTTTCATTTAAATCGATTTTTTATTTAAAAAAACCACACTTAAAATTACTGGTGTGGTTTTTGGCACCATACATATATAGATGGATGCTGGCAACCCAACACAACATTTGATCGTATCTGTGACGTCATTTCCTGCGGCGAAACAGCACACGGCAGGGTTGAAAGTAACACGCAAATTTTGTGAAAAATGACAAACTACCAACTACATTATTAGCTGTAAAACGAAGCGAGAAACGCGTCCAGAAGACCGAACATCATAGCCTACCAGCCAGAAGATCAGCAGTCATCTCTGGGGAAGGGAGAAGTGAACCAACGATATGAGAATGGTAAAAAAAACGTATTCAAAATGAAGTGTCAATATCGGATTTTGTCTCAGCCTACATATCAAATATCTACAACAATAAATTTTATTGAACTTACAGCTTACATGTGGCTGTTTACGCCCAGCTACATGTCAAATATTTGCAAATCTCGTTGCAAGATTGATATCTGTAGGTTTGTGTCCAGATGCCTTGAGGTACTTCTGTGCTGATAACTGAAGTATCCGAGGTTCACGTTGTTACATTACGACTAAAGCACCTACAACCACATTAACAATGTAATGATGAATCAGTAGCGAATATACTACCCTGTTCAGAGTTGCAAACTATTACATATGTATCCGGTGCATAGATAAACACTGTCATTGGAGAGCTTGTATTACTACTACTTATATCCCTGTGTTTTCAACCATTTTTGCCACTTGCCTCATAATGCCCTGAATATACATTATATTATGTGTTACTTACCTTTTAAATTTTGAGTTCTTTCATTTCTATTTTGTTGTCTGTTCAGTGTGTCACAGACAACTAGTATCAGAAGGACGTATTGGATAGACTAAATTGTAGGTGCCAACTTAGTAACTACATTTGCAAATATCTAACATGTAAGCTGAGACAAAATTCGATATGGCCATTTCCATTTGAATTCTATTTCCTTTCTACCATTTTGCGTATAGTTTGTTTACTTCCTGTTAGGTTACAGAACGTGTTTTCTCGTTTTGTTTTACGGTACATAATATGGCTGATTGTAGCTATGTCATTTTTCATAGAATATGTGTGTTCCTGGCAACCCTGAAACGCATCGCTTCACGACGGGATATGACGTCACAAATGCAATCAAATGTTGTGTGTGGTTGCCAGCATTCAGGCGGCAAACGGCCCTTTTTGAACGACTGTAGCGCTGAAACGATGCACCAACGAGAAAAACGTTACTGAGAAAAGTTGTTTGTTTTGATGTCCTCTCTACGTTTCCGTGGTCCGTGGGCGCCATTAAAATGACACCCTGTATATAATTTTCTGTTTCTGCAAGCCTGCTATAGAAATGTTTGTTGTGTGTGTGTTAATGAAAGTATAATACATAATTTCAGTAACGTTTCTTCCAGTGAAAATAAAACATTCTGGAGGTACTCTAGAATTGTAACTTTTTTATATAATATTTTTTAAGGTATTTGGAGATGACTTTTCGCATTTTTTAATGATGCTTTGCAAAATATCAGCTAGAATATTTATTTACAGTTTAACATGATTAATATTTTGTATATTTTTCTACACAAAATGATTTCTATTTTTGTCCATAAAAATTATTTAATTTTAAATCAAGATAATTTAAGTGTGTTTACAATTTACATATTGCATTTCCTTTCGTATGAGCTTCCCCCCAACAGTACATATATTTTGTTTTCTTTCCCAGCATAACAAACACAAGCGTGCAGAGAACGTTAGATAACAGCACGAAAAGCATACGAGATGAGCTAGTGCCCAGTGTTTACAATTGAAGGTACTAATTTATTCTTCCATACGTGTACTGAACACGCTATAAAGTATGTATTTAAGCAGCGCCATTGATTTGTATCTAACACCGTTTTATAGGAAACGTTATTCCTCTCGGTTGAATAGTTACCGGCTTTTAATAATTTGAAATGATACATTGTTTACATCTCACTCGGCCCCCATTACATATACACTCGTGACCGAGAGGTCGCTTCTGTTTGGTTGTACGGAAATAAGAGCCGATTCTATCCTTGAGAAATGCGATGAAATATGCCATGGCATCTGAAAGGCCATAAGATTGTTCGCTTTAAACGAACGTTAAGGAAAATTCTGAGGAAAATGTTTTCGTCTAACTTTTCGTCATTACTTTCGGCGTTACTCTATCTTGTTACATCCAGAGGTGAAGGGAAGGTGAATACACTGCTCAAAATTTAACGTAATTGTATCCTACACCAATGGCCACTTTGGATAATCCGAAAGGAGGAAAACAAGAAACATTTTATCGTGACCAAGTGAAGAAACTGAACCATTCACAAGTGGGGCTTCCCCGATAACGTGGATGTAAAGAACTTGAAGTAAAGGTATCACGATTCCCTCTCAGAATAGACCCTGCAGCCAGCTTTAGGATCTACTTTAAATTATCCTGTGTCTTCGTAAAGCAGACCTACAACAAAATCTTCATTGCAAGGGAAGGAAACATATTACGTTAAGTGTGGCTACAGCAGACCGTTACATCATCATTTAATTGTCACACACATTTACCCTGAAAATAAATATTTAATTCTAAGTGGGACATTTCTGTTATATACAACAGGCAAAACCACGTAAAACTAATTAACTTCAACTGTCAGGTATATAAAATAATAATCATGTTGGATTTATTTGTTGCAGTCATATTCACTTTTACACCCCTTTTTTATCTTTTTAAATTTGAGGTAAGGGTTTTAGATAAGGGGATCTTCCCTGCATTCATTGAAGGGTGCAAAATGGCCTGATGTGCCGGCGCACCCAAAAATTTTAATTCAATCAATCATAATTTTAATTTAAAGTAAATTCTCTCTCTCGCTCCAAATTATACTCGTATATATTTGTCGTTTGCAGTTGTTTGCTTTGCACCGCTTTGCATCATTATATTAGATTATGAGGAAACGCTGTTAAAATTACAGTTTGAATACTGTAAAACAATAGTATATATTTACAGTGTAATGCTGCTTTGGCCAATTGTAATGTTGTTACAAGAGTTACATTTTTTAATGTAGAAAATAGAAATAATGTAATGTAGGGATTGTAATGAAATTGATGTCTTGGTGTAGATTGATGGTTAGTAACGCATAAAATCATTTTCCTGTTGTTCTAAACAGTGATACAAGACCAGGGTGTGAACAGTGAAATCTTTAATTGTCAGTTCTGTTTAACTGAAAGTAACATGTTAACGATAGTTATTAATAAGTTACACTTTTGCGTTAGTTTCTTTTCGACTATCGTAAGAAGTTCTTTTTAAATACCGTCATAATTAACATAAGAAAACTTTACATGCAACAACTCCTTATAAAGAAAAAGAATATGGTTGAGCCATTAATTCTTTTTCTTGACCGCTGGTTAATATATCTGGAGACGTAAAAGAGCGAAATGCATTCCTTGAAACAAAAAAGGAAAGCGACTCCAAATGCAGCCGTTAAGACTTTTATGTCCAAGGCTCTTACTACGTAAACCCCTTCTCTTAATTTGCCGAATGCAAACTGTAAAACAGCACCGGCGCCCCCACCCGGTTCTCTCCTATTCTTGGTACTGCAATGCAGTGATGCCAACTCTAAATAGGTTGTATGTCCAGTATAATTCACAAAGCATCATTTAGAAGAAGGTTTTTCTCTCAAAGCGGAGTTTGTAATTAGAAATTGATTTACACTGTACCTGTCATTGAGCGACACGATACCCAAGTCTCTGAATCGTCCATTGAAGGTTAGTTTTATAATGAAGAGTCCCTTTTTTAAATGTTTTTCTTGGATTTGAATTAGTTGCCCTTGCACCGTTCATGTGCAAGAAGGTACGTATAAATTTGTGCGAAGTACTACACCAATATTGGAATCAGCGCTTGAAAGCAATAGAATAAGTGGGTTCACAAACAGAACTGAGAGTTATATTAACGGGGTTACAGCCGTGAACTAATGTACTCTCAAGAAATTGACTGATTGATTGATTTAGTTTATTTTACTTCGCTTCTCTGCCAATTTTGGCTAATCGCGAAGATGATGATGAATGGTAATAAGATGAAGGAACAACATATACTCCTTGGAAGTAAGGTTGACATTTGTGTGTCTTGAGAAAGGATCACCCGTAACTGCAAGAAATGAACACTTGGAAGGAGAAAAAGTGAGGCGTCGAACAGCAACAAGAATCAAAAATAATATAAACATATGAAGAATCAGGTTCTAGCATTTAAATTCGGATTTAATTGTTGCTGTCGTTGTTATTTTCTCTTAATGTGCCATTCTTTTTCCGTTGGGAGTTGGCAACCATGTTTCAAAAGCACCTTCGTACATCAACTACTTTTTCCAGCATGGCGTCCCTTGATACTCCGCAAGTTCTTTGAAGCAGTTGCTTGGTATGCTGCAGAGACCGTTTCATTTCCTACGAACGAACGAGTACGTCTTTTCCGTCATTATGGAAGACTGTTATCGTTCCATTTGGGGACTTTGGAACAACTTGGGAAAACAATTTACCCCCAGAGCGTGCACATGGATAGTTGCCGCGATCTGCAGTACGTGCTTGGAAATCCTCGCTTGCTATGTCGCCTAAGATTTGAACTCATTGCTGGATGGTTGCGAGACGCTGGAGTTTACAAGAAAGCAAACGTGCCTCGATGATTTGTCAAGTTCTTGCCCTTATCGCCCAAAAACGGTAGAAATTTTTCCCTTCTCAAGACATCCATGTCATTATCAGTAGCCAAATTCTTAGTTGAAAGTTGATGAAGCTAGTCTTTACTTAGCAGGTTGCATAATTTCTTCGCTCATTTACACATCTGTCTTTCTTCACGCTTGCCTGTATTCCGGTGACCATCTCTAAGTCCTTTCCTACTCAAGTAAGTTCATAAATTCCCCCAATCCATGTCATTTTTGATCCCCTTGTACAGTCATGGACACTTCTGGTTTGTAACGCTCTCATTGAAAGTAAATGGGCGACGTAAGCGTGACCGCTACAGAAGGAATTCGTGATGATTTTCAAGAGTGGATTGATGTCCCCCAGGGTAGTGACAGGTAGAATCATGGAAGCCAGGTGGAATTGGCAATAAAACTTCGGCTTAGAAATTCCAGATATTTAGTTTTAGCATCTTCCTTTATTCTAGTGGAATCTAGTCTACGGTTTTCTTTGGGAATCTGCCAGACGCCATCCTTCGGAAATGTCTCGACCATTTCAACTCTTTTGAAATAACAAAATGTATTATTGAATTTCACGGTCATCGTAGGCCAGAGACGTTAGCTAAGCTGGTGTGTTGGAGGGTGGGAGGAGGGGCAATGTACGAGTTAAATGCATTTTAAATTGTATACTCCTACAATTGCATTAGCTAAAAATTTTGTAACCGATTATCATCTACATGCAATGTTTTCTAAGTAAGTAATTTGGGAGGTTTTTCCTCTAAGTTGCGGAAAATCTTGAGGGCTTTGTCCACGCCCCCATTAAGGACGTCTCTTCTCTAACCACACTAATTCGTACTTTTTCGTGCCTTTAGATTCCTGCAGAACAAGCCAACAATTCCATTTCTGTTGAATATAATTTTGATTGTTATCACTCACATGTAACTTCTATCTTCATAATATTTAGTGACATCATTCACAGTGAATGTGCGAAACTGCGAAACAGGTAAAATACACAAACTTTCGCAATAATAATAACAGTTTGAGATATGAACAAGGCTAACGTATTTCGGCCATATTGCTTACAAACGGAACCTTGATGTGGTATAATTAAACTTAGCAACGATGTCAGAGCTCTCTTCACCTTTATGGTGAGAAATTATTTGATGTGTTATTGTAGCGCAGTGCTCGAAATGGAAATTCTTAGCTGGGGGCTACTCTTGGTCGAGTTTGCGTTCATGAAGGGAATGGGATGCTTGTATGGAGCAACATGGAGGCATTGCAGGAGGTGGTGGGATGCTAGCTGGGAGGATGTTGCATGAAAATTATCTTCACGGGGGATGGGGAACAGAATTCCCCACCCCCAACTTCGAGCAATGATGTAGCGTTTAGACGATTTATAGCGTTTTCGAAATTTAACCGAGCTTGCGCGTACCGGCCATCCGTAATGAAACTGATGCATGGTCACAGACTCTGTGCCAGGGTTGACACAATTTGTGTTTTCTTTTCAAAAGAAACAAATAAGATGTTTTCTTATGTTTAAAACAAATAAAATACTCAAACATGTATGAAGAAGACTTACTTTCTAAGGAGAATGTTTGATAAGGAATCTCTTAATCATTAAACGAATTAACTTGTTAAAATATAGGTTTAGGTTATTTGAAAATCTCTCATATTTCTAGAACATTCAGCTTATCTCATGTATGCCAGGTCCTCCTGTATCCCCTACGTCCTTTTCCGAAATATCATTCTTTATTCTAAATACAAATACATTTTTATTAGCAACAATGTACATTAAATACGGAACAAAATTATTTAATCCAAATACTATCCAATTAAAAAATGTGTTTTACATAAAACATGCTTTGGTTTTAGACATTTAAACCTTGACGGTTTAAAACAATTTTGTTTTAAACTTGCTGAAATGAGCCAAAAGAGGACATGTTAGAGAGTGGTTCGTGTTTTGTGTGCATAGCATATCCATGGATGTAAAAGTATTATTGTGATATTAAACTATATAGCAACATCCTGTCATTTCAATGAGTCAAGCCAAATCAATATCTTGGCGGGTTGTGTTTGTATTTGAGTGTCAGCCCTTGTTGGGCTCTGACTCATTATTTTCATTGGACTGATGACATGACAAGAATTTCTTTGTTATTATAGTCCTCTCCACAACTATCGTGATTTGGATTTCCTTGTTTTTCCTCTCATGGCAGGATAAAATGTTTCAGTTTTAGATGATATTTTATTAGTCGTCCATCCTTGGCAGCTTATATGTGTCGCTGTGGATTTTGCAATTCGATTTCACTAATGGTCTGATTGGGATGGTGTGGCTGAAGTGCCCAAAGCTTTAGTTTGATTCGATGCATGAAGTCAAAGAGTGTTTCCTCTTCTATAGCATCTCTAATTTCAACGTCTGGAGTATATCTGTCTGCCACAGTAATAATCCTCAGTCTTGTTTTGTACAGCCTGAAGTCTTTTCAAATGACTCGGAGGTGACAATATTTATAGTAAGACTTATTTATAATAACTTAAAGGGGGCAAATAATAAATCATGACAATTACAGAAGAGAAAAGTTGTCCATCTCATCCATTTGCAAAATCATAACTCTTTATTACTTTTTCCGCAGATCTCAGGAGGTTAAAAAAAAACATAACTTTGAAAGTTTAATAAACTTGAATATTTGTGGGGCGTTACCAGCGTAACCAACATTGAGAGAATTACAAACACATCCTGCTCTCATTATGGTCGCTCAATAAGCTTTCCATACGGTTTCCAAATTCATAACTTTTAGAAGTTCGGATAACGGCACTGCTTCGTCGCTTTCGTAAGATGGAGCTGAAATGAAGTGTGTCCCCTGTTTTCTCAAGTTTTCTAGAAAACTAATTTGAGTTTGAATGCGAATTTTCTTAAAACCTGTCATAGATTTTCGAACAATATTATATTTTGTTTAAATGTGAAAATACACAGTAACGGGAAAATAAAGTTTCCTCTTTAATTCGATCCTGCAGTTTGATATTTTTTCGTTGGCATAGAACCGTGGAAATTTTATACTTACCAAAAGTGGAAAACTAAATATCACGTTGAGGTAGTCGTAGTAAGCAGGTAACACTGTTTCTCTCCACTTCTGTTACTCATCAAAGAAAGTTTTGGTTTGCCCTTGCGCTGAGACGTTCCATGAACGTAGGCTGTTAAGACAAAAATGATAGTTTCGCCAGCAGATATTAAAGTACTTGGTACAGGTAGATGTCGGTTTAAAGCGCCTTTTTTTTCAGTTGGAAGAGGGATGCAAGGCCGCTTGTACCTTACGGTCTTGCGCCGGAGAACCAACTGTAATCGACTTAACATATCGATTGCAGATAAATTCGATGTAATGTCGATTGCGTCTATGTAAAACAAGATCCACATTTTTCATAATACAACCGATCTTGTAATGACACTTCATTTTGAGTCTTCAATATGCCAGTAATACCACTGTGAAATCACTTAAGCTAATCTACGGTATAAGCCATGTTACTTGACAGATCCAAAATGAAGAATAACAACTAAGTAACAGTTCATACACAGTATAGCTACAGCTATAGAAAATAGGCAGATAGCGTGGGAATACGCAAAACCTGATTTGACCTTTCAGCTATTGTTCTGTCGTGAATGTGATGCATGGTGTTGGTTAGTAGGTTAAACGATTCTTGGAATTATTAGTGGGCAGCTACGTCATTCATTCGTCTTCTTATGCCACTCTTCTGTAATTGTCTCAACAGCGTCTGGTGTGCAAGTCGAGATAAAATTTTGATACGGCAAAATCTAACCTACGGGGGGAAACAAATGCCAGGCCAGAAATGGCAAGATACTTTAATTAACACTGACATTCAAGAATGGCACAAAATTGTGAGGATTATCGCAACTGGAAAGAAAAGGTCAGCATACGATGCTGCGGAGATTGAACCTGGGAACTTTCGAATACGAACCCACTACAAATTAGGAATTAGAAAATATAAATTAGTTTACAATGCTTATTCTTAAACTTAAAACTAATTTTAACTCATTTGCATCCTAGTAGCGACAATGAACTGGATGTCTAGAAGAAGGAGCAGAGGAAGATATGTGGAAAAAGTGGAATAAATGTTTTGATAAATAAAAAAAGGCTCTTTCTTTCCAATAAAAAACTTGTGTGGACACTACTAGTTCAGATCTCACTTTAAACTGTAGGCCTAGTTTCGATTAGCATGTTTGTGCATAAAAGAAACATTAACGCAACTTTCAATTACGAAGTACAAACGTGGAAAGAGAAAAAAATAACTCTTGCTGCACAGTAGTATTGCTCACTAATAAGTAGAGCTCACTAATTGTAGCAGCCTGCGGACAGCCTTTTGCCTACTATCACACCAAGTAGGGGAGGGTGGTGAATCTTCGAGCAGGGTCCCGCGTAAACGAGAAGGGTAGGTGTTACTCGAACAGCATCCTTACCTCTCCCCGTTTGGACTGGAAATCAGAGAACTCGTGCATTAAGAGAATAAAAGTAATATGGCCTACAAGTGATTGGTCAAATTTGTATATTTTTACGCTGCTCGGGAACGATCTTAGAGTGTTTTTTTGCTATTCGAACCACTAGAATTCCCCTATCTCAATCAAGTCTACAAGACCATGGACGTATCAGCCAAGTTAGCGCCTACTCCTAAGCTTAGAAGATAGGTCCTATGATAATATCACTCAGATAGAATTTTGATTTTGATTTGATTTAGTTTATTTTACTTCGCGTTTTGTGCCTCTTGGCTAATTTGCGAAGATGGGGATGAGTGATGAAATGATGAAATTGATGAATGGACATTCACAAACAACCAAGCCCGACCGGGATTCGATTCGGGTCGGGCACTCAGATAGAAGTAAACGAAAAAATCCAAACTGAAATTTAACTTAGAAATAACAAATGTAGAATTGTGAGATAAGAATTGGAGAAAAATCTCATATCAATATTTTCTGTTAGTAGTTGTGAGGGGGCAAAGGCTAAATGGGATTTCTCGACCTTGAGTCAAAAACCCTGATGGAACTGATATGCAACCTATATCCAAACACCATACGTTTGGTGCAGTGAATTTCGTCCGGAGGGCTCATTTAGTCAAATCCACTCTCCTCACCTCCTCGTTGGGGCCCCCTGGGATCTTTCAAGATGCGAAAGAGAGAGTGGTGTGCGGAAAGCAACGGGAAGCTACCGCATATATCTTTTCCCTAGAAAAACTGCAATCATGATGAGTCATTCCAAGGCAAAATATTCCGGACGTAAACTAGCCCCCCATTCGGATGTCCGGGAGGGGGATGTTTGGGAACGACACGTTATGACAAAGGACACTGATGGGGAAAAGAGAAGCAAACAGAAGGTAAGATTAAGGATTGGAACGTGGAATGTCAGAACCCTGTTACAGTCGGGAAAGCTAGAAAACTTAAAGGCAGAAATGAGAAGAAACAAAGTAGATGTTATGGGAATATCAGAAGTGAGGTGGGAACAAAATGGTGAAATAGTGAGTGATGAGTTCAAGATGTTTTATTCTGGAGGTGATCAACAAGGAAACCGTGGTGTGGGAATAGTGCTAGGACCACGTGTAAAACATAAAGTTATAGCAGTGCGTTATGTGGATAACAGGATTATAATGGTGAAACTTCAAGGAAAGAAGAAAGACTTAGTGTTAATTCAAGTGTATATGCCACATAGTGGGTTGTCAGAAGAAGAAGTGGAGGAAAACTATGAGAAGATAGAGGAATTGATGGAAAAAGAGAGAAACGGTTCGTGCATTATCGTAATGGGTGATTGGAATGCTGTAGTAGGAGAAATGCAGGATGGAAGTACAGTAGGAAGATATGGATTAGGCGAGAGAAATGAGAGAGGGGAAAGCCTGGTAAATTTCTGTAAAAGAAACTCCCTAATTGTTGGAAACACTGTTCCAGCAACATAAGAGAAGGAGGTACACCTGGATATGTCCAAGAGATTGTAAAAGATACCAGATAGATTACATACTGGTACAAGAAAGATTTCGAAATTGTTTGAAAAATGCGAAGACATTGCCAGGAGCTGACATTAATTCAGACCACATCTTGCTAATAGGAGAAATCAATCTTACATTGAAGAAGATAACACAAAACAAGGTGAGCAAGAAACCCCACTTAGAGAAGCTAAGGGAAGAAGAAGAAAGACAAAAATTTGCAGAACATTTCCAAGGAAACTATACTAAGTTTAAAGCTAGTTGTAACAACAAGGATGAGATGTGGGATGGAATAAAAAGCTGCTTACAGAATGCAGTAGATGAAACAATAGGCTACAGGGAAAGGAAAAGTGCAAAGAAACCATGGATTACTGAAAGTATGCTGGAAAAAATGGAGGAACGGAGAAAATGGAAGAATGTAAATACAGAAGAGGGAAGACATAATTACAAGATACTGAATAACCAGCTAAGAAGAGAAACTGACAGGGCAAAAGAACAATGGATGAAACAAAAATGTGAAGAAATTGAAGAACTGGAAAAAAGAGGAAGGTATGACTTGATGTATCGTGAAGTAAACTCCTCGGGCTTCCAAAAGAAGAAATGGAAAACAATGTGGATGATAGAAGACGAGGAAGGATGTGAAATCACAGACAAAAAAGGAATATCGAATGTGTGGGGAAAGTACGTTGAAGAGCTCTACCAGAAAGAGAATCGCCCACACAGTCTGAATGTAGAAAATGAAGACGACGTGCCTGACGATGAGAAAGGATACTATATCCTGAATGAAGAATTTGAGCAAGCACTCAAAGAAATGAGGAATGGGAAAGCAACGGGCACTGATGAAATTCCTGTTGAACTTATCAAATGCCTGGGAGATGGAAAAAGAGAAATACTGCACTTATGCAATGAAATCTATGAGAAAGGGGATTGGCCACAAGATTTCACGGAGACTGTTTTGGTACCTCTGCAGAAGAAAAGCAATGCCAGAAAATGTTCTGAGTACAGGACAATCAGCTTGATATCTCACTCGGCAAAAATTCTTCTAAGAATTCTGAACAGACGCCTATACTCGAAGGTCAGTGGCGAGTTAGAGGAAGAACAGTTTGGTTTTAGGAAAGGAAGAGGTACAAGGGATGCAATTGGTTTACTGAGGACCATTGGGGAAAGATATTTAGAGAAAGGAAAGGAGGTGTTTGTAGTATTTGTAGACCTGGAGAAAGCCTTTGATAGAGTGAATTGGGTTAAACTTTTAGAAATTCTGAAGAAAATTGGTGTAGATTGGAAAGAGAGAAGACTTCTAAGCAACTTATACATGAATCAACGAGTTAAAGTGAGAACAGGAGACGAAATGACAGAAGGCTGTGAAATTGGAAGAGGAGTACGACAAGGATGCTGCCTATCGCCTACTTTGTTTAATATTTATTTAGAAGATATAGTGAAAACTTGTTTCCAGGGCACAGGAGGTGTCAAATTAGGAGGAAGAAGAATAAACTGCATAAGATTTGCTGATGACATGGCATTATTCGCTGAGGATGAAATAACCATAAATAGTATGTTAGAAGAGTTAAACAGCAGCTGTGAGCAGTATGGGATGAAGATTAATGTAAAGAAGACAAAGGCAATGGTTATAGGACGGAAACCAAGGAATATTAATGTGAGAGCAAACAGTGAAAGAATCCAGCAAGTGGATAGCTTCAAGTACCTCGGATGCACTATAAGCAGTGACATGAGCTGCAACCAAGAAGTGAAAATGAGAATCGCAATAGCAAAAGAAGCTTTCAATAGAAGAAAAAATGTTTTTTGTGGACCCATGGACATAGGTCTAAGGAAGAGATTAGTGAAATGTTTTGTGTGGAGTGTAGCACTATATGGTGCAGAAACCTGGACGTTGAGAAGAAATGAAGAGAAACGACTCGAAGCTTTTGAAATGTGGACATGGCGAAAAATGGAGCGTGTAAAATGGACGGACAAGGTAAGAAACGAAGCCGTACTGAAAAGAGTTGGTGAAAAAAGATCTATACTGGAGACCATCAAGAAGAGGAAAAGAAACTGGTTAGGACACTGTCTAAGAAGAAACTGCCTGCTAAGAGATGCCTTGGAGGGAATGGTTGAAGGAAGAAAAGTCCGTGGAAGAAAGAGATATCAGCTTATGGATGATATTAAATTAACTGGGTCGTATACTATTACGAAGCGTAAGGCAGAGAACAGGGAAAGCTGGAGATTGCAGTGAAAAACCTGCCAATTAGGCAGAAAACAATGAATGAAAAAGTAGTTGTGATACGTACCCGGATGGCCAAGTGTGTTAGACTCACGATCTGACCACAGACTGTTCCAGGTTCGAGTCCTGGCTTAAACATGGATCTTCCTTTTAGTGTCACTCCATGAATTTCACCTCATTGTCATTACATTATCATAGGACTGATTACTTTAAAAGAGTCAGAAAGGCAATGCAAAAAATAAGAAAAATACCAAACAACACTTGTGATGTAGTTTGAATAGGTTGTAAATTAACATGAAATCCAAATCTGAAAACATGAAAATCTTTCGGCTGTTTATCGCAAAATACTAGATATATTACATATATAGTTCTTGTAAGAAGATAGACGCAAATGTTAACTATAGTGGTCGTGATTAATTAAAAAAAAACAAAAGCTTAAAGTCTATATGGCAGAAAAATGGCTCTTATCATACCATCACTTACATGTTGGCCATTCCTGAATACAGTTCACTGCGCTGGAATTAAATAAAATATGGTTACATTACCTGAAAGCAAATTGAAATTCTTTCATCCTGTACCGTGAATCATTGTAGTTCCATAGATACTGTGACGTATTGTTGAACATGTCAATACTGTGTCTCTTCAACAGTGCAACAGATGACTGAAAAGTAAGTAATGGTCTCTTAAACAAAAAATAGTAAAACTTTTATCGGTGTGTCTGGGGAGGGGGGGGTCTTATCCGTTTCTGGATCTATATCTGTTTATATATTTACACTCTCTTCAGGGAGAAATAAATATCCTGATCAGCACATTTGCGCATAAAAGAAACAAAACGCTACTTTCAGTTACCTTCTCATATGCACTGTTTTCTAGTTGCCTTGAAAGCCTTTGGTGTGGAAGGCACAATAGCATTTCTCTATGAGAAAGATCCCATGGAGGGAAGAGCGGTGGAACTTCGACTAGGGCCGCGCGTAAATGGAAGCGATTGGATACTCGAATAGCACTCCTCCTCTTTCTCATTTAGACTGGGAATTAGAGAGCTCGTGGATTCATGCAGTGGAAGTTTTATGGGATACCAATAATTAGCCAAATTTGTTCACTTTTACGCACACGTGCTTTTCGGAAGCGATCCTACAGTGTTCTATTACTCTTCGAACCACCGTAATTCCCAACTCACGAACTGCAGTCTACAAGGCCACAGCCTTAAGAGTCAAGCTATATTGTTTAGTCTTCAACTTAGAAATTATACCCTATTCCGGGAATCTATTCCGTAATGTGCAAGGCCGCGGAGGAGAAAGAGAGAGGAGAAAGTGAGTGGGCGGAGCGAAGCAGTGCACGCCGATTCAAACATCTGCTAGATGCAGTCGCTTTCCCCTCTCACGCGATCCCGTTCCCTCGCACGTGTTCATTGGTCGAGAACTTTCAAGCCATTACTTGCGCAGAGACTTGTTTCAGTACGCTCGCTCCAGAGATTCCCGGGAGAGAGTCCCAGGTCTCTATTGTCCCAGGTTCGAGACTTGGTGTTCCTTTGTGTCACTTTATCAATGTGATCTAATTAATCATCACATTCTCATCGTCACGATTAGCTTAAAGAGACAGAAAATCGATATAGAAATAAGATTACTGGAAAAAAATAGCTGTTGTGTAGTTTAGGTTGTAAATTAATCCCAAAATACCGTCGTAATAATATAGCAAAAAACCTTATCTCTTTACCTCAAAACCCTGATTTCCATAGGCCTCTCCGGTTCTTGTTTTGCAAAGACACAAATATCAACTGTCATGAACAATACAAGCATAAACTTATCCTACACCGGTCGTACCATGGTGTTTGGCTTGGAATCAAAATTAAATCAAGTGTGGTTACTGAAAATAAAATGAAACTCTTTCAACTTCATCGCGTTCAGTCGCGAATATATTGAGATTCCATAGATACTGTCGTTTATTGTTGAACGTTTGAATATTGTTGCGCTCAAAAGATGAAAAATCTTAGTCTCCTTTATCTTTCATTGTTCATATTACATTAAAAGGAGCGTTTTATAACAGTAGGGTTAGTATATATAAGTTTCTGCTGCCATAGACATCGATTTACATATTTAAGAAAATAATTGGGAGAATATATTAAACCAATTGGGGTGGGGGGGGGGAGGGCTGCATCTACGGTTGTGGGAGAATTGGCACACTAGCTCACCATGTTACAGATTCGATTCGAGTTCTTATGTGGTCATTGTATTCCTGTGTGATTTTCCTGCAATCCTCATGTATCGCCATGATGAGTAAAATGTGGAAGAAAAGCTATCGAGCAAGGAGAGCAATGTAATATCGCGCTTCAGCAATTGATTCAACTCTATTGTAAAATCAGCATAAGATAAAAGCCTTAAATGACAAACGTCATTAATATTCATTGATATAATTAGATTATGACGACTACATTAACAAATAACCTGAGATTTGGTAAGTTTTTCGATAACCTGGTATGTAAGATATGAAGGGAAATTACCTCCATCCCGTCCCCCCAACAAAAATACATTTGTAACGCACAATTCTATTTAATCTTAAATGGTGGCTCACAAGCCATCAAGCATTTTTTCCAGGGGCCTATACTATTTTTTCAGAAAAAACAATAATACATTTTGCCACCGTCAAACATATCCTCTTGTTTCATTGAGGATTCAATTGGAGCACATTCTAACAATCAAAATGCAATTCTGCTTTTTCCAGTCCAAGTTCAAAGTTCAGAATTTCTAAGTCCACTATATGCACGGATAGGCTAATCGGAAGTGGACCCACAGTTTAAAGTTATGTCGGAACCACTATGTGCCTCTACCGGATATCGAACCCAAGGGACAACAGCTTATACTTCAATGAGATTGATACGAGCATTTCCATGTATTTTGCATACTAGCGAGGCTCTGGCGTCTGGACACATGGCCAATATAATCCTGTATGGGACTTGTGTTGTGTGCTATCCATGTATGTTTGTGATTGTCCTTGCTTTCATCCATTTTATCTTATCACCATTAATCCTTATCTTCGCAATTAGCCAAAAGTGTCAGAAACGCGAAGTGGAATACACCAAATTCTTCATTCATTTAAGAGCATTTCCATAAAGTTCATGTGGCCGAGTGGTTAGCACATCGCGCTGCAACGCCAAGGGTCTCGGGTTCGAATCCCTCTCGGGCTTGGTTGTTTGTGAATGTCCATTCATCAATTTCATCATTTCATAACTCATCCCCATCTTCGCAAATTAGCCAAGAGGCATAAAACGCGAAGTAAAATAAACTAAATCAATCAATCAACCATAAAGTTCATCATTAAAGCTACACAGGAATGGAACTCCCAGTTCTTGCTAGCCCCATGTGTGACTTTATTTCTCTCTTGCTATTTCTTGAAGCTTAGTTTAGTTATTTGTTGAAGCTTATTTCACGTTGATACTCCAAATGAAACTGTTATTTGTCTTTCGATTATATCTCGTATAGCCGACTGAAAGATATAGCAAGCATATTGTCCATCACCATGATCATTTGTTCTACAAAATGAGGTTAAAAAATAAAAGAAGACCATCAATAAGCAAAGGACAAGTCCATTCCTTAAATAAATAAACAGGATGTAGAAGGAAAAATAAGGAACAATTTGCTTACTCTAATACAGTGGGCCTGCTTTCAATCCCTTGTGCATATGATACTTTCCTGTCGGTCACTGACAGTGCAGTTTACTTTCCCATGCATTAAATTAGAAGACTTTGTTCCAAGTTGCAATTGACAACTTTAACCCATAGGTAACTTTCCACCATATTCTTCATGCTTCCTTCTGTATTTTCTCACAGTTGTCCTAATTTACCCAACTTACTTCCCATAAACCTAACCAACCTTGCATGTAACACAAAATCACACTACATAATAAAATGCATTTGGTGAAATTCAACGCACACTGCAAAGTGTTATTCCTTGACCCAGGCGTTTGTAGCTCTCTTGATGGATTCTGGCGCCTATCCTAAAAGGAATAACCATCACTTAATCTAATGGAAATTATATGGTGGTCATTTTCTTGCAGTGATGCCATTCCGATGCTGGATGAATCGTAACATCCCCTGTTCATGGTTTATCAGATACTTCGTGTTTGTGAAAACATTCGAGACCTTCTTTGTTGGCGCGTAAACCTGAAGGGTCTTTTAATTGTTGAATTTCCAGTGTTATGTCTTGTGTTCCCGAAGATAGGAATTATACATGACCATTTTTGGGAAAACCATTAAAGTCTATCAGACACAGACAACAACCTATTCGGTTCAGATAAAGCTTTTAAGGATTTCTTCCTTCAACTGTAAACATGGGGATTAGGGCGACAGGAACGTCTGAGGATAGGTTCTGGAAATGTTCCTGTTTTCCTTCTTTCCTTCCTTATAAACAAGTGCACCAATCAGAGCGCACGGTTGAAACAGCTGTAAAACAAAGCGATAAATCCTTCCACGTACAGTACTAAAACCAACTCTACACTTTTCGTAAAACTTATCAACATTTGAATCTCTTATTTTTATTCTTTCGAAGAAAACCAATTTGGACACTTTTATATCTTGTGATAGAGACTTGGGGTCATCACCCTCTTTCTTCTCGGATCGTGGTTTACGTAGAGGTCGATCGTGTCTTGTGTGGTCCGTTGCTCCTGTAAGAAAAGCCTTCCGACACGTAATGGCGGTCGTGGCTTCTTCCGCGTCACAACATGGCTCCGCCGAGAGGAAATGTTGACATGGATCTTGTGTGTCTTCCCCCATTTCTCCTCCCACAAGTCGCCAAATCCACGACTCTATGCTTTCCACGATTCAGAAGTTTTGACGAGTGTTTTTAAAGGGCTTCTTTGCAAAAAAAGAAAACTTTCCACAGTGTTACCATACTCATGCTCAACATACCAAATTGGTTTGCGAGTGATTTCCAAATGCAGTATTCGCGTTTCAATATTTTATTCCCATGAACATAAGATTTTTGTTGTCATTGATGACGGGAAATATCTCTGCTTTTAAAATCCATGAAGGTTTCTCGTGGAATACTTAGTTCCAAGGATGTCCTGGGAATTGAGTTTTTGGTGCTAGCTGTGACGCCCAGGATTTTGGAAAGGGAGGGGTTACATAGACTTTTTCTGGTAGTCAGCTCTCATTTTGCCATCTTTTTATACCTTTGACATTCTTTATTTTTAGGAATACTGGGCCAAAGGGGTGGGGGTTATAACCCACACCAACCCCCCCCCCCCTTGGGTACGTCACTGGCTTTGACCTTAGAAACGACAATTTTCCTCGTTTCGTCATCCATTACAGTTTGTCGTCCGGAACGGTATTTGTCCAAGACACTCACTGCCTGTTTCTTTGAATTTTCTAACCGCTTGGACAGCTGTATCAAAAGAAATAGGGATTCTTCTGGGATTACGTAAATTGAAATCATCTGCTATCTGTCGATACGACCGTCCCTCACGTTCACACAGCAGTACTAATTCTATAATTTCTTCTGTCGACAAACCCATATTCAAACTGTGGAAAAATCAGGAAAATAATATTTGACTTTTGGATCACCCTGTATAATCAGCGCAAAGTATTTCCCAAATGGATGGGAGGGATGATCTCATTAGACCCTCCCCTCACATTAGAACCCCTATCACATTAGACACTCCCCTCACGCTACATATGTCAGTGACATTTTCTCAGTAGTATCAACTCTCGTTCCAAATTATACAGAGCCTACCCGATGGCGTAGTGTTAACGTCGTCGCTTTGTAATCAAAGGAGTCGCGTGTTCGATACACGGTGGAGTCACATAGTGGTTCGGATCCAACCTTAAACTGTAGGGTCAGTCTCTGTTAACCTATCTGTATATAAAGCGGGCAAAAAACAAAATTATACAGTGTTTCACTCAACAAACTTTTGCAGCGTGTAAAAGTCATTAAAACAAAATCTTTCTCTTAATAACTGCTTTCTCTTCGCATCATTTCGATGCTACGCACCCTCTGAAAACGGGACTTTATCGTCAATGCTTGTTACCACCCTGAACAGATTTTCGGTTGCCACAACACAACTACGATTGATTGATTTGCAATATTTTACTTCGCTTTTGTGCCACTTTTGACTAATTTGCGAAGATGGGGATAGTGATGATGTGATGAAATTGATGAATGGACACTCACAAACATGCATGCCCAGGCCAGGATTCGAACCAGGGACCTCTGGCATGTCTATAAATAATCCGGTATATATCTACGCTTTGTATATTTGAATGTGTTGTAATTTTGGTTTTGGCAAATTTCTCAAGTGTCGGACATTATAATTTGCCAAAGTCCCGAACATGACCGAGAGTCTCGGATAGTTGTCTCGGTTTTACAGATATTTGTCCTACGTGGGAACAAGAGGGTGTGTTGATTTTTCAAAAACCTAGTAGTCCAAGTATCAAAGAAGGCAAGTAAGACAATTCCTTCGTATGCTGACTTTCAGGGGTGAACTTTCGTCACTGGTTCCTTTCGTAAGGTGGCAGCACTGCTCTGACTGCCGTTTATAGCTTGTTACAATAGGCACTCTCGAGTTCCCTGGCCCCTCTCTCGCTCTCTCTCTGGAATGGTTCCTTCGTTCTCCACCCAAGAGGCAGCAGCCTCGCGTTGCCCAATTTGCGGAAGTCACCGGGATCCATCAGACTCCGGATTTGACTGGCAGAATGGAGCGATTCCAGCCGTCCCCCCCTTCTCCCGGAATTCCTGCAAGCTGGAAATCTCCCTCCGTGGGGAAATTTGAGGGGCTTTTTAAACGAAGGAGGGAAAGGCACACTTTTTCAGGAATAGCTACAGGCAGGATGGTTTGGTAGGTGTAGCAAATATGCCTGTATTTTTCGTTTTTTGGTATTTAGCGTCGCTTTTTGCCAGTATTGGCTAATCGTGACAATAAGGATGAAGTCCATGAAAATTTCGGCCACCGAGGTGGCTGGTGTGCAGTCACCGGTAATAAAAATGTGGCAACTATATTCTGAAATATTCGCTTACCTGCATGACGTTATGAGTGTTGCCTAACTTTACGGCGATGAGCGAATTTCATTACAAAATCTTCAATACAAAATTCTGTCATCGCTGTAGACTTAGGCAACACTCATTACGCCTTGCAGGGATGCGAGTATTTCAGGATATATTTTATTCCTGAACGAGCTTTCTAATTTATACAGGGTATCCGTTTGGGATGTCAGAAAAGTAAACCTTTATACACAAGAGGTTAATGTACGTATCTGTGAGCAGTTTGTTGTAATATAAGCACAAAAGGATGTTAGTTTCGAATGAGTGGAGGTTTACAGTCTTCAGCTGCTTGGCGGCAGTAGCATGCATGTAATACTCGAAAATTTCGCATACCATACGACAGACTGTGTGCGCTGCTGTGACGTGATCACCACCTTTGTTACCATGCACATTAGGGCCGCCATGTGGCTGAAGTCTGTAAACCTCCACTCATTCGAAACTTACATCTTTTCTAATTATATTACAACAAGCTGCTCGTTAACCTCTTGTGTATAAAGGCTTACTTTTCTGACATCTCAAACGGATCACCAGGTATATATTGAATATTTGTGATCACCAGGTATATTCAATATTTCTGAATAGCCTATGTGGCGGGCCTTCCCGATGGCATAGTGATAACATCGTTGCCTTGAAATCAATGGGTCCCAGGTTCGGTACCCGGTGGAGTCACATAGTAGTTCGGATTATTTTCATTTATTATTATTATTATTAATTATTTTCTTTCTTTTTTTTTCTGTTTTTTGCTGGCTTCTAGTAGATACACTTTCTTATTATTTCATTAGGTAAATCTATTTTTTTAAAAATCTTCTTTTTCTCCTAGATCACTATATATTCAACATTTGATATACCCTCATTTCGAACTTTTGTTATAGCTCTTTTCAGATCTTA
Source organism: Lepisma saccharinum (assembly GCF_977018435.1). NCBI lineage: Eukaryota > Metazoa > Arthropoda > Insecta > Zygentoma > Lepismatidae > Lepisma > Lepisma saccharinum. The sequence goes on from NC_139229.1 coordinate 180,047,810, forward strand.
CGGCGGGCGCTCTAGAAGCTGGCAGGGGAAGTGGGGAGCGGGGAATCGACCAATCCAGCACGATAAGAAACGCAGCAGCCAGTAGAACGAGTTTCACGTAGTACTTTTTCCGTCCTCGTCGTGTCTCTCGGCGCCTGCTGTTGTCTGGTTGGTCTGTTGCGTAATCCCCGCACCCCACTTCCCCTGCCAGCTTCTAGAGCGCCCGTCGTAAGAACTGAAAATAGCTATATCAACTATCAACTCAACTACTAACAATATTCAGTATATTGTTTTGGTCACCCGAATATTCTATTCCGTATATTGTATTGTTTTGTGGTATCACTATATTGTATTGTACTGAATTATGAAATAAAAAAAGAGAAAACGGGGGAATCATAAAATTCCGCTGATATGACGCCCTGGTTTATTTTAAAGGCATCAGGGCACTAAGTGCATACCCCTGAATATATGCGAGTGGGCTACTTCGGGGGCTCCCCCCTTTTCTTTAGTTCGGATCCCACTTTAACTGTAGGTCTAGTTCCGATTAGCCTATATGTACAGTGGCTCTCAAAAGTTTTAGGACAACGACATTTTAAAGTAGGCAACCCAACTTACCCAAGGCGTTGTTGGGTTGCGTGTAGAGTTAGGCTAAATTTCAGGGTTGCCACATGCACAATTGATATTTATAAAATACGTGAAAGAAATAAATCCAACAATTATTGTATAAAACTAGAAAAAAAAATATCAGTATTAAATTTGTGGCAAATGAGGAAAACTTTCTGAAAGAAAGAAAATCGATTTTCTAGTATTTCGTAGCTGATGAGTTTACACAAAGGAAAAGATGAGAGATGAAACAGAAGGGGACCAAAGAGAGGAGAATAGAGAAAGCAAAGGGGAAGAGGAAAAGGAAAGGAAGGAAGAAAATGAAGGACAGAAGTAGATAGGAGAAGTAATGAGGAGTACGGCAAAAGATGCGAGAACAGATGAGGAAAATGGAGCAAAGAGGAGAGAAGAGAGGAAGGCATTCAGGATGAGAGAAGAGGAGTTTGGAGAGGAGAGAAGAAGACCAGAAGAAGAGGGGAGTGGAGAATATAGTGAAAGAGAGAAGAGGAGTAGAACGAAAAGAAGAGAAGAGTCCAGTGGAGTCGGAAATATAAGACAGGAGAGGAGATAAGAGGAGTGGGATAGAGACGAGTGGAGAAATGGAGGGAGGACGATATGAGATAAAGCAGAGGAGAAGGAGGGGAGAAAAGAAGGAGAAGGAGAAGAACAGAAAAAAATGGAGACAAGAGGAGGGAAGATGTAGTTGCAAAAAATATCGTCTAGGCGCCAAGAATTGATGCATTGATCAAATTATCGACATGAAACATTCATTAACATTTTAAAATGTATTGGAGAATGTATTAGATGGGTGCGAAATGCCTTTTGGTTGGGTCAGAGCAAGATAAAATCTTCCACTTAAGATCTTTGATTTTACCTGCGATTATACCACCAAAAATATGAATGTAATTTTAATATTTATAAGAATTATCCAACTTTTCTCCACTTCTCGGTTCGTTGAAATGGAGATTTTGTTATTTCCCCTCCCCCATCGTTAATTCCAAACTAAATCATTCCGTATCACACGGCGTGGAAAATGAGCATAATGGGATATGTCTAAAACTTATGAAAGTTTTCTGCCACCGGAGGGGTTTGAACCCAAGACCGTCAGGTTGACAATCCTTAACGATATCCACTACCCTACAAGCTTCCGCTACTGAAGGCAGGTAGAAGCAGCTGACCAATGTGAAATGTAGATCAAACTACTCTCCAGATTTAATGTGCAATGAATACTTGTTTGTAACAAAGAAAACGATGGTAGCACGAATCGGCGAAAGCATTGAATGGAGAATTGCACATGATGAAAACTGTTCATTAGATATTTGCGGAGGTTTTCTTGCATTGAACTCGAGTGGAAAAAGGGGTAAAATTAGTATGTCCTGAATTGCACAAATATAAATAGTTATTTCGTTAATATTTGTCAATGCCTTTGAAGCAGTACACAATTATCGTTAGACTATCATAATTCACGATCTTATACATGAAAATATTCCTTTGAACGTGTGTCAATTCATTTATTTGTTATATTTATTTAGCAAATTCCAAATGCAGAACAATGTAGCCACCGTACACTGGTATTACAAATAATATCACCATGTTCTTGTTTAATAGTAGGAGAAATATATATTTTTTTAAAGGAAGAACACCTCGTATGGAGGATCAAACCTGGGACAGCTTACAATGCTATCAAGAACTCTGACCAATACACTACGCCCTTGGTTTCCCTTGGAGCAATATATCTTAATTATTCTGTCGCCTCAATATAGTAAACTTTATCCTGCAAGAAAAAAAGTTCAATACTCTCATATAGCTCTTTACTTATACTAGAATTACTTTATACACATACATTTGAAATTTAACTCTGAATTTCTTTTTCATATTAGTATATCTAAGCTTGTGGATATTTTATTTGTAATTTTATTACAGTTACATGAACATTTATGATATAATTCCTTATAACTTAGAATCTAGTAAATATATACTATCAAGTCTTCATATGAATTTTATACCACTAGATTTTGGCAAGAGAATTATGTATGATCAGTCATTCATTGCTGAAGCAAACGTTTTAATACTCTCTGGAATTTTCATTCTGAGATAAGTTTGTTTACTTGCTATATGTATGTGAACTACACTCTGTCCCACTTATCTCTGGAGCACTTGAACGAAAACAAGTATCTGAGCAGCGATGAACAAGTGACAGGAACGGGATTGCGTGGAGGGAGAAAAGCCACAGCAGTTACCAATATTCCCATCAACGTGTACGGTTTCGCTCTGTCCACTCGATCCCCCCCCCCTTTCCTCACTCTCCTTCTCTTCCACTATGAGCGGCTTTGCTCCAGAGAGGCTGGGTCAGGGTTCAGTTAATTGATTTCGCAAAAAGTATCTCTGTGTGCCACGCATTTAATTGTTACTCACATGAAAAAAATATTGTCAATTTGCATTCAGCGGGTAGTTTCACAGTTACAAACTATTTTGGCCTTGATGAGAAGTTTAGTGTAAATAGGCATATTGTTTATAATTTTGAAATTGAGGTCTAAGGTTGAAATCCTCATATTTAGGGCTTGAACTCGTCACCTAAGAGGTTGAAGACCCGTTCTGTTATTTGTGCTTGACCTTTATATTTTCTATTCATTATTCATCCTCATCCTCGCGATTAGCCAAAAGTAAAATAAGAGAAGTCCTCCTCCGTGACCGTGTGGTCTAAGGCACTGTGCTTTGGACTCCGACTGCGGGACGGCATGTGTTCGAGTCAGCCTGGGTTCAGTCTCTATGTTCTAGGCCTGTGTATAGGATTAGTGGCAACCCACCATCCTGAGGAAATTGGGGAGCTACGGGTGAGTATCGTAACGCGGTCTCAGAAATCTCCTATGGGGGATGTTCCTGGGTAAACGAAAAATATTCGAGGCGTTATTCCCTTATTTTCTTGTTTTATCTATTCAGTTCAGGTGGTGGACTTTGCAACAGTGAATAAGTCACTTTCCGGTTTGACCAAGTTTCCAATTTAAGCAAATGGAATAAAGATTGTCTTCGAGCTTACTTTGTTAAAAAGGAGGGGATACAATATGCATAACTTGTAATTTTTAAGTGACATAGAGAAACAAAGATACCTCGAAGAAATGGGTCAGTTCCCGGAGCCTTTGGATGAAGATTTATGGAACAATAGTAATCTTCTCCGAGACAATGTTGATCTTCTACTAACAGTTTCGTTGGTATATATACTTGTATATTAAACAAGAAAGTTCATTCGCTTGTAGATTAAAAGATTTTTTTACAATAAAAATGAAGTAAATAAGAATAAATTCTTAAAGGCAAAAAGAAGATTAAATAAACCAACGCAAAACAAAGATATTCTACATAATAGTTATAAAGTGCACATTAAATTTCTCATTAGTAAAACTACATTTCAATTTTTACATAAACGTGTATTTTAAGTTGGTTCTAATTTATGTTTGGCCATTTATCATTCTTCAAAATTATCAATCCAATTAATCATTAACATATATATGGCACTTCCACACATACTACGCAGGTAGTTTACTAAAATTTACAAAAAAGAAAAATGAATTGACACACGTTCAAAGGGATATTTTCATGTATAAGATCGTGAATTTTGATACTCTAACGATAATTGTTAACTGCTTCAAAGGCATTGACAAATATTATGAAATAACTATTTGTTTGTGGCAATTTAGGACATACTAATTTTGCCCCTTTTCCCACTCGAGTTCAATGAAAGGATACCTCCGCAAATATCGAATGAACAGTTTTCATCATGTGCAATTCTCCATTCAATGTTTTCGCCGATTCGTACTACCTTCGTTTTCTTTGTTACAAACAAGTATTCTTTGCACATTACATGTAGGAGGAGAGTTTGATCTACATTTCACATTGGTCAGCTGCTTCTACCTGCTTTCAGTAGCGGAAGCTTGTAGGGTAGTGGATACCGTTAAGGATTGTCAACATGACGGTCGTGGGTTCAAATCCCTCCGGTGGCAGAAAATTTTCATAAGTTTTAGACTTATCCCATTGTGCTCATTGTCCACGCCGTGTGAAACGGAATGATTCAGTTTGGAATTAACATTGGCGGATGGGAAATATTAAATTGCAAAATCTCCATTTCAACGAACCGAGGAGTGGAGAAAAATTGGATAAATATTAAAATTACATTCATCTTTTTAGTGGTATAATCGCAGGTAAAATCAAAGATGCGTGGAAGATTTTATCTTGCTCTGACCCAACCAAAAGGCACTTCGCACCCATCTAATACATTCTCAAATACATTTTAAAATGTTAATGAATGTTTCATGTCGATAATTTGATCAATGCATCAATTCTTGATGCCGAGACGATATTCTCTGCAACTACATCTTCCCTCCTCTCGTCTCCAGTCTTTTCTGTTCTTCTCCTTCTTCTCTCCCCTCCTTCTCCTCTGCTTTATCTCATATCGCCCTCCCTCCATTTCTCCCCTCTTGTCTTCATCCTACTCTTCTCCACTTCTCTTATCTCCTCTCTTGTCTTATATTTCCGACTCCACTGCACTCTTCTCCTCTTCTTTTCGTTCTTCTCTTCTTCTCTCTTTCACGCTATTCTCCACTCCCCTCTTCTCGTCTCCTTCTCTCCTCTTCTCCTCTTGTCTCATCCTGATTCCCTTCCTCTCTTCTCTCCTGTTTGCTCCATTTTCCTCATCTCATCTCGCATCTTTTGCCTTTCTCCTCATTACTTATCCTATCCACTTCTGTCCTTCATTATCTTCCCTCCTTTGCTTTTCCTCTTCTCCTTTTGCTTTCTCTCTTCTCCTCTCTGTTGTCCCCTTCTGTTTCATCTCTCATCTTTTCCTTTGTGTAGACTCATCAGCTATGAAATACTAGAAAATCGATTTCCTTTCTTTCAGAAAGTATTTCTCATTTGCGACAAATGTAATACTGATATTTGATTTCTAGTTTTATACAATAATACTTGGATTTCTTTCTTTCGCGTATTTTATATATATCTATTGTGCATGTGGCAACCCTTAAATTTAGCCTAACTCTACACGCAACCCAACAACGCCTTGGGTAAGTTGGGTTGCCTAGTTTAAAATGTCGTTGTCCTAAAACTTTTGAGAGCCACTGTACATAAAGTGGACTAAAAGCAAAAATTAAAATTCGATGTTGGGCAGATGACAGGAAGATTAGCAAATATGAGTTGGTAACCATGATGCGTAGCTGTAGTGCAGGATAAAACGTTGTTTTCAAGGATTCACAGAAAAGAAACGAGCTCTCAGAGAGATTTACTTTATCATTAAAAGTTCTACACCCATGATGACATCTACTCAACGTTAATGATTGTAAGTACGACGACAAATTCTGTTATAAGTATCCCTGTGTACCAACTGGTGCTCCAAACCTCTGGTTTCTCTGTTCTCTGAGCGAGAAACCCAACCTCCACACATTCAATTTGGTTAATGCATCTAATTTTAATTGCAAATTGTCTTCCTTGTGTGTTGATTTTGTGGTCATATTCGTTGAGGAATTCTGGTCAGAATAAACGTGATTTTCTCGCGAGGGAATTTTTGCGAGGAAATTTGCCGAATGGAATGGACGCCAGAGGGCTCCACATACATGGAAGAATTGCTGCAGTCATTTCCTCCCGCGTTGAGATGTGTTGCCACCCACAGCGCGTACCCAATCATAGGTAGAGCTGCTGGAGGAAGAGGCGATGCCCCGTCCGCAGGGCTCTTCGGCTTTTGAAGCTTGTCTAAATAAGGCGAGGAATCGTCTGTTGAAATTTATCCAGGATGGTGACGGCAAGAAGCATTTTATTTTGCATTGCGCTTATGCAGGTTGCAAAATTTATCTTATTTTTGGGTACATGGCAGCAGTGCCGGTCCTAGGGCGAACTTCAGGGGTCCCCCACCCAGATATAAATAACTGTGTACAGTTTATTTCTAGTTTTTAGGACGCTGGTGCTTTCAATTAAGCAACTAATCTGATTTTCCTGACTTCATGAATTGTTTCGACGTCCTTAAAAATATCCAAAATTACTGAAATCACATTTAAACCAAGTAGTAGGCCTACATAAAAATCGAAAAATCGTGTTCAAATATTTCAATCGAAAATACTGAATATTCGTTTAATTATGGAATGAAATCATTAAGGTAAAATTTTATTTTGTATGAAACAATGTAAATTTCTACAGCCACAAAATTCAACGAAAAGTAAACACAGAAAACTTTATTGGATATTAGTTAAAATTGCTGCTTGGATAGGTAAAATAATTGTTTGATATTGAACACATCAATTTTGTAAATAAATATAATGAACGTCGCACGAATGGTACAACGGAAATGAAAAGAAACAATAGTTTAGAAACTTTTGTTAGCCTCCCATAGTTCCTGATTTTAACCTTGAACACATTCTGCTTATTGCTGTTATAAGAACCTATAGGTAACAATTCGAAATGTATACATTGTTTATTAATTGTAATAATATTTATATTGTGATTATGTAATAACTCCTTGTAATTTTTTTCTCTCTTTTTATAGGTAAGTAAACTGCAGTTCCTGGTGATAGTTTTTATTTCGTCGGAGTGGGTAAGGCGAATTTTTCATTTCATATTTCGCTACGACGCTAGAGATCCCGGGTTCGAATCCTGGCCTGGGCATGGATGTTTCTGAGTGTCCATTCAACAATTGCATCATATCCCTCATTCCCATCTTCGCAAATTAGCCAAAAGTGGCACAAAAAGCGAAGTAAAATAAAGCAAATGAAATCAAATCTTTTCATATTTGCTTCTGCTGCTAAAAAAGAAAGAACAAAGGGTTTAATTGAAAGGAATGTTTACCGACAGGTTCTGTTCAACCTGCATGCCGTGCCTGAGTGTGTAGGAGGCATATCGTTGCAAACCCATGTTTGCAAACATTAAGCACGTGGACTCATAACAGGTGGGAGGCGCGTTCTAGGCGATCGCAGCGCCCGGAGCCCCGAGCGGGAATTTGAGGAAGCGTTTCATCGATCTGTGGCCAGTGACCCCATCGTCGGCTCCAGAAGAATGTAAGATTCACTCACACACCCACACGCTACTCACACACGTCTTTGTTTTCCTGCCCGATGAAACTTAAAATAGCAAAAAACTCCTCGCGCTCCGCAACAGGACGGTTCCGGCAAGTTTGACAAAAGGTGGAGGAGCTCCGACTGCGGTGCTTGATGTGTGCTCATCACGTCCTTTGTCACCCATCATAAGAGGAGGTCACATAGTTAAGAGAGATTTAGTTTCCTTTTATTGGTTGTCTTTTGATATTCACGGTATGGAGTAAACGCTTTGTAAATCCGAGAAATTTCACATAAATTTGGATATGTATGCATATACTCACACACGATGTTAAGTACGAGCAGTAGCGGCGATTGGGTGCCAAAACCGGGGGTCAAGGGGAGTTTACTTTCTCCTGATATATCAGGCTTAACATTAAGAGGACATAGTGCGGGGGCAAAAAGTGAGGGGGGTAAACTGACCCCTATCGCCCCCACTGAGTACGAGGAATTTCATAGGCCCACATTCTCAAAAGTTTGCTTTAATCCAACATTATGCTAAGGTTGACCAATCAAGTGCTCGACCTTCAATTTAAAGTGGGATCCGAACCATGTGCATGTGTGCCTTTGGCTATGTTTAGATTTTTGGTGTTTACTTTTTATTTTCGTATTTATTTTCTTTTCTTTTTTCTTAGTTTTATTCTTTGTACATATGTGATTATATCAATGAAATATGTAGATGTAACCATGGTTAAGTGGTAGAGAAGGCCCCCGTAGCCTTAACTTCGCCGTGGAAAATAGGGCGAAATACGAGGGTGGTTTGAAAAGTTCTCGGAATCACCACCAGATGTCAGTGTTAGGACAACGAGGTTCCCGCATAGTAATAGGCCATCCTTTATTAATAAACACGTGGCACGTCAGTGTTCTGGGTAGAGATCTGTGGTGCGGACGTCACTTTGTAGTTGTTCCTGTACAGTGCTTTGTGAAGATGGAAAAAATCGAGATTCGAGCGGTGATTAAGTACTTCGTAAAGAAAGGTATGAAAGCAAAGGAAATTCATGCCGATTTTCTGAACACACTGGGGGACTCTGCTCCTTCATATTCAACCGTTGCAAAGTGGACAAACGAGTTTAAATCTGGTCGGGACAGCTTAGAAGATGATCCACGTAGTGGTTGCCCAAAATGTGCTACTACCCCAGAAATTATTGAAAAAGTGCATAAATTGGTCATGGAGGATTGCCGACTGAAAGTGCGTGAAATTGCTGAAGCTATAGGAATGTCATCCGAACGGGTGTATCACATTTTAACAGTTGAATTGGATATAAGAAAATTATCTGCAAGATGGGTGCCGTGACTTTTAACACAGGACCATAAACGCATCAGAGTGGACATTTCCAAACAATGTTTGACTCGTTTTAAGAGAAAGCAAACAGATTTTTTGCGCCGGTTTGTGACGACAGATGAAACGTGGGTCCACTACTATACCCCAGAGACAAAACAACAGTCAAAGCAGTGGAAACATGTTGATTCACCACCACCAAAGAAAGCAAAGGCAATACGGTCGGCCGGAAAGGTAATGGTGTCAGTGTTTTGGGATGCGAAAGGGATTCTGTTGATCGATTATCTTCCCACTGGTCAAACAATTACGGGACAATACTACGCTAATCTCCTCGACCAACTAAAGCATAAGATACGGGAAAAGAGGCCAGGTTTGGCAAGAAAGAAAATAATCTTGCATCAGGACAATGCATGCTCTCATACAAGTGTCGTTGCCATGGCAAAAATTCATGAACTTGGTTACGAATTGTTGCCACATCTGCCTTATTCGCCTGATTTGGCTCCCTCAGACTTCCATCTTTTCCTCAAACTCAAAAGTTTCCTCGGTGGATGGAGATTCTCTTCAAAGGAAGAACTAATAGCCACAGTTACACGTATTTCACAGGCCTGGAGGAATCTAATTTTCGAGACGGGATCAAGGCATTGGAACATCGCTGGACCAAGTGCATTAGTGTACAGGGAGACTACATTGAAAAATAAAAAAAAAATCACTGTTGTAAGTCGTTTCTTTCTATTCCATTCCGAGAACTTTTCAAACCACCCTCGTAATTAAGTAAATGTGTCTCAACGGGGACCTCGGAGCCGGCCCTAGGGAGGGGCAACACTTGCATTCGCCCGAAACCCCGCGCTTCAGGGTTCCCTTCGCCAGATAAAAATAATTGTTTGCGTACGGTTTATTACGAGTTTATAGGATGCTTTTGCTTCCAATAGAACAATGAATCTGATATTTAATAACTTCTTGTATTGTTTTGGCATAATTAAAAGTATACAGTAATACTGAAACCATATTCTAATTAAATTACTGTACAAAAAATCTTGTTCAAATTTTTCAATCTAGAATAGTTAATAGGGGTGTTACCTTCCACGTAGGCACCCAAAAGTCAACCTCACTTCCACGTAGTACACCCTGGACTGCATTTTGCAGACGAACGAGGCTCTGGCGACTGGCATCATGACCAGTATAATTTTCTGTGTGTTGTCCTGTCTTTTGTCCTTGTGTGTGCTGAGTGCCCCATTACAGCCTCAGCTTTTAACGGAAGTCAGAATATTTTAACATTTTAGTAACACGACACTGCAATTATGCTATTTTAGATATGGTAAGGAGCTGGATCCTGTATAATGTGTCGGGTGCGAAAGAGCCTAAGTGCTGAGGCGCCAAAAATTTAAATTCAAATTCCAAAAAAATTAAGTTAGGGCACAATTTTGATCTTATACATGTTTTGGATAAGGTAAGGGGCTGGACCCAGTATAACGTGACGGGTGCAAAATAGCCTTTAAGTGCCGACACACCCAAAAATTCAAATTCAAATTCGAAATTCAAGAATAGTTAATACATATTCGTCCAATTATAGAATGAAATCATGAAAATATTATTTCTTATGAAACAATGTAAATTCACTACAGAATTCGATGAAAAGTAAAGAAAAGAGAATTATGAAAGATAATGTTTTTGAACATTATTAAAAATGCCCACTTTGAGATACATAAAATAACAGTTTTATATTGAACACATCCAGATTTGTAACTAATATAATGCATGTAGTATCAGTGACACATTGAATGTGAAATGAAACACTAATCCAGAAGAAAATTATTAGCTTCCCATAATTCTTGGTTTTAACGTTCACCATATTCTGTTTATTGCTCTTAGGCAATTATATGAAATATATAAATTAATTGTTTATTAAGTCTAATAATATTTTTTTGATCATATACAACACCTTTACTTCAAACTAGGAACAAAAATTTCTGATTTTTCAAACCACTGAAAACTTTTGTTGTATGTCCCAGGCCCAATAGCCACCTTGGGCCGGCCCCGGGGGATCTAACCCAATACATCTTGATAATAGACGACAGTAAGCTAGCCGCCGGGATGACCGAGCGCGTTGAGTGATGAACTCACGACCCAGCACGGAAGGTTCAAATCTCGGCATGTGCTTTGTTGGTGTCCCTTCGGCAAATTTATCCGACTCGATTCATCCTCAGCGTTGCGATTTTAATGTAGAAAAAAGGGAAACATCGTAGAATAAGGAAATTACAAATACAATTTTAAATTATGGAGCTTGTTTGCAAAGTATTCAGAGCACTCCGTGAATAAATCTCGTGTTCTCATGCAGCTTCTATCCCTTCGGCTGTCACCAATAAATAGTGCATGCGTGCACACAAGAAGTTGACACACAGGATCATCGTTATATTCTTGTGCACTACTCCACACAGCATTTCATTCATGGTTTACCAAGAGGTTCCGAGTCAGATTCTGTGTAAGACGTAAGTTTATCCCATCACCTACTTGAAATTCATCATTCGCCATCTTCGCGATTAACCTATACTCTGTCCCGGGTATCTCTGGAGCAAGTGAACGAAAACAAGAGTGCCCAAGTTGTTACATCCCCGGCTAGGAGTATGAAATTCTTTTGGCTTCCTGGGTTTAAGTAACAGTCTTAATAAGTATCGCATAATTAACGCTTTATTAACAGTAATTGATTTATCAAGAAACTAATTAACACACTTGACTCAACACGTTTAAAAAAACACTTCCACTGAGATACTTACATTACGCAAGCCTTGCAGAGGGAAATCTTTCAATTAAATTTCAGCTCTGCTATTTGCAAACAGATTAGAAACAGTAATTAGTCACATTATTACTCACAAAAAGACTTGAAATAACACAAATTTGATAACTAAAAAGAATGTTCTATATTTTCCCATCATTAGCAACCTGCTTATTTTTGCTGAGTTGCCAACCTCGCACAGAAAATTGTCATACCTAAATGTAGGATAACACTAGAAATCTTCTATGACCATACAGGCCCGTGTTATACAATGAAGGAATAACATTGGGTCAAACGAACATGTACATAAATTAAACAAAGAAATAATAAATCATTTGCTACATAATTTGGGTAGTAACGACGCGAGACAGCTCCGCCAATCAACACGTGAGAGGAAACGGGATTGCGTGGAAGGGTGAAAGTCACTGCTGTTACCAGCTTTTGAGCAACGTGTACTGCTTCGGTCTACCCACTCGATTTCCCCCTTCTCTGCCGTTATGCGCGGCCTTGCTCCACAGACTTCGTGGAAAGAGTATAGGAACAAAGATAAGGAATGTAAAGCAACGAAATTCTACTTCTTAGAATAATAGCCCTGCGAACGGGGGGAGGGGCGCAAGGGGACAGTGACACTCCCTAATGTTATCATTTAGAAATTTAGTGTAGAGGAACCTTATCCCCCGTTATTAAACAATATTAGATTAATAAAAAAAATATGAAGAATTTTCAAGTCAGTATAAGTTCCAAGCATTGAGATTAGGGGAGTTATTTCATGTAATTGAAGTATCCCACTTCGTCCCCAGGGCAACTCAAGGTACGAACTACTGCCCGGGTCGCCGTCCTCGGGGGGTGCCAAACAGGGACATTCTCATTCGACTAGCGCCAAAACCTTATTTCTGATTACATAAGCGTGGTTATTTATTTGTTTGTTTTAGTTTAAGTCCAATTTATGCACAGAAAGGATATTGCCGACTGGACCTTCAGTTTAAAGTGGGATTCCAACCACTATATGTCTCCACCTGGCGGGTGGTTATTTGTTTTTAAAAAGAGTTGGATTTATTGTTGACAAGAAGTAATTGAAGCTACTGCGGCATAACATATAAGTATATTGCAAAATCCTGTAGCAATAGTTAAAGTATTGTAGAAATAAGGCTATTATTTTTTCGTCACTGAAACCGTAAATAGAGTGCCTTTCACGGCCGACGTGGCCGCGGAGCGGCGGCTAGCGCGCGGGGAAGGAAGTTCGCATCTGCCGGCATTTAGACCCACAGCTGTACTCTGACCTTGGCACTGGACGCGTCAGTGCTGCAGTATCCAGATAGTTGGTGTCCAGTTTGCATATGTTTGTGAAGTCTTAAGGTGTTAACAAGTGTTTTAGATTGTTTTGTTTTAGTTTACGTATTAATGGTGCTTTTCTGAAGTTTAATAATGCCACACTATTCGTACAATTTAAAGCAACGATTTTTTATGTACTATTCTTACGTCATTACGAACTCTTGTAGCGAAGTTAGAATACGTTTTGGAGCAGAATTCCCAGATGCTCCTGTTTTACACAGAAACAGTCTTCGGATACTTGTGAACAAATTTAGGGAATCGGGGTTTGTTCTTGTGATAAGAAGCGAGGGGTAAAACTGCGTGTGATTACTGAGGAGAAACTAGACAATGTTGGAGCACGAGTGGAACATACTCCTCAAGAATCCCTCCGGCGCCTTGTACACAAGAAACAGATATTTTCATGACGTCTGCGTGGTGAGCTAACAAGCTTTTAAACTTGAAGCCATACTTTAGAAGAATTGAAAGAAAATATCAGGAGAGAACTTAAGCAATTTCGGAAGACGAACTGACACGTGTTAGTGAAAATTTCCTATAGATATACCGTAAATGTGTGGATGCAGCAGAACATCATTTCCAACACCTCTTGTAACAAGGTATGTGGTTATTTTAATTGTGACTGTCAGTGCAGTTGTACGAGATTATTTCATTACATAGCTAGCGGTTTCAGTTACGCGGATGTTGCATCCAGTTTGCCGGCAGACGCGAACTTTCTTCCCGGCAGACTAGCCGCTGCTCCGCGGCCAACTCGGCCGTGAAAGGCACTGTATATAACATGGTCAGTTGTTTTTTATTGGAGAAAGGTGGGAAGTAGGAGGACCAAGGTAGAAAGTGTGCTGTGGAGGGGGTTGCTGGATGGAAAGTAGGGGGCCACCAAAAATCCAGCTCGTCCAGATGAATATTTTGTCTTAAGCCGCCCCTGTTGTTCCTGATAAATTTCTTATTGTTAACACGTTCATATATCTTTTCGTTACCTCTATCTTTCTGCAGATACGCGTTGATATTATCTCATGTTGCCTTATGTTGGGCAAAATCTTGCCTCACAGATATGCCATGGCGAACGTGTTTAAAACTCTTGCACCAACTGAACAAAGACGAACATTTTAAGATATTTTCCTATGGCTACAGAAGTTCATTCTTAAAATATATATCAGGATCGTTCAATTTGCTGGTTCGTCATACTGTAGCTCCAACATCTTTAAAACACCTGCGGACTCAAATCTTGAAGTTAGGGAACGGGTCTGTAATGATTCGAGGCGGAGTCTTAAACCGGCTTTAGACGAAAGCATATGCATTAACATTTTTGGTAGCATAAATGCTACGTAAATGCTTCCAAAAATCTTATACAAGATAGTACTTTACACCAAAGCATTTCATGGAACATTTTGGTTAACTGTTTCAATTACAATGTATAATACATACAGTACGAAAGGAACATCGAGTTACACCGTCTATGGTGAGAGCACGGTGTTTACAATTGAAAAAGCTAAAATATCCTTCCATACGTGTACAGTAAACGTTGTAAAGTATATATTTATTCAGCGCCATTCTTCTCTACCTAAAAGCATTTAATACGAGGCAATATTCCTCTCGGTTGAATAATTATCATATTTTTTAAATGTGTGAAGTGATATGTTGTTTACATCTCACGCGACCGCCATTCCATCTGCACTCGTGACCTAGAGGTCGCTTCTGATTGGTTATTCTACGAAAAATGCTACGGAAATAGAGCGGGATCTATCCTTGAGAAATGCCATGAGATATGCCATGGCATCTGAAATGCCATAACATTTCTCACTTTACACTGTTGCATTTTGGTCATGCTAAGGAAAATCTTTCGTCTAAAGCGGGCCTTACTATGTAGGATGTGCAGTTCGATGTGCCGTAGCTTTTTGCTTACGCATAACAAATAGCGCTTAGTAGGCTGAGCTTTGGATGTAACAACAGATTCCAACGTTCACATAAGATGTGAGCACGGGTGTTGTGAAAATAATCCAGTTCCAGCATTGTTCTGTCCGTATTTGGAAACTGAGGAGATGCTTATTCATCGGGATATTAAGGCACGCATAACATGTGTTGCGCTCCGAATTGATATCGATAAATGGAGTGTCGGGCTTGATTGCATGCGAGTTGCTGCAATGATGAACGGCGCATTGTTAGTGCAGAACACGCGGGCGAAATAGCCGAATACCTTTCCATGCTGTCAGCGGCCATAAAATGTGACCGTGTGAAAACAAAAAGGTCCCGAACTTTGAGGCGAGCGGCTGCAGATACTCGCAGCATAAACAAACGTCGCGTGGCTCCTTTGAATCCGCCGGCGCTGTGGCATTTCTGGGATGTCAGAGGCGACACCTTTCCTTTGGACTATTTGATTGCCTTGTCTGCGAATCTCACAATTTTATCACTCCTTAAAGAGGCACGATTGATTCGCTAGTCTCTGCAGTGCAGTTGACGTTTTTATGGACTCGTTGTGCTTTACCCCTCCCCTCCTGGCAAAAGATGGGAGATGTAACTCGTTGGATGCAACAGAGGCATTGCGCCTCGCGTGTACGAGAGTTGTATAATTAATTCTGGAATTACGTGTGATTAATTACCGCGGTGGCTCAGTCGGTAACGCGTCTGACTACCATGCTCAAGGTCCCGGGTTCGATCCCCGGCCGGTTCAAATCCGGGAACTTTTCTAACGATGGAAGCGGCCCCGGCGCCCACCCAGCGTCGAATAACATGGGTACCTGGGGGAAACCCTGGGGGGTAAAGGCGGTCAGGGGCGTGATGCTGATCACATCACCCCCACTCACGACCGGGATCAAGAAAGTGTGGGGCGTTACCCCCACACCCCCTATACGCCTTCATGGCGTGGTGCTATGCACAGGGGAGCACTTACGTGTGATGAAGTTCGGTGAACGGCCACTAGACATTGCTACGAGCAGCGCGGCAGGCTATTTGATTCCGGAAATTGGATGCAGTAAGTGCCGTTCTTCTTCATGTATTGTACTTGTAGATAGTACCGTTATGCTCTTGAGCTCTTTTCTAGCTTTTACCATGTAGCTGGCAACACTTGATACGAAAACGCGGTCGGCATTGGAGACGCAAAAAATCCTGCAAAATCAAGCATCTAAAACCGCATCTATATTTTTACCATCAATTGATATACATCAACATGAATTCAAATGGATCATTACATAGCCTAGCCTTACATTTACAAGCAGTTTAGTTTTTTAATTTATGTGGAAATAAATAAAATGCAGGAAACCTAGTACTTAATGGGACCTGGCCTGTGATCAATTTAATTTAAACATCTATTCATTCTAAAATGCAAAATGCACCAACAAATTTTATATTTTCGTGAATGTGTGTGTAGGGGGGGGATTGTGAACGCCCTCTTACTTATATGCGCACTTATTGCCATTGCACTGTAGATAACTGTTTGACGAATTGACTGATTCTAGATGTTACTGACTAGAAGGCGACATTTTATCGGAGAGACTGGATCCAAATTTCTACAATGGACTGTAGACTTCAAGAACGTTTTAAATGTCTTCTCCGATTTATTCGATTACCTACGGAGAAAAACATAGACCTTCGATTTAAGCAACTGAATCATCGAAAATTTGCTTCAACAGGGGTTGTAAACATTGCTGTAGTCCAGAAATTTTCAAAAGATATATGCTAAGTTTCTTGAAACTCTAGGTAGGTACCATGTTTCCATTAATTTTGGATTATGTTTCCATTAAATATATGGCTGAAAGCATATAATTTCTAGAAAACATGCCATACTTGGCATAAAAGAGGTTTAGCGAAGGTATTCTTAATATGAAACAAGCATTTGAATGATTGTATTTAAACATTAATTGAAAGTAGAAAATATACGTTATTGAGTAAGGTTAACCAAGTAGATGCCAGTAAGGTATACGCCGTATACCTTCGACTACAGCCCTGGTTGTAAACACTCATATTGTTGCTTGCATCAAGAATCACTGCGAGACAAAGATGGAAGGACAATTCCGAGATGAATTTGAAAGAAATTGCCAAAGATAGTCAAAATTGGATTAGTCTTGTCCACAAGAATAGAACAGATGGAAAACTTCTATTGCTGCGACTGTAAACTTTCAGTCAAGTAGTTACCTTGAACTTCTCGTCTGTTTTCACATCACAAGTGTAAGCCTGGCCAACGATCAAAATTTAATTCCTGGCAACTGGAAAGGGGACGGACGGTGCTCACTTCCCTGCAAACTAGACGTTCCGGCCGACCACTTATCCTCCGTCGCAGAGCTATGTAGTGGAAGAGGCATTATTCGCAAGCGCCGACGTGCCTTCCTTAATAGCTGTTTCCGGGAACATACGCTTTTCTTTCACTCCATTTATTGCCATCCGGCTTCTGCCTCTGGATTCCCTCCGTTATCTTGCTTAAGTAGCCGATTTGCATGCGGCGTTCCGCCCGTGACCGACGCCCTCAGAAGCTGGGCTGCAACTTTGTCCGATTCTTGAGCCCAATCGTGGGGAAGTGTTCTTTCTCTTTCGGAAGACGGGTTGGGGCATACCCGGATTAGTTTGAAAAGGTGCCAGAGATGATGTTTGCGAGTATCACGAAATGGTAATTGATGGTAATGGTAATGGTTTGCAGTTTGTTAGTGTCTCGTATTTCCGCAGCATCAGGTCTAAAAACAACGATGATTATCTTATAAATGGGCTAAACGAAAGTATGAAGAAAATACAGTGTAACAATTTCGGCTATGAGATGAATTTTAAAGCTTGTTTTAAGACCACTTTACTGTACCCACAGTTTATAGTGAGATCCGAACATTCGTGAAAATTATCTGATACTAAGAAGATACCAATTTATAACATTTTACAAGACACTGACCAATTAATTTAAATAAGTGAGACGAGAGAGCAGCACAAGATACTTAAAAACTTCGAGGTGAAGTTACGGAAATAGGGTAAGAAGTTATTAAAAATAGAAATAATTACTGCCTAATATTACATTAGTATATGTAAATATAGGATGCAATATAATTAGTGAAAAAATAACTAATAAAACTTAATTGATTGATTGAGTTGGTGTTTTAAGTCCACTTTATGCACAGTAAGGCTAATCGGGATTGGACCTACAGTTTAAAGTTGGATCCGAACCACTATGTGCCTCCACCGGATATCGAAACCGGGACCCCTAATAAGACTTAATTATAGCTAAGAGTGTGCATATGGAAATAAGCGCTGGACGCTAAAATTAAGAACAGATCGTGATTTCGAGGTCGACTCTGAGCGACAGGCACAGATCGTAGAATTCCAGCTGCAAAACGAACGCTGATAAATCAGCCAAAACCTGTGAAATCTCATTCCCCGACTTCCATAACAACAGCCGCCAAATTAATGTTAATTTTTTTTCTTTTTTTTTTCTCACAGAAAGGTTAATCAGACACCAAAGTTGGATCTGAACCAATAAGTGCCTCCACTGTGTATTGAACCTGGGATACTCAGTCAAGAACAGAGATGAGGGATCTAATCCTTCACCTTAAGTAGAACACTGCCGTGTATGGGAGTACGCATTTGGAAGTGTCAATAAGCTTTTGTTGCGCGTGGCAAGGGCGACACAACTTACAGAAATTATAGGGTTAGCGAGAAATCTAAGGTTTATGGGGAAAATAGTACGAAAACATTGAGAGACGTTTCAAGAACGGTTCCAGATTGTTCCAATGTTCCAAGTGGCTCGGAGACTAGAGTTCCTGTGCGAGTGTGTTCTAAATTTCAGACTGTTGTATAAATACCGTAGAACAGTGGCTCCCAAAGTGTGAAATGTTCCAATATTTCCACTGAAATTACACTTATTTCAAAATGTGTGCTTATTTAGTACTTTTTACATATAAAATGTTTCTGAATTTAAAATATGTGTTTATTTTTTGACTTAAGGCAAGCAACCTAACCACGCTAACCAAGCGTTGCAAGTGTTAGATAGGTCTAGATTCTGACTTGGTTTCCGCTGAAAAATATTCAAACACTAAGGGCGCCGTGGAATTAAAAGAGTTTGGGAACCTCTGCCCTAGAACTATCCTCGGCTTATCCATAGACCAAGTGCAACACCGGACCCATACTGAATTACTAGGCTCTCTTTTGTTTAGAAAGCACATGATGAAACGGTTACAAGTATATCTTCAAAACTACTGAGCAGCGTTTTGTGTGAACACACTTATCTACATAAATCGGAAACTAATATGTTCCTCCGAGTGGATTGATCGGATAAAATATAGAATTTAATCTGTTTTTTATCATCATCTGCCTGTAGAAAGAACCCATAATCCTGAGATATCCACGATACCCTTTAATTTTTCTAAGTTGTGTCGCCCTTCCTATGTGCCACAGAACATTACTGGCACTTCTAAAGGCGTACTCTCATACACGGTAGTATTCTACTTAGGGTGAAGGATTAGATCCCTCATCCCTCATATCCACTGAAAGCTGGTAAAAGGTGGTAATGTTTAAGGTGCGCCTCAAAGTAGGGGATGTAGCAAACGTGAAACTATACAGAAGATGGAGACTAGTCTCGATAAGACGCCTGTGAAATGCTCCAGCCCTCTTCGTGTTCTTCTGTAAGTTGACTGTTTCGGCACTCGGGGCGCTTGTTCGTCGACTTCATTAAAATAATCGACTCCGAAACCACGACTCTGGGATTGCGGGGCCTGTTGTTTTCAAGGAACAGGGAAATGGCTTTTGTGGAGGAAAACTCGCGTGAGAGAGTCCTTTGTTTTACAGCGTAGTGGTCCTGGGGGGGATCAACACACGTGAAGCGTCCGCTTGTGAGGTCTGAGTTAACCGGTGTGTTTCGCTGAGCGCTTTTATTGCTCCTCATAATGGGGAACATTACGGCGACAGATAAAATTGTCACGCAACACCGAGCTCTGCCCGGGGGGAGAAAAAGCACAATTGTTAAAGTAAGTGGCCAATAAATAAAACATTTAAATGTTATATGGCTTGTTGAAATTATTAAAAAAAAGCGGAGAGACCAGGCGCTCACGGCGGAATGAGGAGAGAAACGTGATTTGAAATTTGTACCGAGTCGGTTGCGGCGTGATGTACAAGGGTCGTGTGCTGCATTCAACCACGAAAAGAAGAGAAAACCGCTATTTCAGGAGTTGTAAAGTTGTAAAGTAAATCATATAACGAGCAACGCTTGAGTGTAATTTGAAATAGTCCTTGTAATGTCCGATATTGTTCCATCCTTTATCCTTTCATGTTTTTCACATGCTGCGCGTCCCTATGGTAAACGTCAGCTATAGTAAGGCAGTTCGAAGAGTAATTATAATGTATCATAGTGTGCGAATTATGCTTTTTGCTTTGGGGGGATGACCACTCATTGGCTTATTTGCGATTTCAGTTCGGGAGGTGTTTTTGGGGGGGGTATGCAAATATGTAGCTTATATGTTACCAATATGTGGTAAACTAAACTATTGCCTTGAGGTTCTAAGTACCTTGATTCTAAGCTAGGTCATTAAATCTTATGATAACATTTAAACGTATTTCAGTATATTTATATTCTAAGAAAGCCCAAACTAATAGACAAAAAATCTATCGAACTAGCTACACCGGAATATTTACCAAATTTCTACTGCCAAGTTCAAACTTAATGTCTATGTACATTTTGTACTTATTTAATCCACAAAGCTGCATATTTTTCGGCAGGGAAAGCTTTGATGGCTGGAGTATTAATGGACGCGAATTATTTTTTTTAGTTGTGTTTCTTACATAGTTAAGAAATAGTATACTACCTAGGTATACGCTTTCAATTCCATTTTCTTTGAGAGCGGAAACATTTCTGACAGGGATAAAAATTATTTCTTTTGCCAAGAAATATATTTTGGGGAGGATCCTGGACATCGTCTTCCCCTCGTTAATTCTTACAATGCTAGTAGCAGGGACGTTGTCATGGGTGACAGCGACGGCGCTACAGGGAAGCTGAAGACCCCCAAAACTGGTCTCAGCCCCCCTGTACCCCCCTAGACTTTTGTAATACGGTAGATGCATTTCGATCGAAAACTTAAAAAGTAGAATTTTCCATTTTCCATTATAAAACTTTCATTGTGGCAAGTTCAGTGTTCAAATACATTTTCTAGTTCGTTAGATCGCCCTATTTATGATGTGTTGTAAAAGTAAATAGGGGGAGAACAGCTGCAGATATGCCTGGGTAACAGTGGCCACTGATCATATATTTGATACTAAGTAATTGGCCAATCGAGTCGCCAAACTTGGTACGAATTCTGGTGCCTGTCTGGTAGGTGAACATATTCAGTGACTGTGAGATTGTTCTTTGATTGTTGGCATATACAGTTTCTGAACAGGTCTAGCAGGTGTGACAAATGAATTTTGCATGAATAAGTAGGACGACGTTCAAAATCTAAAGAAGCGTTATGTTTCTTTCTGTTTGTTAGTTCCTCATTGGAGTACCGACAATTGCACGAGTGTTAGCATTGGTTTCGTCGTTATATCTATTCTTATCGCCGTCCTCGTCGCCTTGTAATCAAGGGATCCCGGGTTCGGGTTTGATACCCGGTGGAGGCACAAGTGGTTCGGATCCCGATTAGCCGTACTGTGCATAAAGTGGACTTAAAACACCAAATCAATGAATCAATTTTTATCGCTGCAAATATTCGAAAGGGAGAAATACGATGATAAAGAATCAAAGAGTACACAAACTACCTGATTCTTAAATGCCAACATTAAAATTGGGGTCCCATCCCTGATAGTCTAGCCATAAACCTGATATCAAGGTGTCCTGGCTTCCATCCCCTGTCGAGGTATAACATTTCATTAAGGGGTTCGTTTGAGATTTCACTAGAAACTGGAGCTCTCTCTGCATATTGTGGACCTTAATACATATCTAATCAACTAATCATTGCAATACGGTGCAAAAATCAGCATGCTTAGGCAATTTTATTGCTCGCAGTCTTAGTCCTACATGTTAATTAATTATTATTTGTGAGGTTAGAAATCAATTTCTGCAGTACCGTCATAGTGGTATCCGTGCAAAAGAATCAATCTTTGTTCCAATTCGGATTTTCATTATTCAAAATGCTCAGTGCAAGGGTTGGAACTCAATTAATTGCTTTTATGTCAATATATTTGTCTCCTAATGGAGGTGAATTTGTAGTGAAAATAGGTTTGTTCCTTCAGAATGGCACCTCATATGTTGACGGTATTTCTCACATCCTCTCCATTTTTAGCCCTAAGTTCTGAATTTCAGTCGTTGAACAAGAAAACGTAAGATGTTTCTTCATGATAGCATAGAAAATAATATCATTAACACATTTTCTATTCAAGGGTGATATTGTATATTTCATGCCTACTTTATTAACCTTTAGTCGGCCAATGGTCCACCAGTGGACCATCGAAAATATGGGCGTAGTCCGCCGATGGTCCACTGGTGGACCATCGTGCTGATTAAAAAGTTCATGTGCTTTTAGGACCTTCATACTTGTATGTGAGGTTGTAAACGCTGACAGATGTTGAGATAAAACTTTGAAATGTCATGTGGAAGAAAACCCACCCACCCATGACTCCCCCTCCCCCGACTCCAAAGTTACGTATGGAAGCTGGCGCGAATTTTAAATTTGTACACTTATTTGACAAAAAACATAACACTCGCCTTGTAATCAAGGAGTTTCGGGTTCGATACCCGGTGGAGGTAAACTGTAGGTCCAGTCCCGATTACTGTGCATAAAGTGGACTTAAAACACCAAATCAATCAATCAATCCATAACACTCCTAACCAGCCGTCTTACCAAAAAAGGTTTTATTTCATTGTTGTTATTTGCCGTCGCTTTCCTTCATCATTTTGTCCAATCGCGACGATGAGGATGAAATTGATGAAGGAAGCTCACAAGGAACACTCATGCCCAGGACGGGATTCGAACCCTGGACCTCTGCTGTCGTAACGCACTGGGCTAACCCCTTCGACATGGATGTCGGCAGGTATAAGAATATAAATCTAGGGTGTTCGGGAAAGTCACAAACTGCGATTTTATTTTGCTTTCACTGAATCAATTAAAGAAAACATAAGTGTATTAGGCATGCGTAAAGATTCTTAATAAATAATGTTGATCCAACGTGTTTAACATGCCTATAATGTTTAACATAAATAACTGCCTGTTGTAAAATTTCACGAACACACTAGAAATAACATCTACTATTGGCCTCATAATAACGCAATTTTCAACGCAACGTTTAAACCACGCTGGGACCCTCTAAAAATGTGTCTGAAATCAAATCCTAAATGCTAATAAATTCACACAATGTCGCTTAACAGCGCGAGAAACTTAGAAAAACTTCTTAGCAGGCAAATTTCGTCGGTTCGGTGGACCTGCATCCAAACTGAAGGTGGAGGCTCCATCAGACCATGAATCAGAGTTCCACTGTTCTTGCTTGCAGAAGTGAAAAGCTCGTTGAAGAAAATTGAGTGGTTTTCCAGTCTCTTTTCCACGAAAGCTCCAAATTCTTGAGCGTATTAGTGGCTACGCTTCCAGTTTAAAGCCGAACCGTCTGTCGGGAAAGATAAAGATGTACTTGTCCCGAGGAACCAGGAAAGCTGCTTATATTTACTACGCTCGGCTTGTTTACCGAGCAGTGTGGCCAACCGAGAATTTGTAGCTGCAATTAGAGATTTCGAACCAAAAATTACCTGATCTATCTTCGTGTCTTGAAACTGGCACATTTCGCTACATGCGAAATACATTTAGCTCCTTCCGCCGTTCTGGAGGCCCCGAAAAATGCCTCCTCCACCAGCATACATTCGGAGGTATGCGCTGTTGTCCCTGTGTCTTAAATTATACCAGAACGTCAGTTACGCGAAATATTTACCGGATTGCCCAGTTTCTCTTTTTTCTTTATCCTTTATTTATAATTTCCATTTTTTTTTACATGATAGTATGATTTAATATGATACCAGAACAAGGACCCATGATTATTTGGTATCCAGAATAATTATTGGTTTACATAGAAATGTGTGAGTAGGGTTAAAAAAATCATTAGTCTTGGTTACATTAGTAAGTAAAATAAATAAATCAATCAAACTAAATGTTGCTCATGATTCGAACCTGGAACCTCTCGCCTAGTAGCTGGCAGCTCTGAGAGCTCCGCCTTAGAGGTCGACACACATCGGACCACCCCTCGTCTCTATTCATCCTCAGTGGACAGTCGTAGCTTTAAAACAAACTTTGTCCATTTTTGGTGCGATATACCATTTAACTTTGCGAGGCAAAGGGGATACAATTCAACTGTAGGTGGCACCACTATTCGTTTGAAGTCTACTCCTTCCGCAGTCACGCTTTAATCCCATAAGCGTGCGGTGTGCGGTGACTGTCCGAAATGGGGTCCTTTAAAGGCTCTATTATCTGAAAGCAACCAACTGTTATTATCCCCGCCTCCCCTCGCACCGCAAAAATAGGATAAGTATTTCTGTCTCGTTCTTCCCACAAGGTATGCGCGGGAATTTTTTTTTCACGAGGCGCTTATTTCGCTCTGTCGAACAATCTTGCAGATGTCACTTCCTTTATGTAACAACTATCAGCAGATTTCCTTTTTATTTTCCGTGAGCTGAATTCATAATTTGGCGTCTTCCTTAGCAAGCAACTGGGTTTGATTTTTCCCGGTGTTGGAGGTTTCACAATCGTTGTTCATTTTCAAATCCCTACTGTGGGTATGATCTCGCCGACAGCGTAGTACGAGAGTTCCTCGATGGCGCGGTGGTAACACTGTCGCACTTGGTTCGATCCCTGGCAGAGACATTCCAAATTTAAACTCTAAGCCCGTCTTAGAAACATTGTCCGTGCGTCAAGTGTACTAGTGCAGAAGAAAATAAAATGTTAACTTATTTTTAGGAACCTAGTCTCTAATATTGCGACATGGCAGAGTGGTTAGCACATCGCGCTACGACGCCAGTGGTCCCGGGTTGGAATCCCGGCCTGGGCTTGGATGTTTGTGTATGTCCATTCATCAATTTCATCATATCACCACTCATCCCCATCTTCGCAAATTAGGCAAAAGTTGCACAAAAAGCGAAGTAAAATAAAGCAAATCAATCAATAAAATCTAATATTGCGAATGTATATTGGCTCATGATCATTGGAGTTTTTCAGGATTTTTTCTCACACGGGGACCTCAAAGACCCCAGACGTCAGCCCACTTGATTTTACACTTGTGTGGTACTTTATGACCACAGTACTCCACACATGCTACGCAAATAGACGTGTAAATACGAGTGCGAGAGGTAGGTGATTTTTCTATACCCCTCCAAATTCTCTTCGACATTTATTCAAAAGTTCGTACTAGAACTTGGAAGTCTACTTCTTAGGAAATTCTTTGTGCTACATTTACTCCTGAAAATCTAAATTAATGCAGGTTGCTTTCTCCATTTTAAAACTATTGAAAAAGTACAGCATATTTATGTCATATGCTTTCATTGTATTATATTTTTAGCTGCAATATCGACAAATATATGCAAGTGCCTTATTATACGTACTATATTGTACATAATTAGACGTATATTACAATTCACCAAGAGGAAAATGTTGATGTCAAATATTCCGAAACGTCGAAGTTGAAAGTGCATTGGGGTATCTACAGTATTGTTGTAGGGTTTTGATTGTGACCATTTACTATAATTATATTGCAGATGTGCCGTAGAAATATTGCCATTCGAAATATAAGGAAGTATATCTACTAAATAATAATTACTATTACACCACAGCCGTTCGAGGGTTAGGGCCTATCGAGCAAATTTTCGTTGTGTTGCACATGATCAGCCAGCGCATCATATCCCATCGCTACTGATTTCTGGCTTTCGAGACGGAAACTACGAAGTGTGTGTGATCATAGTCAAGTTATAACTACGAGGAGAGGCCAAATATTTCTTCCCTCACCGTGATCCCAAAGGATCTGAAATTTGGCCCACTGACTCTTCCTTCTGTACATATTCACCT
Source organism: Lepisma saccharinum (assembly GCF_977018435.1). Taxonomy (NCBI): domain Eukaryota; kingdom Metazoa; phylum Arthropoda; class Insecta; order Zygentoma; family Lepismatidae; genus Lepisma; species Lepisma saccharinum. The sequence continues at coordinate 180,073,805 of NC_139229.1, forward strand.
CCTGAGGCCACGCGCTTCTCACACATTTCGAATAGTCCTTTAATACTATCTTTGTAGAAGTCCGCAGACTTAAAGGCAAACAGGCTCTTCTCAGCAGGATATATCATCGTGAAAACGTCTGCCCCTTTTAAGTTTCTTCATTTTGGAACAGGAAGAAGTCTGAATGTGCTAGATCGTGTGATAGGGCAGGGATTCATAGCCAGACTTACACACAAAAATAACTGTTTATGCAGATTGGTGTGCAGGTTCATTGTCAAATAGCAGCAATACACATTTTGACAACAACTGCGTCCTTTTTCTTTGATAATAGCCAGTAACGGTTGTAGCAAGTGCCTATAGTAGACCTCCAGCATTGCCAAACATTGCTATAAGTGATCTGTCAATATTACATCTATTGTCCCAAAACACAGACAACAAAACCTTACTGGTTGACCGTTTCACCTCCTCCTTTTTGAGAGTGGATGACGAGGAACGTTTCCATGTCTTAACTCATTTCTTTTGTTTCACGGTAATGTACGTAGAGCCATAATTCATCCATGATCACCAAACGGTTAAAATGTTCTTCCCATTCCACGAGTTGTTGCTTTTGCAAAGGCATCAGCAACTTGGAAACACAATGTGCGCAATTTTAGCCATGTATAAGATGCCATGCAATATCCTGTAAAATGTACCCCCACCGGTGTCCACCTCCCTAGCTCCAAAATTAAGTCGCACATCTGTTTACGAGAAGCAGCTGTTCGCCTTTTGCCACCACAGCTGTTTCTGCCTCTTCGATGAACAGCCTTCTCTTGGTTCATCCTGTAGACCAGGGGTTTCCAACTGGCGGTCCGCGGGCCGCATGCGGCCCCCGTTGCCTTTTTCTGCGGCCCGCGAAGCCAGTTCGCAAAATACATTAATTTTATTTATTTTTATTAAAATACGTTCTTTTTTTACTGAAGGAACGGATGCTCTGTGAAGAAAGACAATATCACAGGTATTGATTTTGCAGTCAATAATGGTAATCAGAAGAATCTAAAGTGACGTAACTTTCTCTTCACACCATGCATTCCATCCCTTCGCTATGTGGAATGAACTCGTCTGCTTCCGCGAAGGCTTCACTCTTTGTGTTCAGAAGCAAACTGCAGAGCGGCTCTAAAGGGATCTGTTTTACTACGCAAGAAGTACCAAGATATTTCCAGTGTTCCAACTCGGATTGTACTGTGACTGATTGTTAAAGTTTGTTCAAATATCGAAATGAGCAATAGCTTCTCTCCAACTTAAATTGTGTGATTTGCCAGGCGATGTGTTCCTTGAAACTAGGCAAGAAAAGGGGCCAGAGTTTTTCAAATACCTTTCAAAGAAACGCTTTCCAAACCTTCCTAGTTTTGGGAAAAGAATGACGTCGATGTTCGGCAGCACATACACGTGTGAAAGTGTTTTTTCTTCAATGAAGTTCATCAAGAACCGCTACAGAAGCAGACTGGGAGAATCTTCACTGCTTCACCTTCTGAGACTTTCAAATACAGAAATTCAAATACAACTTTAATAAAAGAATCAGATCGGACTCAATTTTCACATTGGACACTTACTATGAAGGATTCTTATTTGTATGGTGTGTCTTTAATTTCTTTCAATTCATCAATAAGTATTGGGTTTTTGTGAAATAAATTGTAATTATACAATTTTGATTTGTAATTCCATTGTTTTATTGCCTCATTTTAGAAATTTAGGTCATGCGAAAGTACTACATTATCAGTTCAGTACTTACAATTTTTGTAATTTTTAACCCCCCCCCCCAAAAAAAAATGCGGCCCGCCTATCAACTGCTCGATATAATTTTGGCCCTCGGACCTTTTGAAGTTGGAAACCACTGCTGTAGACTGTTGAGGCTGCAATCGAATTTCTGTTTCCATCATTTTGGTTTCATACGTGGTTTTAACTCAGGTTTAACAGGGCGGGCAATGACAAAAACGGGCATGCATGTTAGTAAGACATCCACGTACACTGTGGGAACTTAGAAATCTCTAGCAAATCTATAACATGGCGAGAGAGTAAGAACTTTTTAGCTACATCTAGTATAGGACGTTTTGGCGTGATGTCGTTCTTTCACTGAGTGTGAAATACTCGTTTCGCCGACGTAATAGTATTCAAGAAATTGCTGAAGCATGCGAGCGTCTCGCATAATATTGCGTGTGGAAGTTTACTAAGGAAATCGAGACATGCAAATAACATATCTCTAACAATATACCACAACAACACATGGTTGATGACGGACGCATGGCAATATATTACAACCTTTACGTGTAACTATGTTTCTCCTTGTTAATTTAATCGCTAACAGCATTTTCTATTCCCATGTGTATTCGTGGAAACATACGAGGATGTTTTCTCTTTGGATTTTGCAGTGGAAATTATTTTTAATTTACCAAAATTTAATTAGTACCAATATGAGTGAAGTTAGAATCTGCAGTGTTCTTCCTTTTATAAAGGGTTGTAACAGAGAATAGGGTGTTATAAACCCTTCTCCCTGAAAGTGAAGAAAGGGAAATAAACGTCGGATACAAGAAAAGGTGGGAAATATGGAACTGGCTCCCAAAAATAGAAATCATAACCATCCATATTTGCTCATATCCCGCCTTACGAAATTCATGATCACGCCTTTGTTTATCGCGTTTTATGTCAGAGCTTTAAAAAAAACAGCATCTATGGAACCAATTACGAAACGATAACTTCCCTTCTAGGTTGTATGTGACTTCTTTGCGAAAACCTAACACGTTGTAAAATGTAATATCAATCAGCCATAATTTGATTTCGGAGAAGTTCCAAACCCTACATTCACTTTTTCATACGTCAGCCTTTAAGAAGCACGGAATTGGTTATGAGCGTCTCGAAAGAACTATCATGATTCTTGATAACATGGAAAAGTCAGGAAATTCGATCATTCAATCGTGAAGAGAAATGTAGCAGATGTAAACATCATCGAAGCAATGGTTAGAAAATGTGAATGTTGTCTCTTCAAACAGAAGTCTGAGGTCTTTCTCTTTCAGTGTATTTTTCGAAAGGTAAATGCACTATTGCTTTCCTCCTCGTGGTGGATACGGTAACTTGCTTTAAAAGCAGGTGTTACTGTTGCATTTGCTTTATACTTGTGAATGGTTTTAAAAACACGGAAATTATTTCACTAAATTATTTGATGTCAAATATAAATAGTATTTCTCAATCCTGTGTTACTAAGCATCTACCTTAGAGCGGTAGTCTGATGTCCATTTAAGCGAAATCCGTCAACACGATTCACGATGATAGAAAAAAAAAAACGATGTTCCATGTGTAACCCAAGTTTGAAAAATACGTTTGTCGCGGTTTTTGCGTTCGGTGATATATTTCAAAGTATCCAGAGAACCGAACCACGTGCCGAAGAATCAATTAATTCAACATTATATTTTCTGCCTTGACGTACACGACAAATACGGACACGCGATGCAAACAATTGGGTTAGTGGCGCAGAGATCATTCGCGCTTATCTTAATCTAATCATATTAGCAATCTCCAGTAATGAATTCTGCTAACCTCTTTTTCCTCCTCTGTAGCGTGTGTTGGGAGGGCGATCGCTGTCGGACATGCGCTTGGTAGCGATGTTCCCTTAGGACTGGGGGGAAACATTTGGAGAAGGGGAAAAGGGGGAAACATTTGGAGAAGGGGGAAATTGGGAAACATGCTTTGGGTCTCCAGTATTGCTAAAAAACAAATACCACAGGTTAAGTTCAACACAACTGGCGTTCAGTGACACAAAAATTCTGACACGCAATTAATAATAGTGGAGGTGTATTTAACACACACACACAGAGAGAGAGAGAGAAAGAGAGAGAGAGAGAGAGAGAGAGAGAGAGGATAACAAAGAAATTGACCCCTACAACCACTCAACGTGTGCAGTAGCGTTGGGAAGGATAATAAATTGGTACCGCTCTACTTTATCATGATGCAAACACCAACTATTCAGCATATAATTACTTGAGCAACATTGTTACTAGTCCTGTGAAGCGTTTTGTGTGCTAGAATTAACGACTACCTTCCCTTCACTCTCCACAAGGTAGCCCAGATCTAACACCCAGTAACTTTATCTTTTATTCGCAATATCAAGGACAGAGTTTTCGACTCTTCGCGTTATGCAAATACAAGAATGTGAATAACATATCACAACAGCTGTTCCAAACGTTGACGATAATACGCTGTAAAGTATTTGTGAATAGAACATCTATACAAATTTATTCCAAGGAAACCATGAAAAGTACGTGAATATATCTGTAACGGTTTTTTTAAAAAATAAAATGTTGGAAGCATTTAAATTTTATAATGAACCTGTTTGTAACCTTGTCTGTATATAGGCAACTCTGCGGGCTAATGGCGGCTGCAAAGGGTGGTACTATTGATCACATCATCTCTACTGTGGTCGAGATCGGGAATGTATGGAGCCTTTACCTCCACATCCCCTATGTGCCTTCATCACACAGTACAATACTTCGGGGACCATTTTATCTACACACACACACATATGCATAACATAAGAAGCCTGATATCCTTCGTTCAATGCCGGCCTCCGTGGAAGAGTGGTTTGCACAGCGCGCTCTGACGACAGGGATTCCGTATTGAAATCCCGGCTTGGACATGGTTGTTCTTTGTTAGTGTCCCTTCATTAATTTTATCTTGTCATTGCTCATCTTCATTTTCGCGATTAGCCAAAAGTGGCAGGAAAGCGAATTACAATAAATCAAATCAATCAATTCTTCGTTCTGCTTTTTTCATCATCAATTTTATGAATTCACCATTCGTCTTAATTGACGCCATTAACTTAAAAGGTGGTAGAAACATGACCTAGTTTATACTTAGAGTGTAGTTGTATCATCTGCCATCTAAAGGTTTTAAAAAAGGGGAGACCATAGTAGCTTGCGGGCAATAGTAGATAAAAAAAGAGGAAGTTTTGTTATCCACTGGTCAAATAGATTTGGCCTGAGCCAGTAACATCTCGGACGAGGACATGAGAAAAATATCGTGTAGCGTAGGATATAGATCACCAAAAATAAGGTTGAACGAGCAGCCGGTTTGTTTGGACAGAGCTGTAAATTTCTATCCTATGCTGGGAAAATGAAGTTGTTTACGACCTCCCGTGACATTATATTTTTGCTGGCTACGCTGAGCCTTGCGCTGATCTTGCGATGGTAAGACGGCGCGTGTTGCCTAATTTGGAGGCACCCGGCGAAAACACGCCAATATGTCTGTGTAAGGTTTCAGGGCGCTCCAGATGAATGGAGCGGTTGTGCACAGTTCCTTCTCCCTGTTCGCGAATCTTTTTTTCTCTCTTTCTCTTTTTCCTCCCGTGTTTTACAGTCTCGTGTGTTTATGTCTGCATGTCGGGATGAAAGAGCCAATGAAAGGTTACCGAGTTCGTTCGGTTGCAATTTTTAAGTCGCGTGATAACGTTGATGGCGAGACCAATCGTGCAGGAACGATCGGGGCGGGAGTGGGAGGACAACATAGGCTAGCGCTTAATTTAAGAGGGGGAGACACTTACTGTCACGCTACATTTCTCGATAGACAGTTTTGGAAGTTGTAAGATTAATGTAAAAATATTATACGTATGTTTGTTTGATTGATTGATTTAGTTTATTTTACTTCGTCTTTCTGCCACTTTGGGCTAATCGCGAAGATGTGATTAAATTGAAGATTAATTAAAGAATTAAAGATTAAATTGAAGAGACACTCACAAAGAAGAGAACAGTTATGACCATCCCTGGATTCGATCCTTGGACACGTGGCGTCGTAGCGCGTAGTGCCAACCACTTCGCCTCCGAGGGCGGCTATACATATATACGTAAGGTGTAATTATGTGCGTATAAAATATTGATCGTTTATGTCAATTAACTTGACCAGAATAATTCAAGCCAATGTTAACATATTGTAATCTTTTTGTGGTAGTACCTGACCCTTCCCAATGGCATAGTGGTAGCGCCGTCGCCTTGAAATCAAGGGGTCCCGGGTTCGATACCCGTTGGAGGCACAGTGGTTCGGATCCCACTTTAAACTGTAGGTCCAGTCCCAATTAGCCTTTTTGTGCATAAAGTGGACTTAAAACACCAATTCAATCAATTGTGGTAGTACTTGTCAGTTTGGTTCATGGATATGTGTGTGGCCTCCAGGAAAAAACGTTTTGAAGGTGGTGAAAACTGAAGTGACTGCAAGGCGAGTAAATTGGATAAAGTTTAGTTGAGTGAAATGGAGTTTCAAGTTAACGTATTTCTAAACCTGTAATCTATTGGAAGAGCTTGCATTTAACTATCTCTTTCTCTCGAAATGTTTAAATGGAATTTTCAGTAAGTAAGTACTGCCACTATAAAACATTAGATTTTATTCAAGATGTGCAATTGCAATACATTTTCACAATTGCGAATTTTGTTGGAAATTTTTAATATTAAAATGGATAGCATGTTTTTTGCTAGCGCTTTCGTATAACAAACATCTGATTTTCCTCTGTGATCCACTGTTACATTAAATTTCAGTTTACCAGCTTAATTGTACTTGATCTAAAATTCAACGAGTTTTTAAAACACCTTCCACAAAACCCTTTTCAAACAAATAGAATAAGAAGGAAATAAAACCGTTTTATGGATAGCGTTTGTTTTTACTGGAAATGCAATGTTCTGTAAATTTTCCTTACAAAAAAACCTTTATGTGTGATATTCTGAAATGGAATGATAAATGTTCAATATGGAAGATACACTGCCGGGCTCCGTGCTACGAAGAAGAAAGAAGCCCCATTGGCTCGAACCCCGGGAAAGGCATGCATGTAATATTGTGTTTGTCTCATTACCTAGTATTTTACGAGTTCATAGCCGCGATTAACTCAAGCGATAGAAAATCGGCATTTAAATAACTGAAAGATGATTAAAGAGAAAGTTAACTTTGTGTCCCCCATCAAACTTTCTCTCCCACTGGTTAAGGCTAGTGGATCCGAATTTACTAAGATCTGCGGATCAAACTTTTTCCAAAGTAAAGCAATAAACCCTTATTTCTACTTTTTTTTACGTTCGGTAGTCTTTAATGATACATTTATGAGGCATAGAATCGTTCATACAATAGTATTTTTAATAGAACAACATTGTAAGAAATACAGTTTCTTTTACATATAATAGAACACCAATCGTATATGTATGACTGATAATGTTAATCAATAATGCAAGTCTTTTGTGTGTATCGCAACGCCCCTGCCCTCGTTACCTTACACATCTCATTAACATGAATATATCTTAATACAATCACTATTTCAGGCAACTCTTACAGATAAGTTAGGAATGAAATCGAAGCGAGAAAGAAAGATTTTAGATCTGTTTCTTTGGAACTAACAATAGTATTAATTTTATAATGTTACAATACTTGATAGGTCTTTACGACGTTGCTCGGTTTTCCAACTTTTCTCTTTTTGCTCGTTCAATGCACAAGGAAATTGTATTTTAAATAAATGATATAAAATTACACCATTACAAACTAATATTTCATTGAATATTTTATACTTATATAAAAGCGGTGCCCGGGGCGACAGTTCGTTTTCCTCCGATGACTGTAAATCTGAGAGACCATTTTCGTAATAAGTAAAACTTGCACTACCGGCGACCTCTCGTGACACGAGACAAATGGAACAATGTGGATCATATTAGTTCCGTCGCAAGGCGGGAGAATGCTGAGCCCTTTGGCAGATGTCTCCGCGCAATTCATGAATACAGCGCACTCAAATGAGGGCTTCATATTCGTGAGAGGACATACATATATGTATCATGCATTAATGCAGACGGGCAGCCAGATGTTTGGGGTTGAGATTTGGAATCGTCGAAGACCGCAGCCAGGGATTTAAGAGCAAATCGGCCGTTTTTCCCCAGACAGAGAGAGAGTTCGTTTTATGCGACCACGACGGTCATGGTTCTTTCTCCGCCTCATTATTTATGATTCTTGAATATAGAGATGGCGTATTTTGATTTCGCGTCGCTTTCCCGCAACTTTTGGCTGATTGCGACGGCAAAGGTGATTGATTGATAGATTAGTTAAAGTCGATGATGGGACTCTTGCAAAGGAACGCCCATGACCGACCAGGATACTCAAATCCACAATCTTCGGTTGAATGACGAGGCACAGGAAATGCCTAATGCAGAGGTTCCCAAACTTTTTCTTTTCGCGGCTTCCTTAGTGTTTCCAAGAACTTTCCGCGGGGCCCAAGTCAGAATGTAGGCCTATCTAACACTTACAACGCTCGGTTAGTGTGGTTAGTATAGGTTGCTTGCCTTAAGTTAAAAATAAACACACATTTCAAATTCAGAAACCTTTTTCATGTACAAAGTACTAACACCTTGTGTAGACTAACAAGTAAGTGTCATTTCAGTGAAAATATTGGAACATTTCACGGTGCCCCTGTAAGCCAGCCACGGCGCACACTTTGGGAACTGCTGGCCTAATTTATGTTTTGAATGTGCACAACGTAAATAGTTGTACGAGGGCCACTATTTATATTTTGAGCCTTGGCAACACTGATTGAAGTTAGGCGCGATTTGACGTTTGCACGGAATCGTCTGGCATTATTGACCATAACGTACTTCAAATGTTTTGTCAATAGCTTCATTTGTGTTGTTTATGTTGCCTTGGAGATTGCGTGACAACAATAAAATGGAATTAACTCGTGAACATTTTCGTGCGATGATTTTTTACGATTTTCGACGTGGATTATCAAGACAAGAGTGCATCGATCAACTTACTTCCGCATTTGGCGATGAAGACCCATCCTTTGCCACTGTGAAACGCTGGTATAACGAATTTAATCGTGGCCGCCATTCGCTCACCGACGAGATTCGCGAAGGTCGTCCAAAATCAGTTGTTGTTCAAGAAAACATTGATGCTGTGCAAAACCTAATACTGCAAGATCGTCATGTGACATACTGTGAGATTGAGGCAACCATAGGCATTAGTTCCACCAGCATATATAAAATATTACATGATCATTTAGCTGTGAGAAAGGTATGTTCTCGTTGGATCCCACACAATTTGACAAAAACTCAAAAAGAAGCTCGCGTCAATTGGTGTAAACAAATGCTCAATAAATACAATCGTGGTGCTTCAAAAGACTGTAAGATTGTAACAGGTGACGAATTATGGATATACGCACATGAGCCGGAACGTAAACAGCAGTCGACTGTATGGGTGTTTCAAGATGAACCCAATCCAACAAAAGTTGTTCACGCTCGAAGCACATTGAAACAAATGGTCGCCTGTTTTTTCGGGAAAACTGGTCATGTGGCAACTGTGCCTTTAGAGGAACGTAGAACGGTCAACTCTGAATGGTACACAACAATTTGTTTGCCAGAGGTCTTCGGTCAAATACGGAAAACAAACAAACGCCGTCGGATCATTCTTCATCAAGACAGTGCCAGCTGTCACACATCTCGTCTAACGACCGAGTTTATGAACAGTCAAAAAATCGAATTGATGGGTCATCCGCCGTACAGTCCTGATTTGGCACCCAATGACTTCTTCTTGTTCCCGAATGTCAATAGTGTTGTCCACGGGACGAGATGGGACAAGCTTATAAAAATTCGAGACGAGACGAGATTGACCATGTGTCATGAGACAAACGAATATTTTCGAGACGAGACAGCATTTCCACGAGACTTCCATGAGACGAGACAGGCCAAAGTCTCGTCTCGTGGGCAACACTAAATGTCAAGAATAAATTGCGTGGACAACGATTTTCGTCGGTGGAAGACGCCGTTGATGCGTTCAAAAACCATATTATGGAGGTGTCTCAAGAAGATTGGAAAAACTGCTTTGACAAATGGTTCGAACGAATGCAAAAGTGTATTGACCATAAAGGAGAATACTTCGAAAAACAATAAATCAGTTTTCAATGCCAAATTCCTGTTTTTTCATTGTTAGGCTCAAAATATAAATAGTGACCCTCGTATCGATATTGCGTATTGAGTATATTGGCTTTACACATTGAAAGGGTCTTTACACGGTTGTAGCGTTGAACTTTTCAAGCGACTGTTTCGTAACATTGCGTTTCATATGGTGCATTTTTCAATATTGAGGTAGGCTATTAAATTTTCGTGGCGGAGTGGTTCAGGGATCCAAGGTTTAAATCCCGGCCTGGGCGTGAGTGTGACACAAAGGTGAGTGTCCCTTCATCAGTTTCATCATCACTGATCATCATCTTTGCGATTAACTAAAAGGGCAGGAAAGCAAAGTAAAATAAACTAAAACATGATTGATTGATTGATTTGGTTTATTTTACTTCGCTTTCTGCCATTTTTAGCTAATCGCGAAGATGAGAATGAGTGATGACATGATGAATTTCATGAAGAGACACTTACGAACACCCATGCCCAATCCGGGATTCAAACTCGGGACCCCTGCCGTAAACTAAATCATATATTATCTATTATGTTTCAGGCGGTTCATCATTGTAAGCCTACATTAATACACTTTACAGGCTGTATTGACTCGACGGAGAGTGCGTACATACATTGTGTACTGTAAGTACCCCTCCCCTCTTCCAGTCACTTTTCCCTGGCATCGTCACTGACAACAATTAGATTGTCAAAAACATTATTATATAAGGAAAACCGAGTTATGTTATAGTTGGGAGTGGCGATGGTTTCAATGAGTTAATGTTTTCATCTTTTCATCATCCACAGCTATTTCAAGGCGAATCCATTTTCTGACCCCATTGCCATTAATATCACCTTGTAATTACAGTCATTTTCATATTTCAGTGCTGCTGTGGCTATTGTAATGGTAATACTACGGTGGAGGATGACCCAATTTTGTTCCTGTGGATGCTGTCAATAAATGTAAAACTGACAATCTGAGTTCTGAAACAAGATATGTTGCTGTCAAACGAAGCGACGCTTGGAAAACGACTCGTGCTCTGTTTGTTTACCTTGCAAATGGGTTACCGTATCGCTCTTCAATAATGCATTTAACGTATAAGCTGTATTTGGGACACTAATTCAAGCATATCACTCTAACTAGATTACCGTGTAATGAACCGTAACGAGAATCGAACGGTGCAACCCCGGCTCCTGAAAATCGTTTCCCCCACTTCCAAAGGGATTTTCAATGAACGCACATCGTTTGCAAGCTAGTTTAAGAGCGAGCTTTGCCATGCTGTGTCGAGGGCGTCCGCGGGATTTTTCCCCGGGGGTGTGTGTAGGGGGTGGGAGGACAAGCAACGTACTTTTTCCCCAAAACACTGTTTCAGTTTGAAGTTTTCACGTTCTTGCCACAATCTGTGTCAGTCTTGTCAGTTCCTTACAGTAATTAAAGCAAATTACTGTGACTGAAGTGGACTTGTATGTGTGAAATATACAATCTTAGGTCGATATTTATTTTCCTAGTTGAGCAAGGCACACTGTCCGGACGTCCGTGTGTTGCGTGACAATATAAGATGTACAAGAGACAGATGTAGCCGGCCGGCCTCCGTGGCAGGGTTGTTAGCACAACGCGCTATGACACCAGTACCCTTCACCAATTTCATCATATCACTCATCCTCATCTTCGCGATTAGCCAGTAGTGGCACAAATGCGAAGTAAAATAATCCAAATCAATAAAACAATCAAGCGTTAGGTGAGACGTAGAAAGTATTTATTTTCTTACTTTACGTCGCTATTTTACCAAGTTGGATTAATCGAGACGACAAGCATTAATGATAATTAGATGGAATTGATGAAAGGGTAAACCTAATGGAACGTCCATTGTGTAATCGAGACTCGAAACCCACTCCGCTATCGAGACGGCACGAAAAACGCAGGAAGAGGCAACGTGTTTATTTTTATTAAGGATCTCTCTATCCTTTTGCAAACGCGATAATACCGTTAAAACCTGAACTGTTGAAAAAAGATGTTTACACATGTGGAACTACATATCCATTCACACATAGGAGATGGTTAAAAAACTCAATTACGCGCTTGCTATAGTTTTCTCGTGAATCTCGCCATACATTCATTTAACGAGCAAAAACAATGGGGAAAATTGTACACTTTCAGTTACGTGAGTCCATTTCATGTGCAACAACAGAATACTTGTGAATTTTACTTTTGGATGTATCTTTCACCCTTGGTAACTTTTCCTTCGGGCTTATATAGCTGTCATTTTTTGTAATGATAGAAAATTGAGGGTTGTGCAAAGGATGTTATAGATTTTAATTTGTTGCCTTTCACCAAGGGCGTAGTCAAATTATGTGAGGGAGTTAACCTTTTTGGTAAATTTAGCATAACATTTTCAAACTAAAATCATGAATTTTGACAAAAAAAAACAACAACCAGAAAGTGAAAATGGATAACAAGAAGTCCGGTTCCAATTTTATACGTAGATGATATTATTAATAAATGCACGAGCACCCACATATCAAACGCCATTTACGTTTCGGGGTAGCTATCATGTCAACAGTCTTGAATTTATCGAGTCAAGTGGTGTACTTAAGATGAGGGCGCTATGTGACTTGAGCCTGCCCCAAAATGTCCCCAAACCAGCCAAAAGTTATGGTTACAACTAGGGCCGAGCCGATACTCATAGCGATACCGATACCCTTACCGATTCCCACCGATATCCATGCCGATGCTTGGAAATGAGAAGTTTTCAAAATATTGATCAGTATTGGTGTGTAAATATTCTTCTCCAATTATATACATCAATTTACCAATACATTTGATTTAGAATATTCAAGGATTACATTAGAATATTAAAATAGATGTTATGTAATCACAAAATGCAGTTTTGTGTGCAAAATTGGTGCAAATAAAAATAAATGGGCTATTATGGATAGATGAATTCCAACCGATTCTTTCTGATGCCGATACCACTGGATACATCGGCATCGTATCGGGTCAGCCCTAATTATTAAAGAATGTTCATTGGTCAAAAACGAGTACAGATCTCGAAAAAAAATGTTGATTTAATTGAAAAGTAAAGTTTTTGTAGGATCGACTAATGCACCCGAGAAGAGGAAACGTTTAAAAAGTGACTGCTTGGGAAATATTTTTCTGTGATGAAATTGCTATGTAGTTTTACAAATTTTTCATACTTAGTATATAATTATTGTTATTGAATAATAATAATAGCGTACATTTGTTTTCCTTATGAATATACGAACCTTCAAACCTTAATCCAGCAATGGAATGCAACCCGCCCCCGCCGGAAGCAAGGAAGTTTATTTCGCCCCGTTGCCCCCTCCTCCCACCCGCAGCATAACTGCGAGTATGATCGTTCGAGCTGGACTTATTGCTTTTGCGAAACAGGTGAACCATAAATCTCCCACTGTCCACTCCGGGACAATTCGCCCTGGCGCCGCGAAACCTCCGGGCTTGATTGTGCTGCATGCGGGAGTCGAGAGCCATGTCGCCAAAATCCTCGGTTCCCGCCTAGGCAATTGAAAGGGAAGGCGCCGCGCGGCTGTATTGCACCTAACTCAAGTTTTCGCCATCCGCGGGGATGATGTCCGAAAATATTTTGCATCTCCATTCTTTTTTATTTTCATTTTTTTCTAGGCGTGCTGCCGATGTGTGTGCCCCAGCGGAAAGAGTAACTTGTATGCAGTCTCACTTCTTCTTCTTCTTCTTCTTCTTTTTTTTAATGAAATGATTCCTACGCTGCTGTTTGCAAGGAGTTGCAAATTCGAGGGAAGGTGATATACGACGAAATGGCGATTAACGTACGACTCACGGGTAACTCTCGGGACATTTTTGTTAGTTAATTTATTGAACCTCGTTTATCAGTTGCATCAGTTCGTCAACGGCTGGAAAGACGATATTCCAATGGGGAGATAGAGACGAGAAAACGATACGTTGCTGTGGTCTTTTCGTTGTGGATACCATACCAGTATTTCTGCCGCTTCGGTGATTGACTCAAAATACAGAAATACTATTCCGCCTAGTGACTACAGGAAAAGCTCTCCACGTTAAAGTGGAACATCATTATAAGTTTCAAAAGCGTATAAACCATTGTGAAATTTGGGTTCAATAGTCAATATATGTGCCAAAGACTACGATTTAAAATAATTTAAAAAGTAAAGATCATACATATTTTGTTTCATCTCTTATTGCAGAACCTTTTTAAAATCTTTAATATAGCCTGATGTAAATTTGAGTGAATTCATCCAAGTTGACAATTCGTATTTTAACACATTCGTACACATTCCAAAGTAAGAAGGTTAATTCATACACTCAATTCACATATTTTCCTGTACGAACTATACTCTGTCCCAGATATCTCTAGAGCAAGGCCAAGCATAGCGACAGAGATAGGGGGAGGGGAATCGAGTGTACAGAGCGAAGCAGTACACGCTGCTGCGAAGATTGGTAATTGCAGTCGCTTTCCCTCCTCTCACGTGTCATTGGTGGAGCCGTCTCGCGTCCCTACTTGCCCACAGACTTGTTTTCGTTCGTTTCTCCAGATATTGCCGGGACAGAGGTTACCTGTTAGTCTTAGGGATTCCTTGCAGTCTGTTTACAATATGTGCTTAATAAAGAAACTACTTTCTTTCTGAGATTTAATCCTCTAACCAGTTCCTTCCCACAATGATCACACACCCGTTCGTCCCGAGTGATAGCGAGACTACGTGCTCTTCCCAAGAATAAAACTTGTCAACGACAACATAAATATGGTGATATTCTCACTATATACGCGTCATCTACGATACTTATAAATAGCGCCTCGTCAAATAAGTTCACAAATCAGATTAATAGAACGAAAACAACCGTTTTAGAAGTGTGAAATGTTTTCGGTAGATTTCAACCGCTACACTCCTCAAAGCATTCCATCGTTGAAAAATCCAACAGCCTTCCGGGAGGTACACTGCAGTGCCAAGATATACCTCCGCTGGCCAGAGAGTTCTCATTTCGACCGTTGATTACCAAAGAGGACCACCCATGAGGGTCCACGCTCAATCATATCCGTTCCGTCTCCCTGAACTCACTCAGAAGAACCTGGAGTGTGATTTAACCGCTGCCCCCGTTTATTATGGTGCCGAAAGTTAGTTCCGCATGTTCGCCACACAACAGCTGCACCATCCACTTATTGTCCATAGAGAACAAAGGACATACATTTCAGTCCGGGAGATTGCATGAAATTTACTTCCAATTAGTGTGAGTAAAATTGTGATTAAATATACCCTGTAGGGTTACCGGATCCCAGTAAATGAGATATATGTATAGCTACAGTATATACGTATATTAGTAATTAGCAAATCGTGTGAAAGTGGCACATTTTCAGTAGAAAAACATTTTTTTCAATCATATTTTCAGTAAAAAATCCCCAATCTTATAATCAGTAATATTACTTTGTATGTTTCAAGCATATACTTCTCCGAGGCTCTAATTTTTTTCAATTTTTTATCATTGTTCCCTGTGATTTTTCTGTTTTTGAAAAATATATTTCTGAATGCAAATTGTGATATACAAAAATATACAATATTTACGATAAGACGTGAGGATATTTAGTAACTCTAATTGCATTTAAACTGTGTTTTCTCAAGTCACCGTTATTGAAAACTGTGATTTTTACGTGTGTGTTCTGTGATAACGATTTTTTCACTCATTACGTAGTAGGTTGGTTATATCCACCCAAACCCCTCCATCTAAATCATATCTCCCGTGTAGTCCCCAAGTACGGAGTTTGATGAACGCATTGAGACAATTGCTCTGAAGTAAACACGAAGTTTATTTGGTTGCATCATGTCTATAAATCTATAAATAATCCGACAGCTACAGAACAACAATTTTGATTTAGCAGGAAAAGAAACTTTACATACCTTACCACAGATTACCTTACTACCGAATTTGCTAAAGACTAGAACGAGACGAGACTCTCGAATAGGAAATCTTGGTCTCGTTTCGTGTATACAGGCTCTAGTCTGGGTTTCGTCTTGACATATTTCGAAAAGCCTGGAGGTGTCTTTCTTCTCTCGATTTTTAACAGGTTGTCTCGAACTCGATCTCAGTCTTGGTAGAGTAAAGTTATTTTCATAACATCTCTGGCTGCCATACATTCGAAGCTTTGGAGCGAGTCCCAACTTTCACAGCCTCCAATCAGCAAGTGAGGCACTGACGTCATCTCAGCCCAGCAGCTATCGCTAACACACTTACTCACGCTATGTACTGTTGGTAGGCTCGCTGGCTGGATTCGCGAATTCAGCTGATGAAGTTCAGAAAATAATCAGACTCTACCATCCTTAAACTCAAGCCAGTAAATGTGTATTACCGACCGGAAAATCAATCCCTTTGCTATCGCGTGTTATGAAATAAATTCTGACCCCGTACGCACGCATTTTAATTCGAGGCCTTCTCATTTTCAGCAACCTGTTCTTGAATGTCGGTTTGTCAAGACGTCTCCACTTTTCACGATGGATGTTACAGAAGAAAAAAAAAAAACTTTCCAGAGATTCGTATTTTGTGGTGCATTATGCGGCCTTGATTGATTTCCGATAATCGCTTTTCTTTTGCCGTTCCGTTCAAGGTTGAGTTCCTGGAGAAGGCGTGTAATGTTTCATCTCTTTGAGTAGAACGAAGGTCGTCAGATGCATTCCTTTTCACGGTCCCTCATTCATACCTGAGCGATCCGGGCAATCACTTCTCCGCTCTGGATCTCCCACTCGTCTGGAATACAGATGAACAACCCACGTGACGTGAACTTGAAACGGCTGCTTTGGAGTGGAGAAATATCCCGTCTCGAAAATTTGTTCTATTTTTTTGCCGTGAGCATGTTGACACCAGTTCTCGTCTTGTATTGGTATTCTGTATGGGTTGTCAATTTGGCAATGATACAAGCCCAGCAAAAATAGTATTTTCGAACGATTGCTTGTTGTCCCATATTTTATCGTGCGTGCTCACAAATTTTCGTGCCTGTGAGATATCAAGGCCTTCCCAAGTGTCATCATTTACACTATGGGGTTTGTATGAACAAATATTTTGCGTATGCTGAATTTTGTTAACCAACATATTACGTGTCGATTTGTATGAAGAAACATGGTGTATGTGACCTTATAATTTGGCACCCACAGGTGATGTATAGTGTTGCCCACGGGACGAGACGGGACAGGCTTTAAAAAATTCGAGACGAGGCGAGATTGACCATGTGCCATAAGACAAACGAATATTTTCGAGACGAGACAGCATTTCCAAGAGACTCCACGAGACGAGACAGGCCAAAGTCTCGTCTCGTGGGCAACACTAGTGATGTACATACTACGTAGAAATATAAACGAGAATTGGTGACCCGGGTTCGAGTCCTGGTTTTCCGCTTATTTTTTTACGTAAACTTGTCGTACGTGCTGATTTATATGAGTAGATATGTTGCTGTATTGGATTTTATGAATAAACATGTGTGCACAAGTATGTTGATTGAATGTATTGATTTGTGTGAGCAAACATGTTGCATCAAATATGCCACCCTCCTAGAGAATCATCTTTTCTTTTCCACTTTTTCTTTAGGCCTACAGAGACCTCCCCGATGGTGTAGTAGTAACATCGTCGCCTTGTAATTCAAGGGGTCTCGGGTTCGATACCCGGTGGAGGCGAATAGTGGTTCGGATCCCACTTTAAACTGTAGATCTAGTCTCGATTAGCCTATCTGTGGATAAAGTGGACTTAATATATACGTATATATATAGGTACTATTTAGGCCTACATTCTGTAAATACAGTAAGAAACATACTAATTGGCAGTAAAGGGAAATGCACTATTTTTCTCTGACCCGTGCCAAATCCCATTATTTAAAAAACAAGGTACAAAGTTTTTTATTGATTTATATTGGCTTATATACCAAATATATTTCTAGAAACGCAGAATATGTTTGCGCACACATGTTCTTCATCAAATTCCGCAGTTGAAATGAACCTTCAGTTGTGATGTCAATAAATGGAGACCAGATGGAATCTTTGACTGTTCTTTGTGTCCCTTTACACCATATCAGCGGAAAATAATTCTTTGATTTACAAGAAATATATTTAATTAATATTTCTAATAGAGTGCTGTGAACGATATAGCGTAATAGAACATGTCAACGAAGCTTTCAAATATTCTCTTACCACATGACATCACTCCAAAATGCTCAGACTTTGGGAAGTATGGTGTTGTCCAGGATTTTCACACTAGAAGGATAAAACTAAAATTTTGTATTTATTAGTGCTATATATTTTTCATATCTTACTTACTACTATTACTACTGCTTGGGTATTTGTTGGGTCGGCGAGGAGGGGAGGTACAACATCCAACAACCACTCCATGACATACCGTTAGCCAAGATGGTAAAGAGCACACCAAGAGCTTAGTTGCGTACCCATGATGGAGGGTTAATGGGGGTCATAACCACCACTTCGGCTTAGATTTCCTACAAGAGAGAACGTCGAATTCGGTAAAAGATGGCAAAATATAGGAGTTGCGTGGCCGTCATACCTCCCTTAATCCCCTTACAACATTCCTAGGGACGCCACTGAACTTGGTTACTAAAAGGCTAGGTTTGAATTATTGTGGCTATTTGTTAAAAGGACATTACTCCTGCTGAATTAAAACGGTCGTGTAATTTCCTAGTTAACACGATTAAGAAGAGCCTGCTACGGCTTTTGCACAGTATGAAATCGTTTTAATTTAATGCTTTTATCTTTATTAAAGTCTTCTTCCGATCTGAATTGACCATTTTGGCCCGACTAAACAGTTTGAAAGCGGTATTGAATATTTAGTTATCGTGTGCTACATGACGTAAATTGCGGAAGTGAAACGTTTGCCTGCTGGTCTACTAAATATTACACGTAAGCCTAGCTTTTGTTCGCTCAGTTCCGTAAACAAGTGTGTAACCTATCAGAGGTGAAGCGCACTCGAGTCAAAACCACGGGCTTCTATCGTTACCATCAACACCTCCACCGCCAACACACAAAAGCTTTCACCAGCTACTGACTTCACTATTATTTCGTTTCTGCGAGCTTTGAGGCTGCAGTCCATAGAATGAAAAATGGTAAAGTGGAGTTGCATGTTATCCTAAGGATAGAATCAATATATAGATTTCTTTGCTTGTGGCATGTTCTCAACCACCGCACTTTGGAATAAGGAAACCCTTCTTGCGACAAATTCCTCATAGCAGCCTTATATACCATTTTGTGTAAAATGCGAGATTTGCCTCAATAGATTTGATTCATATTTATTGCAGTGTTCGAAGCTACACGGAATTATATATTGTAATTTAATATTCGAAATTTTCAAAATACATTTTTTTTTCAAAAAGAAATGTATTCTGTTATAATTCGGTAGCATGCCCAAAAGGCAATAAGAGATAATTACTTCATCCTTTGATTCGGTATTATAGGTCAAACATATAATAATTGTTGTCTTTTGATTGACTGCTAGGCAGACAGAGAAGCCGATCAAGATAGTTTACGTCACGTTAAGTTTGTACATGTATTAAGGTGTTTCTGTCCGCCGAATATTAAGCTTCTATGTAGGATATTTTGATAAATCTATATGTATCGATTGGTTTCGATTGTTGACTAAACAGAGAAGCGTGCTGGAAGATCGAGAAGATGGAGATTTGCATCATGTAGAGAGTATAGTTCTCCCCCACCCACAATTCTTATCCGAAAGGTTTCGAAGGCATCGAAGCAGTAAACAGGTATATATTTGTTGACTTTCAATAGTGTGGTCCCCAAGACAGACAGGCGTGTGAATCAGAAT
The DNA here is from genome assembly GCF_977018435.1 of Lepisma saccharinum. NCBI lineage: Eukaryota > Metazoa > Arthropoda > Insecta > Zygentoma > Lepismatidae > Lepisma > Lepisma saccharinum. The sequence continues at coordinate 180,093,533 of NC_139229.1, forward strand.
GAATTATGTGGTGTTACACTAGTATTTACTAGATCTTCATTTCTAGAAAATATTAGATTTGTAGTGTCCGATATATCGACAGGCCACTTTTGAGTGAGCGCTTGTTTTTATTTTTGTAAATCGCAGAGCAAATACTCTGTCCGACAACTGGATTTCTGATAATCGACTTTACCAATCGAGACAAGAGAGGTAAGGAGGTGAGGCTCCTACTATTTCTATTTATTTAGTTAACTACTGTTTTTGGTACTGCATGTATTTCGAGAGATGCTTGTAACGCAGAGAGGTGTAAAGGGTGACCTTATGAGAAGAAAAGCGAAGTAAAGTAAAGCAAATCAATCAATCGAATACACAGGCAAAGTAATTCTACTCAATGCTATTCGATGTAAGGAATCATTGTATGAAGAATCAAGAATCGCATGAAATCCGATTCGACGTATTTTCAAACTGCTCGACTCGGTGCATTCGTAATAGCTTCAGAAAGAGTAATTTTTCTTGTCACCAGGGAACGTTTTATTTGAAGTCTAGAATAGAGGAGAAAGGGGGAGGGGAGGGGATGAGACACTCTTTGCCAGCAGCACCGAATAGTTGACAAGTTTCCCACTTCGACCTCCAAAGCTCGCTTACGGCTTTCGTACGTTACTTGGTAAATACTTACCGAAAGTGAATGCATTAGGGAACAATACATCTCATTCTGGAAATATCATTAACGTAGCATAATATCTTGTAGCCAACTAATTGCAGTCGTATGGCGCTTTCGACGGTAGTGCCAAGTACAATACTGCGATGAGAGGCCACGCTTCTTCTGTTATGTTTGTAAAATACGATCTCTTTTGCCTCCCTACTCATAGTAGCTTGAATTTGCGACTCACTTTTTACGCGTCGACAGTATAACAAACTCTGCACTTCATTTCCCTCAATGTATTGCATTACATTCTAGTGTGTGTGAGGATAGGGGAAATGTCAGCGACTTCTTGTAAACAATCAGGTAATATATTGTAGAGATATGGAGACCATTAAACCGAGAAAACCTCGTCATGTTAATATTCACACTTGTTTATTTCCTGAACTTGTCCGACCAGCGAGTGATCCCAAGAATGCGCTAACTTGTAACTTCCGTAAAACAAGGAACTGGAAAGGCAAACGCGTGGATCTAAGCAGGATCTACCGCGTTTGAAAGGTTTAACAACCTTTCGACGCCTAGAATGATAAAAGCAAGCTCCTACCCGGAGCTCGCTCTCTTTTGATTCTGACACTCATCGACGCTACATGGATAACTAGTCCGATTACTCCACAACACGTTACACTGCTAACTACGACGATGGAAGACGGAGTTACCGCTGCCTAGCATGCTACAAGGCGCAAGGGGTCGCTTGGCTTGGTGAACTGAGGGTCGCTGGATAGAACCTTGGAACTGTCACGATTCGGTCTGCGAGAAGCATCAGGACAAGACATCACACACATCTACCAGGTATGAACAAGCGTGAATAACCTTACACCAACTTTCCATATCTCTACCCTCCTAACGGAGCAGGTTCAGCCATCAAATATTATTAAGCTCTACCTAAATGTTTAAATGAAACTTCCCTGTGACCTCTCAGAGCCCAGGAAAACGGGCTTACAACATGGTGGAGGTGCTTCAGGCCCTTTTTGCAATTAAGTACCCTCCTGTACGAATTGCTTTACATTAAATTATTCTCCCCCCCCTCCCTCCCACTTTGGGAGCATTTTAAAGTAAATTTTTAGTAATTCCAACTCATACTCCCACAGTACGCTTAAGATGCGTCAGACCCAGTGACAATTTTGTGTATTACCCTATGGAAAACAACCCCTCTTTTTCTTTTATGCCGAGCTCCCCGTATTCAAGCATCATTCACACAGGAATGAGAACACTTGCTTATACTTATTTGACCAGCGATATATTAATGACGTAAATAACTGTATGCCCATACTTTCATTTGTTCTTTGGTCAGCACGACGAACCTTCGTTTATGAATACGTCACAGATAGCGTTGCACGAACACCTAGATTCCTCCCTCGACCAAATCATAGAGTTAGCAACTGCAATCACAGCAAATCCAATAAATTCACGACCTTTATCCCCAATTCCCTCCCCTCCACTAACACGGTTAAGGTCTGCTAATAGAAATTACCCTCAATTTGTCCTTGGACTAGCAACACCCGACAGAAACCAACCTCAACCCTTAGCAAGTACCCCAGCTCCCGTTTCAACTTCCTCTAACACTGTTAATAGTTCTGGTAACGTAGCTGTACAAATTTCCACCACTAACATGGCCACCCCAATCCCAACTGCGTTGTACCCGGCACCATTTAGCGGAAATGACCCTAAGCACATTGACTCATTTTTCCTCAAGTTCCAAAATGTAGCACACGCCGCAGGATGGTCGGAAGCTAAGCGTAAAGAGATGTTACCTTTATTTTTGACGGACACCGCTTTAACTTATTTTCATGACATACAGAAACGACCCAATTTTGTAGACTTGACATATACCCATATCAAAGACGAGCTAAGTACGCTATTTAAGGGATCATACTTGTCAGCAGATCCTGTACAGATAATACTCCAAAGAAAACAGGTGGTAACCGAACCCATTCACACCTACGTTATTGCTAAAAAAGCATTAGTCCAGCAATACTTCCCGAACGCCACTGAAGAACAAACTCTCTCTTACATCATCACGGGAGTGCGAGCCAAATACATTGGCTGTTTAACCAACAAGCATTTTGCTAGAACAGAAGAATTAATTGCCCACCTACAGAATTTCGAACGCCAGCAGTCATTAATTAATTCACGTATGTTGGAAGAGAAATTGGAAATAGATCAGGTAATTGCACAGGCGAGCTTGCCCCAGACATTCATCCCGACACCACTTCACAGCTGTTCGCATGCACAGGTCTATTCCCCCTCCCCCAGTAATGCACTCAACCCGACTCAGCAGTTTGTACCATACAACCAGTGTCCATCTCCCTTTTTCCCACCATCGACTCATCAAGTCCAAAGTCTACAGTCCAATCCAGCACCCGTAAATAATTCTCACACAGTGTATCAAGGAATGTATCATGTACCGAGCTCTGATAGTGCCCGCTGCGCGGCGACACCAGCCGGAGCCACAGAGAAACACGCTCAAAATGCCGCCTCTGGTGACGAAATAAACAAACTTTCGTCACAAATCTCGACCTTAGCTTTGCATTCAACCGAAGAGATGAACGCCAGTTCTCTTTTCAATCTTTGCTCAAATGTACTGGAATTTGCGAAGACAGCTAATCAAAACGCACATAACAGAGGTTTCAACAAGGGGAATAATAAGTCCTCTTCCTACAGAAATAATAATAATTCTAGAGCTAATCACAGAGGTAACTTTCGATCGAACTCAAGAGGCCAGTTCAGAGGTAATAGTAACAAGAGGTTTCAACGTCGAGATCAGGCTAATCGCGACGATGCAAATATCTCAGCCTGCAGGTTTTGCGGTCGTTATAATCACGAGAGCGACAACTGCTTTTACAAGCCACAACGAGAGAGTAGTTTAAACTAAAATCGTCTTCGACTTGCAGGAACGAAATCGAAGATAATACCAGATTAGATAAAGTTCCTATAATTGAGAGAAATGGCCTATACTTTATTAATAGTAGCATACAAGGAAAACAGGTAGATTTACTTATTGACGTGGGTTCCCAAATCTCAATTTATCCTTCCCACCTTCTCCCTACTGAAAGAAAAACATACAAGGTACAATCCACAATCCAAGGTGTGTCCGGATCGAAACTGAGTGTGTCTGAAATTGTAGTTCTTCCAATCATAATTGGAAAGCGTAAATATTCGCACCCATTTAGAATAGTAGATTCAACTAATGTCCCTCCCCTTTATTCGACAATGCAGCAATAAATTCATTACTTCTTACTGATTAACTTCATGTTAATGTTAGTACAGTAGGTAATATTAGTAATTTGTATTTATATTGTAATATATAGCATAACTATTCTCTATCTATTTTGTTTAAACATACCTAAGGGATTGACACACCATTCTTATACGGGTCAAGTATACCTTTCCGCGGCGGGTCTGTTTACACGACCAAGTGATTTGAGGTATACGGCGGACTCAAGAAGTTTTGAGTTGTTGAATTTCTTTTGTTTACAGAAAATTTGAAATTGAGAAAGTTTTTCATTATTTTTATTGTGTTTCAAATTTGAATTTCACTTTTTAATTCCCTGATGCTATATTTTGTTACCACCTGGAGTTTCAACGAAACTCAGAAGTAGCATTTACTGAAATTTTGTCTTACATTGCATTATATTCAACCACGGCAAATTGCACCGGCCTATCATTTATTAGGAGGCCATTAGAGGCTTGTCAAAGCAACCTTTTAGATACTAATAGCTTGCTTTGCGCAACTCAAATTTTATATTTATTTTAAGGGTTCACAACATAATATTTTTTTACATTTAAACATAATTTAGAACATGCTTGCAACACTTATCTTTGTTTATTAATTCTACATTTTGTAATTTTGAAGTGAAGTCTATTACTGACAATAAATTATTTCAGTTTATCAGAACACGCAATGGTATTCTAATATCAGGTTCAGGTCACTTTATTGTCATTCAGAATTTGAATAATAATTTGAACACGCACAGATCAGTTCAGCTTACCGAAGGCCAATCTTTATTTTTTAATTATCAGGATTTTTCGCAGATTATTGTGGATCAACAAATTTTACACACAAGAATGTTAGCTTTCGAACAAGTCAATATGAAGGAAATTGAGTTACTACCTAATATTCCCAAGAATTTATCTGATTTCACTATTCCCCAATGGACTCCGCTTGAACTTGCTTTAAAACAACTTAATCAATCAATTAGTAAGAACATTTCATTTCAGGAATTAGTCCTAAACCCGTTGCCCATGTCGATATTAGTTTTTGTTATTTGGAATGTGTTATTAACCGCAACCCTAGGATATTATTTGTATAAACATTATCAGCTTTCTAAACAGATTCATTTAGAGCAGCGCAGTAATAATTAATAGGTTGAGGCAACACATTAATCATGGACATTAATATTTTTAATTACAGTTGGATATTTTATTTAAATTTTCCTTATTTATTTTCAAAGAGTTATGGCAATTATTTTATCAATTTATTTTAATCATATTTTATTTTTGATGAGACAATTTAATTTAATTTTAAAAGAAAAGGCAGTGGAAATTAGTTGGTTTTGTGTACATGCATACTTGAATTATATATACCCATCCTATTGCAATTTCCTTTCTTTGTCATAATTTTCCCTTTATTCAACCTAACCTGTCTATACGGAACGCCATGGACAAGCAATGCCTACACCATCCATGGGCATTTTTCATTACGGACATCCGCAGGCAGTCTACTATTACCAGGCAGAAAGACTGAGTATCATTCTACGAGGGAGACATGCAGACATTTTAAGTACTATTTCAAGAAGAGACTCGTCACCACCAATTTGAGGGAGACATGCAGACATTTCTACTTATTACTGCACGAAGACTACCTTTTACAGGAAGGATGTACAACCATACATTCCCCAGTATAGCGGACTACACATTATCAACAACACCTAGTGATGGAGCTAAATAAAATTCCCCTCCACACTGTTTGCAGTTAAAACAACAACTTTTCCCCATCTCCCAAGTTCTACGGGTAATTTACTACATTTTTACATTGCCCCAATGCAGTCAAGACGACAAGCAATCCAGAAAGAAGAGGAAGCAGAGAAAACATACATTCTACAACCAGCAGTTCTGGTCACAAACAATAATTACAGAATTGTGCTACAGTGTTTCTACACATACACATGTGAGCTCCTATCATGTGTATCTATTTGGTCATTTAACATGCATTATGGGAAACAATACTTTTCCATAGCCCTTATACACATTTTCAGTTTTGTGCCATGCATGAGAACCAGTTTTATATGCATTTAAGTTTACATTATACTGCAAGGAAGCGACAAGCATCAGTGGTGTCAATTGACCAGTGCATCAATTAGTGCCTAATTTTTTTTTTACGATGAAATTTTGCACTTTGAATAATAAACGGACATGCAAGCAATAAAAAACACAATTACAGCACTTTCGAACATTTTAGAAAGCATGCTTTAGTGACAATATTTTATGCATATGTTTATTGCATGCAGATATTAGTGTGATATATTTTTTTTTCTTCTCACCAACATGGAATATTGAAAGCGACACATTTGTTCGCAGAACATTTATTTGATATTTAAACTCAAGCACATAGTTTTATCACTTGGAAGATTATTAATTTTGTGTGCAGTCATACAAAGGTATTCACCAAGCCATATATATGTATACAGTGTACAGTTTAATGTAGAAGAGAAAATGGAACGCTATAATTAAGTTTTTACCAGCGACAGTTTTCAGTGTAACTCACTATATGCATTGAATATTGTATAATACTACATTGGAATGTGCAACACAGCCATGCAAGTTCATATATTCAACGATGTTAGGAGTGCACTGGCTACGTAGTTCGTAAAACATACGCACTTTGATATGATCAGGTTTTCACACGGACAAAACAGTGAGATGTGACAATGTTTTACATGCTTACTTACGTGTACTTACTTGTGCACCTTTTTAAGGTTTTTCTATTTTTTTGAAGAGTCTATATCAAGTGCAATATAAACAAACATTGTGAATTTCGTTCTATCTTGCAAAGACGCTCCAGCCAGCCGTTTGCCTCGCGGAAGACACAGAGTCGTTACCGCGTGGCGAGGCATCACAGACTCTTGACTAGGAGCAGGTTGATGAGCAATTATACATAATACACATTACGTACACGCACATGTGATACATTAAGAGTTTTATCACTTAACGACACGAACGTTTGTGATTTCTAGTCCTATAATAGTATATATTATTGTTTTTTACATCGTATAAACATACGAATTTGTTAGTATTAAGGGTATTATTCATTTTAGAGTTTAGGGAATAAAAATTTTCTTTCATTCAGGCTACGGCAAACAAGGGAAAGTTATGTTTTGGTGGATTTTTTTTGTATATTTGGTTTTTTAAGAAAATATATGGAATTGGCGAACCTGAGTCATGTCAAGCTTTGCGATTTGACTTTTAAATTTTCAAAGGAGAAAATTTTTCCTAGGAGGCGCGAACGTATCAATCCATAGGATTGTATGTTTATTTTATTAAGTCTCTCTGAACGCTTCAAGTTGACCAGGGCATTCACTTGTTTTTCTCAGCTGTCTCAAGCCTCTTAGGCATGTTTACAATGCATTGTGTTGTGCCATGCAAACCTCCTGAGCATTCAGGAAACAGGTAACACTTCTGGGTTTGGTGTCAGCGGTTTGCATGGTAGCAATTATAATAAACACGATTCGGCGATTCGGCATCGAGGAAGAGCTCGATGGCCAGGGAAGATAGAGGTGAGACAAGCTGGGAAGTGACTGGACTTTGGGAATTGAGTTCGTAGAGAGAGGAGGTCAGCAAGGCAGGAGGTCGATAGTGGAAGCACGCTTTGGTCAACAAGTTAGAAGCTTACAGAGGACTTCGCTATTTTGATTCAGCTCAGAGACTTCAGTTAGACAGGTAATTATCCTACACCCAGCCATGATACAGGTTCAACGGTTCACAAAATCCAACGAGTTGCCATTGTCTTTTCAGTAGTTTAATTCCTTTGTGTAATTTGTACCTTTCGCATGCCAAGCAATAACTCGTCATGTCACTGACGAGTGGTCTCATCAAGAGGATGAATGATGAGTAGTTTACATCACCCCATCGATTAACTGGTTCAGATCCCTTCATTCTATTGAATGACACGTGGTGACTCTGTAAGATGACATTTCTTCTGATGTTTCGGACGCTGTTCAGATCCTGGGATGTCACTTGGAGTAGGATTTTCGGTGCTGCTACGTGACATACACCGCTGAAAACCACAGGAGGCTGGTGAGCTCCAAAGCCTTCAGGAATGCGTTCTGCTTCCGGCCTCAAAAAAGTCACTGGACTTTTCGAAATTCCTTGAACTCTTGGAATTCCCGAACAGGGGAGGAAACAGGTTGGACATAGGAATAAACTACATTGCTCACAGTCATTCAATATTGAAAATATATAAAAAATGTGTAAAGGAATCGTCTTCTATATGCAAGTGAAAATCATGAGTAAAGATAGGTAAACTAAAATAAAATAAACTGCCCAATAAGTGATAAAAATTATAAAACAAAGTTTGAATAAAGGCTAAAGAAAATAAAAGGCGGAAAATGTCATTTGACGCCTTAACACAGGAACACCATTAAAATGAAAAATCTGACTTCATCAAAAGTAATATATGTATATATTGACTAAATTATATATATATAGCCCCTGGCTTCTCCCAAAATATAAAATAATGTGCAATATAAAACTAAAGTTATGACATGGCACTAAATGCCCTTTGTTGGGACATGATCAATATACAATAAAATAAACGAAAATATCTAGGATTAAATATTGATAAATATATAAAAGTAATATGTAGATGGTGTAAAATATATCCCCTGGTATCAGAAAGTTAACCCGACGAAATCCATTAATATCATGTCAGAAGTGTCAAAGCATTGTAAAAATGAGGAACTGACGAAAAAAAATAATTAACCCAAAATTTGGTAACGTCACAGCTGTTAAAACGGACCTAGCCACAAGTAAATTCGGGATCACGAAGATATAATAAAAGAGTAAATGACATGGCTCCAATGACGTTAAGATCATTAATTACGAAAGATACATAATAAAATGGATGAATAAATCAAGGCGACATAGTGACGGCATTTGTCTCTCTTAGGTAAAAGATGTAAATTTAAAACTGAAACTAATCTGGGTTATTGATTTAGAAAACATTTCTTGGCTATCTGTGAAGTAAATTTACAGTTCTGAGAATAAAGGAAAAAAAATATAAGGCATTGCGTTAAACAGAAAAGAGGAAAAACTTCTCTACGTCATGCTATAGCCCGCCGTGTATTTTCTTTGTCACTTAGCATAAATGCTCGCCGCGTAAGAGATTACACTTGACCCATGACAACTGTAAGCCTCTAAATCCACTCTTTTGAGGTTTTAGCCTAATAAGGTAAACAAAAACTACTTTTTATGGTCGCCTTAGGAAAAAAATTGAAACGGAACCGTAAATGAACATCATGACGCCGGGCCGGGAGAAAATTATAGGATTTCGTATGATATTACTTCAACTAAAGTCTATGACGTGTGGGAGATTAAAATATAAGCACAATTACTCGCTATTACCTACTTTACGAAGATTAACATGAAATTAATCTGTAAGAGGTAATTAAAGTTCATTTGGGAAACTTTTGAAAATTCTGAAGGGACGAGAAAAAAAAATCGCATAAATAAGCGCCCTTGAAGAGGCTACTATTCACACCTCGGTTGGAGGCTACTAAGCCACCTGAGTGTAAAGTTCATCTACAACAAATTCCGCATCCATCCCGACACTAGACGAAAGGAAAGGTGTCATTAAATTCTCTCTCTCCGAGACTGAAATAAGATATGTGTCTTCCGCTAACTCGAATGTGGAGTAGAAACTGCGCACCGAAGTGGTAACTGCGAGGGAAATGCAATTCAGCATAAAGCAGGAACTCGAAGAGTCTAGCTAAAGACATCGTTCATCTCTGCTGGATGTGTGATCTGAGGGGGAGGGGGGGAAGGGGAAAAAGTATATGGCGGCCGTTCTGGATGGGCGGAGCCCCCCGTGAGTGATGACCAATAACAAGAACGTGTTCTTTCTCTGCGAGGAACACGACGATAGAAACTTAGGACTGGTAACGAGGGAGGCGGTGCCAAAGAGCAAATAGGAAGAGGAATAGAGTACCTTTCATGAACTTTTGGTTCTTGATGTACCTGGATTTCATCGAGACAGAGAACCAGAGGAAAATAAAAAGAAGGAGGGAAAGCTTGCTCGGCGCCCCAGGCTAGTACGAACTCGGTTGCATAACGGCTAGGGGAGTGCGTGGAAAAGCAGCTTGATTATATGTCGTCATAAAACATGTTTTGAATGAAAGGGACAATTGGTTCAGAGTGGGGCTGGGGGTCGTCGGTTCGAGACACATCTACGTTTTGTGTTTTCACCGTAACTCCTTTAACTCTTTTTACTTTAACAGGATTAGTTTGAACAGAGCGAGATGAGGTGTTAACATCATCTAACTTTAATGGATTAAGAGTTTGACATGCAACATTAAATGTATCTAGACGGACGGGAGGAATTTCAAGTGGGATAATTACGCTTGAAGTATCTGCTTGGTCATAAAAGGGGTCTGGAAAGGTAAAAACTGACTCAAGATTTCGACATGTAACGGGTTGGGTGGGACCACTGTGCCAAGAGTCGCTATCCGACTGGGATATATTAAAAAAATGTACACTTGAAGACATATTTACTCGTTCCATTTCCCTTGGGCAATTATTTTCCAAAACTTTTAACTTTTTACATCTTCGCTGACAACAAATGAAGGCAAGAATTAACATACAAATAAAAACTAATGTCAACGTAATTACTGAACAAATGATGTACGGGTATTGGAAAGATCTTATGACCACTTCCTTGAAGGATAGGGAATTGACATGAGAGATAAATGCAATTAAAATTAATAAATATAGGAAAAACTGCATCTTGTTGAAATATGTAGCAATTATTGAACCTAAACTTGCTAAAATGACCACAACTGTTATTTTTAGTTATTATTGAGAATAAATGAATTACTTTTCGGCCAATAGATATCAAATCAATAAATTTGATAAATCACATATTTTTACACAAAATAAATTTAACTTAAAATTTTCTCGGGTATTTTAGTTAGTTTTTAGAAACAATGCAATTAGTGCAATGTAAATAGGAATTATTCAAGGAGGGGTCAAGAAGATAAAGTCAAACTGTCGGCCAGGAATAATTTTAACTGAAAATAGATAAAAAAAAATATCTCGTCAAACGTATGAAACTTCACACCTTGCTTATTATTAGCACAAATTACATGGTCTAAATGAGAACTTGGTTCTCTGCTTCATTTTAGTCGGCTTACGCAGACTTCTTTCTTTATTTAAGGCTAAATGTCACGGGGACATTAACATTTCTTACGTTATTAACTATAATAACGGGTCTTTTCACATACTACCGGTAGGTTTAATATACACAATAGAAAAGACAAATATACACTAGATAACGCTCGTGCCGCACTTTCGTTGCTTTAATTAACTAAATGAGCTCACTGACAACATATTTAATTCTTTTTATAACTCATGCATGGATGGAAAAAATGCACATATATTTCAGAGCGTGTTTATAAATAACTTCATATATAAAACATGCAACTGCCTAACAAAATAGTTTTACTTCTACGAGAAAACAACAATGGTGCGTACATTAGGTTTTATACTTTTGGCGAGAAAACGAATTGACATATTGATACTTTTAGGGAAATGGAACGAAAAATAAAATTAAAATAAAATATAAAAATTATAAAAATAAGGTCCACACAGAAGGTAAACAATTACGACATGTGCTTTGGGCTACGTATAGGCGGTTACTGGTTCGAAATCTTCTTCTTGAAGAGATACGATATTCGTTTCTTCCTCACCCCCTGAAGGGCGGTGATAGCGTTTCAACCTCTGTACAGCCACTAAATCGGACACAATCTTGCCGCGTTTGTTTTCATATTCCACTAAATAGGCATTGTTATTTTCCTTTCTTACTATTACCGCGGGCCCAAAATAAACACCTGAAAAGCACTTAGCCGTTTTTGCCTTCTGAGTGGGGTTATATAATAATACCAATTCACCAGGAGCGTAACTTGTTGCTTGATGACGTCTGTCATAATACTTCTTTTGGGACTCAAATCGTTTACGTAAATTTTCTTGAGCTGCGTCTCGTGCCTTGTTTAGTCTTTCAAGTTTGTCTGTGTTCGCACTATTTTCGCAGGGATCTGCGTGAAGCATACTTTCCCAGGGCAGACGGGCTTCGAACCCATGCATGAGGTAAAACGGACTAAAACGAGTGGAATCGCCGCGCGTAACATTATACGTAAACACCGCTGGTTGTAGATAGGTAATCCAGTCATCATGTTTCGGGGTTACAAAATGCTTAATTATACTTTGCAAAATACCGATACCTCGTTCCTCTAAACCGGAAGTATTATGGTGATACGCAGTAACAAATTTTAATTGAATACCGAGTTTAGCACTAAGTTCTTTAAATACAGAGGAATTAAATGAGCCACCCCTATCACTGTTGATAATTTTCGGACAGCCAAATCTTAATATTATGTGCTCGTAGAGAAAGTTACCAGCTGTTTGAGCAGTGGTATCGACCACAGGAGCAGCAATCATATATCGGGTACCAAAATCCATGCATGATAAAATGTATTTACATTTATTTGGGCCACTGGGAGGGAACGGTCCCGCGAAATCTATAGCTAGGCGTTCAAAAGGGCGACAGCTTGGAAAGGTCTGGAGTTCACCTTGTGGCAACCCTGTAGGGCGCTTGTTTGTTTGACAAGATAGGCACTGGCGACATTTGTCCTGTATAAAACGTTTCATATAGGGAAAATATATGCGATTGAGCGCATTGTAATATGTTTTAGTAAACCCTAAATGAACACCACCACACGGGTGAGAATGTAATTGTTCAACTACAGTATGACGTAAGGACTTAGGTATACAAAGTAATTTCTTACTTCCCCCACCCATCTTATGGTTCCTGTATAAAAGACCATTTTCCAGCACATAATAAAAAGCCTGTCTTTCGAAGGGGGATTGGGCGTCATCTGCCCCCTCCAAAACTTTTATGATTTCTGAAAAAAATGAGTCGTCGCGCTGGTGTTTTCCCACATCTATTGATTCATCCTGGAGGAGAAATATACGAGGTTCGCCCAATTCTGGCGATTCGTCGTCCGGGGGGTTGGTTGATTCCCTGCTAATAGCGTCGGAAATATTTTGTGTAGATTTACAATGAACGACCGTGAAGTCGTATGAATCAAGCTCTGCACTCCACCGCGAGAGCTTCGAACTCAAATTACGGGTGGTACGCAAATAACTGACTGCTTTATTATCTGTTACAATTTCGAATTGTTTCCCAATTAAATAAAACCTAAAGGTTTTGAGGGCATACAGAACCGCTGATAGTTCTAGTTCCATGATGGACAATTTTTCTTCCCCTTTTTTGAGTGTTCGACTTGCATATGCTACAGGAAGGAAATCATTATTTGCATTTGGCTGTGTTAAAATAGCACCAAGGCCTTTCAGACTTGCATCACAGTAGACGCGTGTTTCTTTAGAAGGGTCATAGGGTAGCAAAACTGGTGCAGTTATTAAAGCGTGTTTTAAGTTTGTAAAAGCTGTTTCTTGGTCCTCCCCCCATACAAATTTTTTGCCTTTGCCCAAAAGGGACTGGAGAGGTTGGGCCTTCTCTGAAAAGGATGGGACGTATCTACGGACATATGAACATAAACCTAAAAATCGTTTAACTTGTTTTGTGGTGGAGGGGGTGCGGTAAGTCTTAATGGAAGAAATAATACGGTCACTCAAGCGTAGGCCATAACGACCCACCAAATGTCCAAGGGCGAGTATCTCAAAATAACCAAATTTACATTTGTGTGGAGAAATTTTCAAGCCAGCGTTTTGTAGACACTGAAACAATTTTTCCAGTGTTGTCAACATTTCATTAAAGGTATGGCCCCAGGTAAATAAATCATCCATATAGAAGGCGAAGTTATCACTTTGCATTCCGCTACAAGCCAATTGAAGTGTTCGATTCATCGCTGCTGGCGAGGTAATATGACCTTGACTTAAAACATTAAATTCAAAATGACCTAGGTTGGGAATAGAGAAGGCTGTGTACTGTTTACTGTCTTCTGTGAGTGGTATTTGAAAAAATCCTGAACGTAAATCGCAACTAGAATAGTACTGCTTTCCCCCCATATCGTGCAAGATAGACTGAATGGAAGGCATGGCCATCGCATCGAACACAGAGCGTTTATTCAAAAAGCGACCGTCTTGAATAAAACGGTAACTTCCGTCACGCTTTTTCACAAGAATAACTGGTGAGTTATAAGGACTTGTACTATCCCGGATTATTCCCTGTTTTTTCAAATTCTCAATTTGTTTCTTTATCTCTGTTCGCAAATGTACCGGGATCGGATATTGCTGCTTATGGAACGGAGTAGGATCAGAAAGCTTTATCCTGTGTTTGTAATTGGTGGCAAGGCCCATGTCATTTTCGGACCAACTGAAAACATTTTTATATTTTAACAAAAGCTCTAAAAGTTGATTTTTCTCATGTTCCTCCAATTGAGGATTAATGTCAAATTTGGATATATCCACTTGTGGGATATCGTCGTTTTCTGATTCTTCCTTTGTTAAATTAACTGTTACAGAACTATTTTCCTGATCCACCGTTGCCAACTCACAAGATTCTGCACCACCGATCCGAGTACCTTTGCGAATTACAATTCTATAATTCAAAGGGTTGGATACCCAAACAAGTTGTGTAGCAGGGTTGAGTATCGACCTTGGTACCATTATGCCAGATTTAGCCTGAAAATTTGCATCCGGCTCAAGTAAAGTTAAATGTTGTTAACATCGTGCCCAAAAGAAGGAAGGGATAAATACAAAGAAAAGGAAGATGCAAGTATCCAGAAAGGATAATTCTCCTCACTCTCCTACACATACCACTCTGCCTATATTTATACTTAGTATGGGAATTTTAATAGCTGGTGATTCCTGGTGAAACAAATTGCGCAGTGGTTCGGATCCCACTCAGTGGGCGCGATTGGCCTATATGTATTTTTCTGCCTTCGTGCCGCTAGTGGGCATCCAATCTAAAAATGGACAAATGAAGATAATTTTGAAGAAATTTGATCTTCCCTGGCATACCCTTCTGTGACTAGAAAAACAGCATGGTTAACTTAAATATTGCTCAATATAGGGTCATTCCATGTCAACCTTGACATCTCAGAAGTTGATCATTTTTGGTGCAGTGGTAGTACCAGTAACGTTGACGAAAACTGGCAAATTTCAGATTTTTTCGGCTCTTAGTTTTCGAGTTATTGACTTTAAAAGAAAGAAAAAATCCCAGTTTGACGACATTTTGAAATTTTTAAACAGCTGTAGATAAAAAAACAAAAACTATTTGACCTAGAGAGCTCAAATTGGTGTCATTCTATTCTGCATTTAATGCACTTTAATTTTAAATGCAACATGACTGTGGTATTTGAATTTTATATTTTTTTAAAAACTCAAAAGAAGTTTTTTGAAAATCTCAAAAACACCATTTTTAATTTTTTTGAAAGAAAAATGTTTTGAAGATATCAATTGATTATTTGTGTGCAAAATTTCATAACCTTTAGAAACCTTTGTGGAATTTAGTAATTGAAATGCACTAATCCAATGAGTTCGTAATGGTCTGGAATGTCGTATCAGTCTGCTTCATGCGCACTTTGTTCATGGAGCGGACCGATCAATGTTTTAAAATAACTAAGTCACTTACCGTCAATCATACGCCATGCTGACTCTGTTTAATTCCGAAAACAATGAGACTGCGTACTCCTCCACGTTGGAAGCGAATGACAAGGGTATTTTACACTCAGTTTAGCTGTCATTTTCAATGCAGTCTCTCCTCGACTTGATGTTTCATTTATCCGACTGCGCACGGACACAATCTGACCAAGAGATAAAAATGCTGAAGCAGATTGTTTGTCTATGACGAAGATTTATCTTACAGTCCACGAACGTCCCGCCCATTGACAAGGTTCCAATAATCTAATTTCACGCTTCCAGTCAGCAACCAAATATTGGCAATCCATTAATCACGCTCGACCGTAGCATGGCCGCTGTCAGAAGCATTGGTTGCACGACAACAATTTATTGGTATTACCGCCCGGGAATTAATTTCGAAACTAGTTGCTGCGTACACTGATTGCACTCAACATTAGCGACGTGTCTATTTTTCAACACTGCGTTTCTATAATAGAGGGAATAATTTACAGAGTATGAGGTTATTTAGCCATCAGCAGAGGCATTCTCTACGCCCACTTCGCTTGCTTACGCCTAATCTACATATTGCGTGCGTGGAGATGTAGTTCACATAGCCTCATTACTCTATGTAACGGAAATGTGCTGTTTTAGGGGTCATATTATACATTCAAACCATAAAACAAACTATCCGAATTTCACTCACTTCGTGATTTTCACACCGGCTGTTCTTATTTATAGAGGCCCACACGAATATAATATACAAATTAGCCATCAAGACATTCATTTGGGGCCTTCCCGATGGTGCAGTGGTAGGAAGCGTCGTCGCCTTGTGTAATCAAAGGGTCCCGGGTTCGATACCTGGTGGAGGCACAAGTGGTTCGGATCCCACTTTAAACTGTAGGTCCAGTCCCGATTAGCCTTACTGTGCATAAAGTGGACTTAAAACACCAAATAAATCAATCAATACATTCATTTATTTCATTTATCATGCAACGGACGTTTCTGAAAAAGGGAAATAAAATCTTAAAATCTAAGCATGTCTCCATTGAGGCCAGCAGTATTAGCTGAAATCAAGACCGTAAGTAGAAGGTTATCTTGGAGGGAGGTTGGAGTTCACTGATTCATATGTGCGTACATATTATTTATTTATACTGTTATATACGTATGTTAGCGGAGATATCTCGAAACCTGTAAGCCGGCCCCCGTGGCGGAGTGGTTAGAATATCGCGCTACGATGCCAGGGATCCCGATTCGAGGGGTTCCGATTCGATTCCTGGCCTGGGCATGGATGTTTGTGAGTGTCCATTCATCACTCGTTCCCATCTTCGCAAATTAGCCAAAAGTGTTACAGAAAGAGAAGTAAAATAGAGCAAATCAATCAATCAATCAATCGAAACCTGTAAACTGAAAATGGACTCCTCCGAGGAAGTCAGAGGGTCCGGAACTACCTCTGCTCGCTTACAGCAACGATTATGTTTGTTTTTATTGTATTTTCAGCCGTGCTTGTTCCAGTTGACGTTAATTGCGAATATGAGGTTAAAGGATGATTG
Organism: Lepisma saccharinum; assembly: GCF_977018435.1. Taxonomy (NCBI): domain Eukaryota; kingdom Metazoa; phylum Arthropoda; class Insecta; order Zygentoma; family Lepismatidae; genus Lepisma; species Lepisma saccharinum. Next base: position 180,110,612 of record NC_139229.1, read on the forward strand.
GGAGGAACAGATGAAAGAACAAACACTCGAATTGCCAGAGATCAAGAAGCCAGGGGTGCCAGGTTCGAACATAAGGCATGGGAGTACCAAGGAGGTGGAAAGCGACGTAAAATAACCGAAGAGAGAATAAAGTCAGTGGCTATTTCGGGGTCAGGTGGCTTCTTCCTTTCAGTTTGTACTTTTTCCTTACAAAGTGCTCTATATCTTATTTCTACAGCATTTAAAATTCCGTTTTTGAAACGGCATTTGCTACTCTTGTGTCTGTTGGAATGGAAGAAGGTTTTTCAGGTACACGACTTTGTCGACTGACAAAGGCTATCGTTTGTAATTTTTCACAGATTAGTCGTTGTAAGTAGAGTCACAGGCGATGAGGAGATTTTAATAGCAAATGTTCAACGACAAGTTCTGCCACCGCCGTAGGGTTAGGCAACACACATAACGCCTTGCAGGGAAGTGAGTATTTCAGGACATACGTGTTCCATTTTTATTGCTGGTGACTGCATTGCACATGAAGTGAACTAAAGAGAAGTGTATGTAAATAACCCAGCAAATGGTATTGATATTTGGAAATAAAGTAAATTGTCCTACATACTTTGTACTTGATTCCTCTTGTTTTTTTGTTTTACATAAATAGCCCATAAACACCATAGAGAGAATACTAATTAGAAATTGCATATTTTTGTTAGGGCATATTTGTAGAAATGTTAAGTCAATATTCTATTTTTTATTTTGCACGTTTTGTAATTTTCAGGTCATAGAAATCCCAGCTCTATTAATGGAACTATAACTCAAACTGGATTTGTCTAAAACTCGTGCGGTTAATTCATTGTAAAACCTAAGTAAGAAACTGTTAGTGGGGTGCCAAGTAATTGGACCACGGTGGCTGCGAGGACTCCGTTGAGCGAAGTCTGTTCGCAGTGGGCGTCGTGGGAGGCCCTTCATCGCGGCCGTTTGTGGCCGAAGATATTAAGCCCCGCTTCGCCATCTAACGTTTGTCGCCCGGTAATTGCGTTAGGGTGGGGAAGGTGTGGTAGGTGAGAAAACGCTTCCCGACCTCCAATTAAATTGAATTTCTCTCGTCTGCTTCACCTGGCGAATCCGATAATCGCAAAACCAGCGAATTTGATTGTGCACATTTTGAGACAATTTTAAATCGGAGAAATTCGGATCTGGAGCGTTCTTCCTTAACAGTGACGAATTGGATGAACGGCGTCACACTATGATCCTCAAACCCAAATGTAAACTTGAATATAATGTTTTGGAGGTACAACTTCAAACACATTTCTCTTCTGCTAGCTCGTTGCAGTTATGAAACGCCCACAGGGAGGGTGAAGGGAAGTCCTTAAAGCAGTGCTTCTCAACCTGCGTGAGCCTGCGGCCTTGTAAATTCATTTTTTTAAAACTCTATGCCCCGATTCCAACAATATTACTCGTAAAAATATTTCTATTTTTTAAACTTTATAACTAACTAACTAACTCCCTAGCCTTCTTAAACCCGAAGGTTCATGGCTGCAGCAACACAGGCCTTCCATCTTTCCCTATCTTGAGCAAGTTCTATATACTCTTTTCCATCCCTACCGATTTCCCTTAGGTCCATCTCAACGTTGTCCCTCCATCTTCGTCTTGGCCTTCCTACAGGTCTCTTACCATCAGGTTTCCCAACAAGAATCCTGTGAACTCCTCTTTCCTCTCCCATTCGTACTACATGGCCTGCCCACCTAAGTCTTCTTGATTTAATTATTCTAATAATATCTGGACATGAATACAAATTATGTAGTTCTAAATTATGTAACCTTCTCCACTCACCTGTCTCCTCATCCGTTTTAGGTCCAAAGATTTTCCTAAGGATCTTATTTTCAAATACTCTCAATTTATGTTCCTCTTTCAATGTAAGGGACCAAGTTTCACTCTCATATAATACTACAGGCAAAATTACTGTTTTGTATATTTTAACTTTTAGTTTCTTAGATATTAAACGAGAAGACAAAAGTTTATGAAGAGAGAAGTAACATGCATTTCCTGAATTAAGCCTACTTTTTATTTCCTCTTTAATATAATTTTCATTTGTTAATATTACTCCTAAGTATTTGAATTTGGAAACTGGTTCAAACGAGTTGTTATCAATAATTAGATTTTGATTATTACCTAACACTTGGTTTCGGCCTGTAAGCATATATTTAGTTTTCTCTTTGTTAACTTCCAAACCTATCTCTTTAGCAGTTTTGAAAAATATTTTAGCATTATTCTTAATTGCATTCACATCATCCCCCAGTAAGTCTACATCATCTGCATATGCTAACAACTGAGTCACACCATTTAATTTTAGTCCTTCTTTAGTTTCTTTTACCTTCCTAACAGCATATTCTAAGGCAAAATTAAAGAGCAATGGAGATAATGCATCTCCTTGTTTTAACCCATCATGAATTGTAAATTTGTCAGACATATTAATACCCACACGAATTTTACTTTCTGTTTCACTGGTGCATATTTTTATCATACTAACAAGCTTCTTAGGTATTCCAAACTTTTAAACTTTATACGATAATTAATATGTACCCAGGGTGGAATTTGTATGGGGGATGGGGTACCCCCTTCTGGGTACTTGTGTCCCCCCTCTGCTTGATAAATTTTATCCATGGCGGGGGGAAATGTTATATGGCATAAAGTCAAAATTTCATGCTGTCCCTATACAGTCAATAGAATCCCCCCCCCCCACTGGAAATTTCTTAAATACCACACTCTATGTACCCTTGAAATTTCTATCTATAAATCAATTATGGCATAATCATAGATGCTATTAGTTCGATTACGTGTAGTCTTGTTGACAAATATAAAGTTTGGATTAAATTAGTTGAGAACTGGATCTAATGGAATCTTTTAGTCTCCTCTGACCAATATCATTAAATTAATTTAGTAAATGCTGATTTTCTTTGCATGTTCCATTTCGGAGACCAAAAAATTCAAATTATACAATATATTTGAACTTAAAATATGTATATTTATTTATTAATGAAAATTGCTGTTCAAACTAATTAGATCATGACGCCCATCCGCCAGCTTCCAAATTTGGAGGCGGGACGCAATCCCCCCCCCGTTAGATTATTTGGTTTCTCACCAGCATTGGCGAGAAGGAATTTCTTATTATCGCAGTGGAAACCCGAACGAAAACATACTGTTTCATAAGATCTTGTTAAAGCACACATACTTCCATTAATATTGACTAAGTAACTTATATTTCCCGCACTTGTATTTCATTCTTTTCCTTTAAAAATAAACAATCTACTTTTGTACATTGGCCAGACTTTGCAGAAATCATTTCTTTATTCGGAAACATTTTTTATACGGTATATCCTTTCCCACTATATTCATTGAATGTTTAACTCTATTTAAATCTAATATGAGATGATAAAATGGGCGATCACGTAATTTCTAAATGTCAACGGGGACATTTTTTTATTTATTTATATTAAGTTTTAACGTAAAGAGAAGACCCCCTTCGCTGATCATTATTTTATTCTCATAATTTAAGTTTAGTTTAGACTATTTACATGCTATTTCTCTTTGATTCCCCTCTAGCGACTATTTTTTTTAAAAAAAAAATTAATGCTTCTTGCAATCCCCTACCAATGTCAGTCCTCCCATTAACATAACGCCTACTAAACAAATACGCAGGAGCACTCTTTAATTGCAAAGGAATGCGTAAGTTCCCCCTTTTTCTCCTCGCTTCCGGTATAGCGACATCAGCCAAAAATACGAGCAAGTTGGAGCAGCCAGCATGTGGGGACTGCACTGCATCGTTTTGGGTGACGCCGATTAGAACGGTGGCTTTGCTTTGTTTCATCATAACGGAAAGGCGAAAAACATCGTTGGTTTTCGTTGATTATTTCTTCCTGGTGCTGCCAAGGGGAGATTGAAATGTCAGCCTTGCGTAGAGCCGCTCCAAACGCGGAGTAGAGTTCGCGAAACTGCAGATTTTTTTCTTCCTACTTTCAAAGGGCAAGGAGAGGAAGATTAATCACGGGTAGAAAAACAAAACATGAAATTAGAAATGTCCGTCAAAGAGAAGTGCTTGAAACTAAGAAAGAACTTTCAAGGGAATTCTTGCGTCTATGTGGCCAGTTCGTTAGTTTCTTAATTCTCGACTCCGTGGTCTAATGGTTAACGTAACGTGATACGAAATCGGGATTTCTTTTATCCAATCAATGACAACGCATGTACAGTCACGGACACTTCTGAGTTCTAACGATCCCATTCTAAGTCAGTGAGAGGGGTGTAAGGGGTGCTCATTCAACGCAGTGCACCCAATAGTCAACCTCACTTACACGTAGTACGCCCTGGACTGCACACTAACGAGGCTCTGGCGACTGGCCCCATGGCCAGTATAATTTTGTTTTTGTTGTCCTGTTTTGTCCGTATTTGTGCTGAGTGCTCCTTTACAGCCTCAGCTTTTAACTGGTCAGAATATTTTATGATTTTAGTTATGCAACGTTAGAGTTGTTATGTGTAACGATAAGGGGCTGGACCCCGTATAATGTGACGAGTGCAAAATAGCCTTAGTGCTGACGCACCCAAAATTTTAAATTCAAATTCAAATTCTAAGTCAGTGAGGTCGTTACAACCAATAAGTACCCGCGACCGTACTTTTCCTATCTTTCCTCCAGGTCATCCATTACCATCGTTCTGATTCCCTCGGTTGAAGACTGGATGTACAATGTACAATCACTGGTAATAAAAATGGGACACCTAGATCCTAAAATACTCGTTTCCCTACAAGACGTCGTGTGTGTTGCCTAACTCTACGGAGATAAGTGGATTGTAATAGCAAAATTTCAATGGCAACTTCTACCATCGCCCTAGAGTTAGGCAACACACACAACGTCTTGCAGGGTATAGAGTATTTAAGGGTCTGTGTGTCCCATTTTTTTGCCGGTGACTGTACGTACAGCAACCCACTCGAACATTCAGCCAAATAATTGGGAGGGAAAATATGTACTTACTGACGGATTGAATTGTTTGTTTTATTTTACTTCGCTCTTCTACAACTTTTCTCTAATTGCGAAGACGAGGATGAAGAGTGATAATATGAAATTGATGAAAGGACAATCACAGATATGCATGAACAGGACACAAGACAACACAATACACACAGAATATACTGGCTGTGAGTCCAGACATTAGAGCATCGTCAGTCTGCAAAGTGCTTTCCAGGGTGGAAGGGAGGTTATCATTTGCGCCTCTTCCGAAAGAGTCACCCTTTACGCTCCATTCATCAGGATTGCTTTTATTGTAGCTTGTTTAAATTTTCTTCGAAAGTTTATTTCACTTAAAACAAGAAAGATCTCTATTACATTTTTACGGAAGCGAAATATATTGGTTATTTAGTAACATATCTATTGAACAGACATTCTTGGCAGTCGCTATATTAAGTACACCATTATGAAGGTGCCTCCTAACGAGAAGAGGGATTATATATATTATAGTAAATTGAGAAATATATAAAAGAAGAGTTCAAATACTATAAAAGAAATAAGTAAAATGTTGTATATAGTAAATTAAAATAATTAAGAATATGGCCGCATATGAAACGTTTAGGAAAGTTATTAAGTAAGCGAACAAATTCAGAAATCTATCTCTTTTGATTTCTCTGACGAGGAGAACATCGTCAGTGTTTTGGTTGTTTGTCCCCGGTGGCGCTGTGTCAAATTAGACGCCCCGAAGCACCTTTCGGTTGCGCTCTTGATTAGTCGCACTGGGCCATTGGTAGCGCTTGTTATTAGCGATCCTGGTTATTCCCCTTTGGTCGTTAAATAGGAGGTGGCGCTATTGTCAGTTTAGTCGACCCTACTCTTTCTACAAGTATAGCTTGTATTGTTTGCCAAAGAAGCGGGGAAAGTGAGCGCATAAATAAGATTACGCTTTAAAAAAAGAAAGATAATAAATAAAAATAATAAAAGAAGAAGAAGACTTTTCCATATTAAAAGAAGAAGAAGCCTTCTCGATTATCAAAGAAGAAGAAGCCTTTTTGATAATAAAAGAAGAAGAAGCCTTTTTGATAACCAAAGGAGAAGAAGCCTTTTCGATTATACACACACACACACACACACACACACACACACACACACACACACACACATATATATATATATATATATATATATATATATATTTATTTTCTCTGTATTTTGTATAGTTCTCAGAATATAGATCCGCATTTAACTACATCCTCTTGGCTATAAAACGCTTTCTTATTTGGAATTCTCAAATAAAGAACCTATCCCCCTGAGATTAAGATATCTGTAGCCGTGGTAAATAACATTTAAGTAAGTACCCACAAGGAGCGTAGCACAGCATTCGAATCCAAGATATCTGAGATTTCATGGCTAGCTAAGCCATTCTCATTAATCTTGTCGTGGTGCATTTTAAAATAAATTCAATCAACACAGGAATATACATGCTTTCAGTAGATTGTCCATATCCATAAAGAATTGCGGTAAGGAATTTTAAGATATAAAAGCAAGGCATTGTATGGACTGGAAGTGGATATGCCACCGAGATTGAACTGGTTATTTTTCCCAGTACGTTGTTTTTCCACGGTCCAGAACTTTTTAGCATGTTTATGACACACCATACTGCCCCCATGAGTTCCATCAAAGAGAAAAAAAATGACTCGTGGTTTCGCTTTACGTAAGGATTTGTAAGGAAAGCCCGTCCCTTTACAAAAAGTTATGACCGAGAGGTCTTCAGATCTCATAAACAATCAGGAAACTCATTCCATACCGAGGGAACTGAACGCCACACAACTCCCTAGAGCGCCACAATAACGTTATGATTAAGTAGCTGTAACTTGAAGCAATTTCTGTGAAAAATTCGGGACGTGGTGTAGAATCAAGAGAAAATTGCCATTGTTATGAAATCATTAACATACACCCTAATATTAATATATTTCTTGGATACTATTGGATATTTGTTTTGCCAGACATTCGAGATAATGGTAATAAACAAGAGGAAATACAAAAATAAAAGTTGCCGCCCCCGTGACGGAGTTGTTAGAACGTCACGCTACGACGCCAGGGGTCTCGGGTTCGAATCCCGGCCTAGATATGGATGTTTGTTAGTTTCCATTCATCAATTTCATCATGTCATCACTCGTCCCCATCTTCGCAAATTAGCCAAAAGTGGCACAAGAAACGAAGTAAAATAAAGCAAATCAGTACAAAGAAAGGTTGTTTTCTAGGATAGGGTGTAACTTCTTGGAATTTAAGCGTGTTTTTGAGTAAGTTGCTAACAAGATAATATTATCCTTACTGTATTAATACTCTTATGTCATCAACAATAATTCGTCGTATGAGAATCAGAGGAACGTGACTCCAAAAATGCAGCTTTCGGTTTTGTTTAACGTATCTCTTCCGAAGATGTGGGGCCAGATCGACGTATCTCTCCATCTCTAATCCTTAGCGGTAAGATTGAGTCACGTATCTACAATTTATTGACTTTTGTCTCCTTCCTGTAAATGTCATAAATTGGAGTTGCGTCCGTCTGGTTCTCACACGACGAATTTCAATCTTGTTTTAACCTCATAGGACTGGCCACACTTTCCTATTTTTTGACTGCCACCAATCGTCAGGGTAAGTGAATATGAGGATATTCTTGCACGGGAATTTATGTATCAATCCATTTCATCTTTGATAGTTGGCTGGTGATTTTATATGGAAGCATAATACGATTTGAAAGTTCTCCAGTTAGTGTAGTCGAATAGGGTGCTACCGCAAGTCACGGTGTTGTCTCGCCAAATTCCATTTAAAACTTGAGACGATAACGTGTTGAAAACAAGACAGACTTCTGATTAAGTGAGACCGAGACCTTCTATAATAACAAAGTAGAATGTGAGTTGTAGGATGAATTTTCTCTGGATCATTTAGCTTGACTATGTATTCTATAATTTGGCTGACTGGAGCAACTGCGAAAGTGATTTTTTTCGGTTGTTCCTTTCGCTCTTATTTATGTGATTTTCCCGTTCGCGACTGTTCCTTTCGCGCTTAATCGCGCTTTTGGTTTCGCGCTCAATCTCGTTCACGTTTCTTCGTTTATTTAAAAACAGGCTTCATTTGTTTAAGGTACGATTTCGCATAAGGTCCACATATATTTCGATTGAGAACGGGTGTTCTAAGTCTATTATTCAGCTAGATAAAGTTTATTAAAAATATCATTTATAAATGTGTTTCGATTCTCACGTACTTCTTATGGAGATGTTCGGCACTTTTCGTAAAAATTGTAGCTTCGTCTGATCCAATACCGCGTAGATCTCCCTCTCCGAAAAAATAACACTACATAAGTTTCTAGGTAAATTTTCAGTAAAAAGTTGGGTATCTCAATATTTTAACATTATTAGGATATGTTGAATTGAATTAACCGCTTTGCCAAGTCAAGATTTCAGTATATTTGACCCACAGAAAATGACAGGCGGAAAAGTACATCTGATGTCAAATATGTATATATCATAATGTAATCATTACTATTCCACCGCAAAACTTGCAACAACGGCTTTGAAATATAAATATTCATAGAATGTAACAATAATAAGAAATGAATTGGTGTTTGCTTTACTGTTTTAATTATAATTAGAAGTAGAGACGTTAAACTATTTTTTTCTAACCTGTATGCGCAGTATCAAAAACAAGATGATATTCGATTATGCTCTCGCCCTTAACGAGATTGCAAATGATATGTTTCTAGAACCTGAAAGAGTTTGAAATCGAAGCGAAACGAAGAGGGAGGAGAGAGAGGTAGGGAGAGAGAGAGAGAGGGAGAGAGGCGGGAGCGAAGGGAGGGAAAATAGAGAGGGAAATGGGCAGAGAGAAGAGAGAAAAGGAGCGAGATAAAATGGAGAGACTACTCCCCTCTCTCTCTCGTTTCTTTCTTCCTGTCCTCTCTCTCTCCTCTTTCTCTCTCTCTCTCTCTCCTAATTTTTTCTCGCCACTAGAAAGAGAGAGAAGAATATGTAAAGAAAGTGTGTGTGTTAGAAAGTGCGGGAGGGAGGGAGAAGCAGAGTGTGGTGGAACAAGATAGACGTCCACGTTTGTGGGACGAAATTATATTGTGTCAAATCTCGTTTCGTCTAGGTACCATTCCTACTAATTTTTACTTCAATCACAGTGGCAATGATTACTCCTGTATCTGCTTGATTGCGTTCTCAGCCATGTTAAAGAGGAATACGGGTGTGCCATGCTCTCCCTCCCCCACAGAAAAGTTACTTCCATATTCTTGCCCCCTCCCAATTTATTAGAAAGGTATTTTGGCCGTTACTATATGCAATATTCTGTGTTCAATTTCGACTTTCAAGATTTTCAATTTCTACTTTTTTCGTCGCTTCTGGACGTCACTAGGTCCACGTCTTGGCAAATACATTCATGTTCTTGGTCACATGCACCTTTCAAAGATTAAACACCAAATATAATCCATATGGCGCGATTATAGCCATCAACGCGTTGATTATTCCACTCTAGGTGCCGCTGTGGTGTATCGGAAGTGACGTGGAACCAGTAAGAAAGGCGGCGCAGAAAACAGAGCCGAAAATGAGGCCAATCCTTTAAAATCCCGCCTCTTCCCCCTGGAACCTACTTTTCCCCACTCCCGCAGCGCCGAAACTTAGATCGATGCCGTCGCCCCCTGTCGCATCCCCGCGATGTTTATTTTCACTGTCTTCGGCGATGCCGTTATGATAACACGAGCGCTCTCTAATGTGATTGTTTTTAACCTCATTGGTAATTGCTGTCGCGCTTCCGTCTATCGATTTCACTCACTGGTGAGTTCGCTGCTGCCATCTGTTGGCGTGGATATGATCTGGGAAGGCAGAGTCCCCATCTCTTGGCGGGTCGAGACGATCGAGATAAGACGAAGTGGCCTAGCATCTCTCGGATTTTCTTGAGAGGCACTTTTTGAAGACGCTTGCATTTTTCGTTTAAAGTAAGATAGTTTCATTTTCGCTCTATAAAGACGCCAAGATGGTCTAAAATAAGAAGACTTTTTGCACAGATTTTTCAGGTTCGAAAGGAAGAACGAAGTAACTCTTCGGCATTTATAACCCAAAATATATTATTGCTTTCTTTATTTCTTTCTATTACAGCTATTTTACTTCTTTTTTTTAAATCTTTGGTTAATCGCGACAGTTAGGATGAATGATGAACAGATAAAATTGATAACAGGACAGCACAATGATACATCCATTTCCTAACGAGGATTCGAACCTGGCATCTCTGGCTTTGTAGCACGTTACACATCGCTGACTACTCCCCCACGGATATCGACAAGCGGATTATTGCTGTAGCAACACAAGTCATCCGGCGCATTGGTTAACGCTTTGTCCTTGTAATCATTAACATTTATTCTAAGCATTCCAATAATCCTATAAATCTCTTCCAGCGTTGAAACTTCTCAGAAAATTCGTTGGTAATCACTAGAGCCCGGAAGTTTGGCAAAATGCCTCTTTTTATTTACTGCATATATTGATAAAATTTTTCCGGATATATGTTTTTTATGTTGTTTCGAATGTTTTAGAAGCCTTTTCATTTTGCCTATTTTGCCTATTTAGGACCCCACTGCCTATTTTTAATTATAATGCCTTTTTCTTCCTTTTTCAATGAAATTTGACCTTTTTTTTAAAAAAAATGTTGGCATTTATTTTTCTTCCGTTTATTACGTGAATAATTTTCGCCTTATTTAAGTAATATTGAACTCACGTATGTTTCAACATTGCTGAAGGAGAAAAGTGTGAGAAAAAAGTATTTCATGCTCAGTTAGGATATTGCCTTTCGGTTAACATTTCCTTGTGCATGATTGACTGCTGAAGTGGAGAGATTGATTTCGAACACAAAGAAGATATTTCTGAAATCTCCCTCTCGAACCCGAAAATTTCAGGAAGTTACGCCTGAGCTTAGTTTTCCTCCGTAACCAGTCTTGACAAGATGGGGAACCTGGATATCAGCAGCTATATATTATGCTAACAACCTTGAAAAAATCAGTGAGGTGATCGATGCTCATCCAGAAAATGAAGCGGCTTCAATTCATGAAGTGAAAAACTCCTGTGCTATTCAGAACTGAAGAATGAACTGTCGTTTATTTTTGCACATTATTGTGCATTGCCAGAGACAATTACTAAGCTAGGAAAAAGAGGTGAGACTCTTGTAGCATCCATGAAAATCTTCGAGGAATCTATGCAGCAGATGATGGAAGTACAGGAGAAAAGGGGTCAGCTGTTGCGGAAAAGTGCAAACGGTGAGTGAGTGCAAATAAGGACTTGAAACAATTGAAAACAATTTGTGATATTCTAAAAGATGAAAATGCTGTTACCAAAATGAGTCCAGCTACATTAGCTTGTTCTATGTATGCTCCAATAACTTCTGTCGAAGTAGAAATATCATTTTCTATTAAGAAAAACATTCTCTCTGACAGACGACTATCAATGAATGTTGAGAACTTAAAAAACACCTTGTAGTTATGTGCAATCAAGACGGAGAAAATTGAAATGCTGTTCCCAATGTAGATTTTAACATGTTGCCAGAAATTATATATAAAAGTAAGCGACTTCCAAATGTGCCATTTTTTCGGTTTATTTTGCCTTTTTTTTCATTTTTAGTGCCTATTTTCCACATTATAAATGCCTTTTTGCCTGCCTATTTTAACGAAAATAAATGCCTGAACTTCCGGGCTCTAGTAATCACCTATGCATCATCTTCTGACGTATTTACCAGAATTTATCATAATTATAACTCTGCATTAACTAATTAAAATATCCACACTCCGCTAATGTTATTCCCTTCCTCAACATAATCCTCAACTCGTATATTAATAATTTAAGGAATCATATATACTACCTGGCCTGTTTTTTCTGTACTTATTATAGACTTTTCCAAAATGGCAAATCCAATACTCGGACTACATTTGGATTGCGTTTTTCAAATTTCTCTATCCCGAAAACCTATATTTTGACTTTAAATTTGACTTTTTAGGTCAACTGTATCAGAAGATAAAACAGACTAAATGAGCAAACAAGGCATTTAGAAAAATGCTCCTTTAAATGTCGCACCTAAATAAAAATGTCTACCCAAGATTTTCTGTTACTCCTGTAGGAGTGAAATACAGAAATTCTATGGATCAAAATATTTCTATGGGGGTATGCGCTGGATCCAGGACTGTTTTTTCACAGGCGAAATTTCAGTGCTTTCATTGAGGGCAAAACATTGCAAACTACTATTTCTTTCAAATACATTTAGTGCGAAAAAAAATACTTAAGATTATTCAGAAATAATAAAAAAGAAGTTCTAGTTATGACTCACATAGGCTACTATTTGTATTTCAATTTTGGTTAAGTTACGTCACTATTCTCCCTCACTAGGTGAATCGCGACGATGCGAAATATGTAAAAGAACGAACAGAATGGAACGTCGGTCCCTTACGCAGGATTCAAATCTAGGCCCCTATTTTCCTAGAGCTGTGCACTAACTAGTACTCCACGGAGGCTGTGTTATCAGCTGTTTTGGTTTATTATTTATACCCTTTTCTTATCATTGGAACGATGAAGCCTTAGTCCCTCCTTGCCATTCTTAAATCCCATCTATGACATCCCGGACAGTTGCCACCCCAATTTCGTCAGTTACTTTCGCTGTTGAAGACTCTGGATTTTGGGTTCTGACCCCAGGGCGTGGGTGGGTTATTAACCTATAGCGGTAGAAATTTTACATTAAGTCTAGGCTGTTCGGGAAAAAGCATTTAAGTCAAAATGTGCAACTTTACAGAAGATAGTTAGCCAACATTACAGACATGATATACATGTTAGATCATCATTATTTAGCGTCTTTACACGTAAAATTATAATAATATTTTCTTTAATTAATTCAGTGTGACTTGGATGAGAGCGATAGAAAAACTTTGTGATTTGTGTGCATTTTCCCGAACACCTAAGGATATATTGCAAAGAAGCAATAATGTACATGAATGTTGCAAAACTGACGTTACTCTTTTGTTTCTTTGCAGGGACCTCAGCGTCAACAACATCACAGAGCTTGAGGAAACGGACTTTAGCTACCTCACCACCCTGCAGGATTTGTAAGTATATTCTAAAGTAGACATACATAATTGTAGCTTATAGCTACCAGTTATTCAAGAATTAGCTGGCGAATTTGCAATGTTAGTTCCACAAAATTCCTGACACCGCGACCAGTTTTTCAGCGTTCCTTGGCAAAAACTTCCGATTCGTGTAATGCAACTTGTCCATAAACATCCCTTTGACCAGTTAAACTATCAACTACTAATTGAGCAGAAGAAAGTTATTCCTCTCACTCGTAGATCGCAGTAATTGATTGATTTTAAGCAGCAACATCGACACCAGCATTGTAGTAAACAGATCTTTAATTTTAAACAGCTAAGTATGAATCAGACGCAAAACAAAACAGTCTTTTTCACATCCAGAGGTTATTTGTTGTAATTTTGGTTGATGCGTATGAATTCATGAAATATATCAAGAAAGAAATCCAATGAAACGAAGTGAATATAGGTAGTCCGCTGGATACTTTTCTTTCCGTCAACAAATTATCGGATTACATTAACTTACAAAGTCTAAAACACATGTGTGGGTTAGTTGACTTACACCTTTGCCGGTTTTTAATGCAGTGATCCAAAATGAAAGCAAACGGCGGGTCCGTCTGGCCGTGAGAGACTAGACTAAGGACTCGAAAAGTAGCAAATCTGGATATCAAAAATTGCATTGAAGAATTTACAAATGCTAGTTCAACGCGGCATAGATTATTTTGATTGGCCAGTCCGTCTAATTTGAAGTCAACAATTGCATGAGCGTCGCCAGAAATTTTTATTAAGGCTGGTTAGGTCATTGGTAGAACAAGCGTATGATGATGATTATTATTATAAAGTGATAACTATTATAAAGTAATAAAAATAAGCCAATGTTGTTCTAATTTATATTTTTGTTATTATTATATCCTTGGGGAGAGAATTCTACTCGATCCACTAGATGATTGATTATCCAGCACAACTGTTTTCTTTATTATTTTAATTTTATACAGTTAGTGTAATGAAATGTATAGTTTTCTGTTTTGTTATTAACGTTTAAACACCTCGTTCGAGAAAGAGCTTTGAAAGTTAAAGGGAGTTTTAGTCACAGTGATGTGTGACCTCTCACATAAAACTCTATTTTTTGGAATTTTGAAAACTTTGGAAACCATTCATTCTTTGGTTTAATTGGTAGAATATGAAAACATAAACTAGCTCCCGTATGTTACACTCAATTTTTTCTATTTAACACATTTTTTACTTTGTAATTCTGTTCCAGTACTAACTAATTGAACTTTATTTATGTTATAAATTATTAAGAATAACAATGACAAACTCTCTGATTTCTTGTAACTTGAAATGAACGATGCCAATTTCCAGGGGGAAAGGAGGGGGGATCTACGGATCGGTTCAACTCCCTCTTTCCGACGCTCATGAACAATTGTGAATGTTGTGATACCTCCGGATCTATTCGACCTGAAATATGGAATTTGGAGAGTTGAATAAACTGTGAATTATTAATTTGATGAGATATCCATCTTTTCGATTGGCACGTCCATTCACCTGTTCTGTTCACCGTTTGACACCAATCGATACATATATCGATTTCTCAGAAACTACTAGAGACGGAAAAATAAAACTCGGTAGACTGAAAGGTATACTTAATACGAACAACTTGATGAGATGATATCCATATGTTTTTCCATGGTAATCAAAGAGTCGCAAGCCTACGCTACAATTGATGTATGGCTCACCGTCGGTATCTGACACGCTAAGAAAGTTCGGGAGATATTTAATTAAATGTAATTCTGCCTCCATTTGTTTTTTATGTCAACAATCGAACCTTACTATCTATATCTGTTGATTACTGAGAACCACTATAGATATACAGTATGTAGATAAAATATTATGGAATGAAGTAAATACCAGATTCTAATATAATTGGATATTCTTGTTCGATCTGTTCGTTTGCCTATAACTCAAAAAAGTTATGCATTTTGTAGTGCCTCCCCAATGGCGTAGTGGTAACTTCGTCAACTTTCAATCAAGGGGTCCCGGATTTGATACTAGGTGGAGGCACATAGTGGTTCGGTACACACTTTACGTGCAGGTCCTGTCCCGATTATCCTTTCTGTGCATAAAGTGGACGGAAACAAAATTTTCAAAATATACAGTACATTTGTGGGTAAAATTCCGATTACAAATAATATAATAGAAATGGAATTGGATATTTAGCTAACAACGAAAACTACAAAGGTAAAATTTTGTGTAATGAAATAGGTTTCATATTAATTTTGATAGACGCATGATAGAGGAAGAAGAAGAATTTGTATTCTATAGCATGTTATTGATTCGTTGTTATAGTAACCGTGTGTAAGATGTACGTGAATGGCTTCCATGTATTAAAGTTATATTGTTTAATTTGAACCTACGTATTTTGTATGTTTTGTGCATGTATAGATAAGAAAACACACACAAAAACAAGGCTTACAAATTTATTTTTAGCTACATAAATTTATCCTCGTTATCACCTCGTTAAAGAACAACCAATATATTAGAGATATGCCAATATTCTCATTAGTACAACTGACGGCAAAGAAAATAGTAGACAAATTGTACGTAACATCACCATTTTTATTCACTCGACAGCCTCTGTTGAACTTTTAGTGAAGTCGTGTTAGGCAACACACATTACGTGATTCAGGTAAGCGAGTAGGTCTATTTAAGGCAGTGGCGGCTCGTGGGCTGGCTCTATGGGTGTGCACTTCAGTCTCGCGTCCAGAAGTGTTATACCACCCCTGTGAAATACTCACACCCGTTTTTGCGTACACAATGATGCTTAATATATTGGCAACCTAAGTTTTGATTACCTTTCACTGACAATGAGGCTATGACAGAGTTATATTTGATGATTTTTTTAACACGGATTTTTTTTTACAAATTTCAAATATTTCGGAAATTATACAGCCAATCACGAGAAGAGCGACGTTATTGTGCAATATGTAATTCAGCATTCGGTAACCAGATAAAATCACTCAAAACATAGAAATACCGATCTACAATTTCAATACTATTGTCGATTTGCAAAATATTTGGTAAAAACTTCCTCCCCCTCTGCTGATATTAATGAACAAGGAAAATAATAACATTCGCGTACACCAAAGAAGCCGATCCAATTACCACATGGGGGAAATCAGTTGTAATCTATCTAGCTGTTGTTTATTTCTAATGACAGACTGATCAAACCAAGCAAATCATGCGAAATCAAGAGAATAATAAATGTTAAAGCAAATAACAGTACTCACTAAGTTCACACTGCCATGCATCGTAATCGTACTTCAGAATTTTACTTCTCTTCCGCCGCATCCATATATTGCTGCAGTTGCTACAGGCTTTGTAGCTAACTTCCCTCCAAAAATCCAATAACGTTAAATACATTGTATTAAGTGTCGGCTTTCGCTATGTACAGGTTCCCTATTCATCATGAAATCAAACACTTTGCACTGAAACAGGAACGACCTCTTGACAGCGTTACAATTTTGTAACGCAGTAACAGCCACACAATGCAAAACAGCTGACTACTTCATGCACGCTTCCTCCCCGCGGGTTGATATTTCGGCTACTGCGCCACAGAGACAGTTTATTTTGGCCAAAATGCACTAAGCAAAGGCATGCTTAAAACACCCGTTTCGGTTTCAGTTGCCCTCCCTCCCTCGCCTCCTTTTCTTCCCTGTTATGCTCGGGACAGAATGGGAGGGGCAATATACCATCGAAATTTCCCTTTTCTTCTTCTCTTCTTCTGCTTCTTCTTCTTCTGTTACACTACAGCCCTTGGTGGGCTCTGGCATCCCAAACAATCTTCCTCCACCGCGTTCTGTCTTGAGCTACATTCTTCAAATTAAGTACATTCATCCTTTTCAAATCATTCTCAACCACATCAATCCATCTTCCCCTCGGTCTTATTTTCAGCCTTGTTCCCCATAGTTTCTGGTTTAATACCAAGTGTGGTAACCTGTCCTCCTCCATTCTCATCAGACGCCCTGCCCATCTTAAACGTTGATTTTATGTATCTCCCCCACATGTTCATGTTGGATCAACTCTTCTAGCTCCATGTTATTCCTAATTCTATAGGATCCATCTTCATTCTTATTTGGGCCAAAAATCTTTCTTAAGATTTTTCTTTCAAAGTACATTATCTTGCTTTCTGCTTTGGATGCAAGTTTCCAGGATTCTGCAACATAAGCTATCACCGGTCTGATGAGTGTCCTATATAGTCTTAATTTTGTGTTCTTGGAGAGGCTCTTGGACTTGAATAATTCTATGTGTGCATAATATTGTCTGTTGCCAGCCTGGATCCTGTGGTTAACTGTCTCTTCTTCTTCTGTATTGTTATGTAGAAGGGCTCCAAGGTAGGTAAAACTGTAAACTCCTTCAAAACAGTATGTCCCTACATTAAGATCCACGGGATTTCGTCTGGTTGGCGATCTGGACATTCTCATGTATCTCGCTTTGGTTTCATTAATCAATAGTACAGATTCTCTGGATTTGCTATATATCTTTAAGAAAGTGCCTTTAAGATCTGCAAGGGTCCGTGATATTATCACAATATCATCAGCATAAGCGAGTATCTGACTTGTTTGGTAGAATATGCTCCCTCGTTTTTACAGTGGACCGATAATATCATGTAGCACAATAATAAAAATTAAAGTGGACAGCGCATCCCCTTGTCTCACCCCTGTTTCTATTTTAATAGTTGGTGAGACTTCACCCTGCACCATGACTCCAGCTGTTGTATTTTCTAAAGTCATTTTAATCAGTCTTATTAATTTATCATGTAATCCTACTTCCTTTTAATACCTTAGTAATCCCTTCTCTGTGCAAGCTATCAACCACTGGTAGTCTATAAATAGAAGGTACAGATCTAAATTATGTTCATAGAACTTTTATGGTGAAGATGTGATCTATAGTAGATCTATTTTATCGGAATCCACACTGATATTCCCCTAGCATTTCTTCTGCTATTTTAGATGCTCTCATGTACAGAATATTGGATAATATTTTGTATCCAATATTTAGCAAGGTTATTCCTCTGTGCTTACCACAATTCATTTTATCGCCTTTTTTATGGACGGGAAAGAGAACTCCATATCTCCAGCTACTGTGTATTTTCTCTTGGTCCCATATCATACAAACTAACTGGTGGACTTTCCTCCAGAGTGCTCTCCACCGTTCTTAAATACATCTTCAAGTCTTCTCCAGGTGCTTTATTATTATTTAATTTCAATATTGCACATTTCACATCGTCGAACGATGGTCTTTCTAATTCACGTTCTGTGACTTGGAGCTGGTCTTCATCCACAATATCTGTGAAGTTACATTTATAGAGCTCCTGAAAATATTCTGTCCATCTTTCCAGGCACTTACTTTGATCCGTAAGTAGCTTCCCATCTTAATTTTTACATATGTGTAACCTTGGTTGATATCCAGTACTAAGATTTCTAACAGCCTTGTACATTTGTCTCGTATTACCCTCTGTCTGATGTTCCTCAATTTTCCTTGCTCTTGGATCCTCCATCCATTGTTTCTTTTTCTTCCTACAGAGTTTAGTGGCTTCTTTCCTAGCATTTTTGAATGCATCCATGGATGATCTTGTTTCCCTTTGGAGCAGCTTTTTCCGTAACTCGTTTTTCTTCTCTACCATTGCTCTGCACTCATAATCATACCAATCTTTTGTATCAGATCTCTTCCTTTGTCCTTGTATCTCTTCCAAATTTTCAGATAGAATTTTCTTCATATCATTCCATATTTTCTCAATGTTGTTAGTATCATTCCCATCACTTAGCTGCTGATGTACGTATATCTTCCTAAAAAGTTCTCTTATAGCTGTCCTTCTGTAACTTTTCTACATCCCATCTAAACCTCTGTTTTCCTTTATTTTTACCTACATTGGATAATCGTTGTCGTATTACAGATTTGACTAGGAAATGGTCACTATCGCAGTTAGCTCCTCTGCATGCTTTAACATCTATTACCGATGAAGTTTGTCTTTTTTTCCACCAGAACATGGCCTATCTGATTCGTATATGTTCCGCAAGGAGCTTTCCAGGTGTTTTTGTGGATATCCTTTCTGGGGAAATGAGTACTTCTCACAAGCATCTTATTTTGTATACAGTGCTGTACTAATCTCCAGCCATTCTCGCTGGTGACTAAATACAGAGAGTTCTTCCCTGCCACCTCTTTAACGTCTGCTTCTCTGCCAATTTTTGCATTAAAGTCACCCATGACAAGTAGCATATCATGTCCATTTGTGCCTTCATTTAATGAGTCTAACTCATCATAGAATCTTTCCTTGTCCAGCTCTTCTGCATCCTCGGTAGGTGCATAAGCAGAAATGATGGAGATGTTGTAAAACTTACCTTTAAGTCTGATTTTACACAGTCGATCATTTACTGGTGTAAATTCCATCAATGATTTCCTAACTTCTTTACTTATTATAAAGCCTGTACCCCTGTGCCCTCTAGTTTCCGCACCACTGAACAAAACTGTGCAGCTTTTCTTGTCTATCTGACCTCTCCCAGGCCATCTTATTTCTTGCAGTGCCATAACATGCAATTTATATTTTATGAATTCATCAACAATTTCTGACAACTTGCCATCCTGTATCATTTTTTGCACATTCCATGTTGCCATCCTGAGATCATTTTCCTTAACTCGTAGCCGTGTTCGTCGTCTAGTTTCATACCTTATCCGAGGCTCATTGTTGGGTTTCTGGACAATGTGCATTTTTTTCCAAGGATTGGGTTGTCAGCCCAATGCCTCAACCCCCAACCTGGAGGACCGGGATTTGTGTTGGGTTTTCTCCACTAGAGGCATTGGCTTCACCACGCCTTACAGAACTCTCTCTACCAATGGTTTTCTGTCAGGGTTTTCCTTCCCTTAGCCTTTGGGCTAATCCCTACCCGCAAGGCAGCGAGAGCAGCACTTATTTACTGGCGGTGCTTGTTCGCCATGCCACCAGGTCATTATCAAGCATTGTGGTATTTGATGAGTGTAGTCCTGCCATGAACCACACTCCCACGCTCTGATGACCTGGCCGCCTCGGTTCGGGGGGACTCTGGTTTTGCCATCATTGACCCTAGTCTGCATATCTACAGACCGTTCCGCTATCCACCACCCTGCGCACCCGCCCAGTAGCTGAGGCCCTCAATTTGCGATGATGTATGGGTTGCATCGACTCCGTTACACGATCTCCAATGAAATTGGTTTGCAACAGTACATTTGCTAACACGCCGATCGCTGCGTTCACGGCTTTCCTAAATCATGCAACCTCCCCTGACACGGCGCTCAAGCCAAAAGACCAATCAGCGTCTTCTACGCGACTGCTGCAACAGCGTCATAGGGAGCGAAACTAACATTGTGTTCAAGCGCCGATCGCGCTTCGGTCTACGCGGGTTGATATCACTGATCGCAGGCTTCTCCGCCATCTCTCTTGGTGGAGCGGCGTGGGAACACTTGATGTTTGAAAGGAGATAGAATTCAATAAATAAGTAAAATAATAATGATTTGCATTACAGATTTATTTGGGTATTCACGTGCGAATAGGCAGAAGTCGCTACTGATTGAGGATCTAGGTTGCTCATTGTTAGGTGCGGGTGACTGCACTTACAGGCCATTACAAATGAAATGCAATGAAAGTCAGTTGTAGAAAATAATACAGATTTATTTTTAGGTGGGTTAGAATGTAAAGTACGAGCAGTTGAACAAATTCCGAGTATAAACGCAAATTTGTGAATTTGACTGTTCATCACAAGCACGAAACCGCGGCTTGGTATGGCTGAAGCTGGCCGCTTCAATTTACCCTCCGTATCCTCCGAGCCACGTGCGTCCGTTTTTCACAATGATGGCTCAGAAACATGAGCTTTCCTTCTCTCTTTCCTTCTTTCTTTGTTTCATTCCTTCTTTCTTTCTTTCCTTCTTTCTTTCTTTCTTTCCTTATGGGATCTTCCTTGTCGCACAACAGTTTTGCTACCTTGTGTTCTGACGCCAGACGAGGAATCCCTACGAGGTTAGGTTAGGCCTGCTAGGTTAGGTTCGATTATCATAAATACAATGAAAAATTATTATTTAGGCTGAGAGAACTAAACATAGCTAGCCCAACCTAACAACGTAGGCATTTAGCCTAAAATTAAAGAGCTTTCTCCCGTGACGTCAGAACGCAAGGTCGCTCAAGTGTTGTGCGATAAGTGAGACGCAGAAACATGATGGGGTAAACCCAGAATGCAGCTCTTCATGACGCAGTCGAAACTCACCTGTTGGCCAGTTCTGAATTTAGCAACATAATGCAAGCAAAGTAACAATCGCTACTTTCGCGTTATCGTTGCAATTACCGATATAATTTCGATAACACGATACCAAACTCAACTACCGAAATAGCAAAACAGTTTACCAGAAACGCGTTGCGTTACTTTACTCCGTAGCTTTGAATGGAGTGAATCTAAATTGACCTTTTCACAGTACCACAGACAAACTTGCCTTCGAATGCGATAAAAAAAAGTACTACCTAACTTTTGGTACTTTTTGCCTTCTTTTTTAACTTGCTATCTCGCACAGGGGCGGTGGCATGCTTTACAACTTGAACATAGAGTCTGCGAGGATAACTCGTGAAGATTGCAATCTCCGTGACACTTTAACAGCCTTGATAAGGGTTAGGTGGCAGCACTTAAGTGAATCGCGCCTCAAAGAAGAAGAAGATAATCGAGGAATAAAGCAAGCACGCGAACCACAGACTCGCTTACGATTCATGAGTTTCGCATAAAGCTCTGCCATATTTGTCTGGAAGAATTTACTGTCATGCAGGCTTATCCAAAATACTCCATTGCATCGCCCCTTGCTGCGACGTGTTAGGGCGCTAGTGTGTCCGAGACAAGGGGGCGTGCGATGTAGATGACAACCGACGTCTGAAATTACGACAGTAGTTGCACGCGAAGGTGGAAATCTTTACAGGCTCGTGTCACGATAGCGGTTCTACATTGTTGAAAGAAACAAGATCACGAATTGGTTCTTCCATATCTTATGTGTTGTCCTCGTTCGTGAGAACAGAAGCACAAAACTTCCTGAATAAAGTTCAGTTCCTCTCTGTAAAGCACACAGCAACGTTAGCAGTGTCAATAATAAGTGTCGGTTCAATAATTTAAAAAATATATATTTTTGTAAAACGTTCGTCTTGATTACTTTATAAATTGGTGGTAGAGCAGCCTACGGCTGAACCTCGCCCGCTAAATAAAGGAATTATTATTATTATAAAATACAAATAAATTTTGCTATTCATTATTTTTGTATGAATTCTTATAAGTTTCGACCTGCTGAACAAGAATCAGGAACTGTTTTGTCGTAGTCTCAATGTTTTGGAAGAAATTGGTAATCGTCTTCCTTTTTTGCCAGAATAGCGTCTATGTATTTGATGCCAAATATACTAAATGGCAATTCAGTTGCTGTGTGTAAATAGTTACTTTTGATATTCAATCTGCGTATGTTGTCTTTTCAATCGTATCTTCATTTCTAAATATAAATTGATTTGCTTTCAGCTTGTAATGCTAAAAGCAAATCAAAAAATAGTATGTTAGAGTATAAATTACGGGCAAACTCGGGTTTTTCCGATATGAGGTGATAGCTTTCCCTAAACAAGAAAAACAAACGTTCACTTTTAACTGTGGATTCTTCCTATCCATGAACACTTTGTTTCATTGTGTTTCTTTGGATATGTAATAGCACAGATTAGGATATATATACCCTAATCTGTGGTATATGCGGTTACTCCCATGTTGCATCGTTAATATTTTTTGTATCACATACGTTTGTTGCGCGCATCGCATTTAGTTTTATATATATTTCAATGGTTGCGCCTGAAATCACTTCATTATAGCAACAAGTAAAGGAAAGTTCTGTACTAACATTTAAATTGCTTTTGTATGTCATAACAGAGTGTCATTTTTCATTGACATATTGTGTTAGTGTATGTGGATATAACTCATGTAGTTAGTAATAGCACGTTGTCTCATTAAATTTTCTTGGCATTAAGTCCACAAACCTTGTAGCATGTTCAGTAGAGAGAGTTAAATGAAACTGAATGAATGTACCATACTTTAATTATTTTCTTGTGGGTTTCAGATAATCTACATTTACTATTTTTATAAAACATGAATTGCATATGCCATCAGATGTGTTGACACTACAACAAATAGGCTGGCATATTCGTAATCAGCAGGCCCGAATTATGAATAAACCGCTGAAAAATCAACACAAACACAGCACATACTTGATTAAAATTTGTATACCAGTGTAATATATCCCAATAGTTACTATTCCTCATAATCTAAGGACATATTTTTAACAATTGCAGAAGTGACGTAATTCGCTGATATGACTAATTCCAGATGGACGTGCAAAGTGATGGAACAAAAATGACTGTTTGATACGAAGATTCTACAATTACTCAAAGAATACTAAGTTGATTTAGGAATTTTAGAGAAATCGATACAGTTCAGCATCATATCTATCGATGCACAAGAACCGTACTGATTGATGCACTAAAGTGTATTTTATTACTGCGAAGAATCAGGTTTACAGTTTGATGCATTTTTGTATGTCGTGGTAAAGGTAACACCAAAGTGCATCATACGGTGCAAAAAGTAGCGGTGATTGGGTGCCTAAACTGGGAGGGGAAGGACAGTCTACTTTCTCTTGTAGACAAGGATTAGTGCGGGAGCAAAAAGGGAGGGAGGGGGGGGCAACTGCCTCCTCTAATCGCCGCCATTGCATGCAGGTATTTATTTTCTTTCGAAATGCACTTGAATGCATCAGTTGATGCGTTTTTGATACACCTTCCTGCATCTTTCTCGGTGATGCACTTAAACATTTCGTCTGGGTTACAGACTTGATGCATTTTTTGTTTCAGATGATGCATTTACTTTTCTGTGTGTCCTGATAGTAAATGCTCGGTGGCTGTGGCCAAATCTGGAACTAACGATGATGTGAGAAATTATTTGCAACATGTAACAATGTCACTTCACATTTACAATACATATTTGTCGCATTAGAGTAGACGGGAGAGAATATTCAGAAGTCTAGTTCCGAGTTGCAGCCCTCAAGTCTATTCCAGCTTGTAAAACTAAACTAGCGAGAAACAGCAGGTATGTTAACAAAGTTTGCAAGATTGCTGACGACTCTTAAGATACGCGTAAAATTTCGACTTGGTTTGATGGAGTGATAAAGTGGGAAAGTGGTAAAGAGCTGGCCCAGTTGTCTGATGATCGCAGGTTCAAATATCTTGTAGAACCGACTCTTTTATTTAGTAGAATTATTGCTTTTGGACATTTACGAGAGGGAGGATATGAAAACTCTTCTGATAAATCTAATTACTCGTCGACACCACTTGGGATGTGTTTTTCCATGTAGCTTCTCCAAAACGAAATTACTACCTTCAGGTGAGGGTGGGCAGAGAGATATTGGAGAATATCGTAACTATTTGTGGCCCAACTGTGAGGCAAACATGAGTTGATTGTTAAAAAAAAAAAAAAAACAATGACATCTCATATGCCTCGTTTACAAATTCCTGGGCACGCAGCTGCAAATCAACCAAGGATGACGCTATTCTGCTGAGAGAACCTTCGCGTTGACGGTGAATTGTGGTCTGAGGCAGTGATCGCGAAGCTTGCCAATCGTAGAACTGCACATGCTTAGCTCGCAGTCTTCTGTAGCTAAAACTGTTGAATCATACACGACATCGGGTATTCTGTCTGTGACCAAATTCTAAATTCCTTCGTTTCAATATTTAGAGTTGACAAGAAAACATAATATTTCGTAGTTTCCAAAAACACCAATTTAATTGTAATATTCTGTTTGAAACATTTTCTATGAATAGCAGATAAAATAGTGCAACATGGTTTCAACACATGAGTAGGGACGGTGTGGTCCAGTCACTATGATACTTGCTCACCACACGAAGGGTCTCCGGTTCGTTTCTCCCCTACAGCTTTTTTTTAAACGATAGAATGCCAACTAATGCAAGTCTGTGAAATGTTTATTGCATATTTCGTAACAAATGTTTCTATTTCTTAATACAAATTGCAAAAAGTTTTGAAATTGCTCGATAAATTGAAACCATAAAATGAAACATGAATAAAATAAATGTAATAATAAAAACAATTATCAGTGTATTATTTAAAACTAGTGTTTGCATGGAATTGACGGAACTATATTGTTTGGTTTGCTTACTGCATCATTGATTTACTGATGTAGGTATGCTATTAAATATTGCCTCTAAAACCATACACAGACGCAAACGTTAATGTTGGAATTGTTAGTAACCCAGTGTCAAGCTGTCATTTCATAAAGTGATGTTTCTTCCAGTTTTCGATTTATATTCCTTCAGTTTCTATTAAAATAATAAATAATTTATGTTGCTTTATACCTTGAAAAATTGTGTAGGTTTAGGCGTTTTATAAATACAGTAAGCGAAGAAGATATCTATTTTGTATCACTGCACTCATCAGTCCCTAACTACATACAAATGTTATTTAAAAACTGGAAGAACTTCATCGCCTCCCCACTCCCGCCCCTCTATAAACTTCTGACTCATCCGTATTCTAGGATTCCAGAACAATGTCTCTTTTGATACAGATTAAATTTAACATATTTGTAGGTGACAATGCAAACTCGTGTCAATAAACTTGAAATCATCTTTAGTTTAAAATATAGAGGCATGTAATTGTAGTCACAGTGAAAGTAGGTATTGATAAATTTTGGTAAATTTCTTTATTATTCAAATTACTTTTCGATAGCCCTCGTATAAATTCTTTTGTAGTCTAATCTTTTTGAATGTTAAAATTGTAACGCAGTTTCTGCCAAGCGAAAAAGAACGCAAAGCAAGTTGAAGCTTGCATTCTTTTTCTTTCTTATCAACAATGGGTTCTTTTTCGTTCGGCGCTGCGCGGTTTTGTAAATAAGTTTAGCTTTCATTGTGTTTCTCGATATGTTCTTTATGTCCAAATCTTTTGTTCAGGGAATAGAATTGCGCAATCCTGCGAGTATAAATACCAGCCGTTTCGCTGGATAAGAAATCAGTTGATCAGTATATTCCGGAATATTTAGGTGATTAAATCGCTTGTCGAGGTCCAGGGCTGGAAGAATACGGACTTTGTGTGGGGAGTGGCTGGTCAGCTCTCCCTTCCACAATGTCTGAGGTTTTCCGTAAGCCACCTTTCAGGATTAGTGCTGGTCGGCATGATCCTTAAAGGGGATTTTGGCAGGCTTGTAAATAATTAATTCATATATAAATATTTAATCTTAATAATTTAAATTTTGAAATTATTCATAAATTTTAAATTCTGTCGAAGTTGTCACTGGTCAGTGTGGCTCCGATGTAAATTCAAATTAAATAAATTAGGCTCATCAAAGATATACATCCTTCTCGTCGAGTAATTTTTTTTTATGCTAAATCATTCTGAATTTCCCTGGTCAGGAGGTTCAATTAATTAAAAGTTTATTTCTTGTTACTTTAATCCGAGAGCATACCTCTTGTCAGAGGGTGCCTTTTAAATCTCACAGCTCATATAGTTTTCATGACCGTTTTAAAGTCTGAGTATCCAGAACGTTAAGGAAAGTTTATGGTTTATTTTATTTAGATTTATATTAGATATAATTTTAAAACAGCTATAATAGGTGACCGGTCGAGTATATGTTTTTATAGAAATTCATTTAATGTAAAAGTCTATTGTTTTGCTTTTGTAATGTGAGTAGCCAAAAAGGGTAGACATAGAGTCCCCCTATTATGTTAAGGAATTCCACGTGGACATTTGTAATTTGTGGCCGAGATATGGTTTTGATATTGGGTAGAGAAAGGCTCCCCTTATATTTTGTTATGAATGTTTTTAGAGGTTAGGGTGACCAGACATACTCTTTTTAAGAGTATTATACTCTTTTAGAGGTTCATGTACTCTATACTCTTTTCAATTTGAAAAAATTCCCAAATATACTCTTTTCCTTGCAATTTAATTTCATTCATTATTTTACGCGTAAAAATGCCTTAAAATCCACAGAACGGAAAACGTCAAGATGTCAACAAACTGAAGTATTGACTCCTTGACTCAAGAATTTCCTATGAACAATTTCAAGAGTCATTTTCATATTCCATCAACAAGCAAAACATATTTCAAATTCATTGGAATTTAATGATAATGATTATGGCTGAGCCGATACCACTTTGAAGCGATACCGATACCGATGCCGATACTCTTACCGATACGTGAAAATTGCAATAATTAAAATTTGTTCAAAATATTGATCAATATTTGTGTGTAAATATTCTCCTCCAATTATATGCATCAACATAGCAAGAAATTTGCTTTAGAATATTCAAGAATTGCATGAGAATATTAAAATATATCTATTATGTACTCATAAAATATAGTTTTCGTGCAAAATTAGTGTAAAATAAAAAGGAAGTTTAATTTTGCATAATTTCCAGGATAATTAGACTGTCAAGAAGTCGCGCGGGATTTTTGCGGACCCCGTGAAAGACCAAAATGCCGGAAAGTATCGGCTGGTATCGGTAGCTGAATTCCAACCGATACTTTCCGATACCGATACCACTGGTATCGGTATCGGCTCAGCCTTAATAATGATATTTTTAAAACTTACGGTGCAATTTCAAAAGCCGTTGAAAAACATCTTGAAGATTGGGGGGAAAGAAAAGAATCAATGATGGGTAAGTGGAGGTCAGTGTGTAAAGATTTAGTGCAGGCTGGGTCAAATTTAAAAGTGATTGTGCCTCTTATAAATTCTTGTTTACTCTGCCTGGTACAAATGTTGTTGTGAAAGACTCTTCAGTGTTATTAAAACTTATTGTGAAAAAGTAGAGGGAAAAAGTACACTCCTGGTGTCAACACTCGAACAAGTAATGAAAGCGAAATTCAATGTGGACATGACCTGTGAAGAGTTTGGACTGGCAATAAAGTACGATTTAAACATACTCAAGAAAGCAAAATCATCCCAGAAGTATGAAGGATGGTGCCATTGGTGAGTAAGTATTTGTAATTAGCTAATTACATTAGACTCATAAGTAATTAGAATCTGTAGAGTGTAGGCGTATTTTATAGGGGCTATAATAGAGGCAATAACAAATAGCCACCCTTATTTTCGATTTCTTTTTATGTTTCGTTCATGCGCACCTTCAACCTATAGACTATACTCTTTTTGGTCAACAAATATCTGGTCACCCTATTAGAGGTTGACCCTGAAGTTGGTAGTTTACCTCATGAGTTCTAGAGAACATAATGCAGATGTGAAAATATGACAGAAGCACGAATAGAAATTTACGGAAAGATGTTATGCAAATTTTTCTTTGGTTTTGGTTGATAGTAATTTTGTCGACCTTTATTTAATAATTTGTCACCTGTTTATTTGAAACCAAGTTACAGTTGCGTTAGTTCTATGATGGGATATGGACATGTTGTATAAGAGCGTTCTCTCTGGGTTTTATGTTTACTCTATAGCAAGTTTCAGTCTGTTACGGAAGTCGTTATGATCTAAATTTTATCTTGGCATTGTTGTAGTTTTCCTTTTGATCAAAAGTTTGTATATTTTTCTTTTAACTTAACTATGTTTGAATTTGTGAATAAGTTGATTAAGGTTTAAACGGAGAACCTTCTCTCCTGTTAATTTTGGAAAGTTTATTGGAAATTTGAGATGTAAATAAATTTGTAATCGTTAATGGGTATTTCCTTATAGTAAATTTGGTTCATAATTACAAATTAACTGGCCTCCTTTTGGTTTGATGAGGTGTCCCGCCGTCACTGGTCAGTGAGGCGGAGGCTTTATCAATCCCTAAGATGTCAGTTAGATTATGCTGATTTCGCTCGAAACTCGCATGCGTATCCTCACTGGTCAGTGGGATGCGGGTGCGATCACGATGGAAGTTTAAGCGTAAGGAAGGTTACCTACTTTAGAGTTAACGTTCTTGGTTAAGTAAACATATTTTTTTATTATTATTATTATTCAAAAGCAGACCCTTACCCGAACTTTGGGATGCGGGCTCTCATGCCCCGCAGGAACTGAGCATAGTCGTGGCATGTATATTATAACAGAAAGAGAAATTGTAGGCAGCGTCGCCTGGTCTTGGTCTTTCGAGGGGACCGAGCCGGTGTGTCGTGTGCCTTGGCAACGGGCTGAAGGCCTGTATTGTTGCATGTGACAGCTTTGTTTGGTCCACTAGTGTAAAAAGACTTTGTTAAGAAGGTAAAATGTAAGGTTTTTCGAAATTAGGAGGTGAAATCATGGTTTAAAAATGTATGTGGTATGCACTTCCCGCATCCCATGTATTAAAGAATCTGTGGTTACACAATTAAGAAAAAAAAGTTTCACTGTCTAAATGCGGATTCGAACACACACATAGTATTGGAGCCTCATTGGCAATTAAAAAAAACTTCCCTAACTGGACTTGAACACGCATCGCTCAGAACGTGAAGCCGTAACGTAACACTAACCACTCACCTACAGCTTCTACTGGTAGGTGATTATTTACTTATCATGTTAGTTTTTGAAATTGTCTGACCACTGGCTACGCGTATTTCTTCCCGCTTATTTTCTTTCAGATGTAGTTGTTTTTCCAACCGCTGCAATTTTTTTGCCTTCTGCCACCCATGTAGATACTTATGGAATACATTATTGGGACGCAACTCCCAGAAAAAAGAATATCTTGCTTTCAAACAATTTGAAGTGGGAATCGTGTCTATAGTCACACATTTGATCGTAATTTTTTTCATATTTGAATTTTTGCTTAGAACGCCACCATCAACCGAGCACTTACTATCTGGACATATAGTACCAGCAATCCATGCATCCAGGCGTTTGATTCGTGTTTTCTTATGGATGTTTGCATTGAACAGGTGTTCCCACGCTTGTGAATGACGAAAAACATTATGGCTCCAGGAGCATAAGGGTTAACGTAATGTTGAAATTATGCATTGCAACGTGTTTCCTGTAAAATTCTAACATATTTTGATATGTCACAAGACCACCTATCTTCTTTTAAAAAATCAAGGTCCAGGAAACCATAAATTGTAATGGGTTCTTTGGAGTTCCTCTGCAGGACCGGTATCTTTTTACTAGCACAATTCAAATTCGGTACAAGTTGCGTATTGTTACATTGAAAAAATGTTCCTGGACGGTATTTAAATTGATCCGATGAAAAGGTTCTTGGACCATATTTAAATTCATCCAGAAAAAGGTTCCTGAACCGTATTCAAATTCAGCAGGAAAAATTGTTCATGGACCGTATTTATATTCAGCCGAAAAAAAGGTTCATGGACCGTAATTAAATTAAAAATGTTCCTGGACCGTATTTAAATTCAGCCTGGAAAAAAAGTTCCTGGACCGAATTGAAATACTTAACAGATAAAAAGGTTCTTTACTGTCCAGAACCCATTTACGCTTACTGATTTTCTCTCCTGTACCGGAATTGAATTTATTTAAATTTCCTGGACCTTTAACAACCCTTTTTTTAAGATGGCCACCCTGTTGGTAACATACCCTAAAATGTTTTCCCTTCCCTAGGAAAATGTATCAGAAGGTTGGATTTATGTTCCCTCTTTGTATATTTGTTTTAAACGGGTGTTTCCGCACTTATGGACCACCATGTATGTGCTTTGCCAAGTCACATGTTTCTGTTTCTTCGCAAATGCATGTGGCTATTTCCCGCTCATTTAGTAAACCTGTAATTATTATTATTATTATTAACAACTTTTTTCCTCTTTTTTTGCAGGAGTTTGGCAGAAAATAAATTAGAGCGGATTCACCCACAAACTTTCAACAATCTTCACCTCACCAGACTGTAAGTTACATCTTGTTTCTATTAGCTTTCACTTTCAGTGACTTCTTGAAATGTTTGTCGTATTGAATTCCCGCCAACCAAAGTTGAATTGAGTTAATTTGATAATAACAACAACAATCAGGGCATCTCCAATGACACAGCAGTAACTATAATGCCTAGTAATCAAGGGATCCCAAGTTCGATCCCTACGGAGGCACATTGCTCAGTAGTTCGGATAATACTTTAATATGTAGGTTCAGTTCCGATTAGCATATCTTTCTTAGCTTAAAATACACTTGAATGAACCTCTGACAAAAGAAGAGACCCATTCCTAGCATCTGCTGCGGCGATCAACTCAGAAGACACGAGGTGTTCGTTGACGCAGGCCAACCGCTGTTCTTTGAGTACAAACTACGCAGAGAAAACCACCAGAGGATGGTTTTCAGTTTCTCCGCTACGACTGCCACGGGAGCGGAAATCCCCGTAGGGGTGCTTCTTCTGGACACACCACACGGGAAACTAGTACAAAGAATGAACAGTCGACTTGATGAAAGTCGCTTGAGATGGTCTTAAGTGTATTCAAAGGTATCACCCCATGATTTCTCCTTCACCACTCGCTTGCATTTGCTTTGTTGACCACTAGCAACATAATGTTTCCGTAAAAGTACACAAAGTTTCAAGTTATCACTTAAAAACCATCACTATATGTGGTTATTATACGAGTACTGAGCCGGTTTGAAAATGAGCAAGTGTCAAAAATCATGTTGGGTGTTATGATGAAATCAGAGTGAATGTGGGCTATGCGCTATAGTAGCATTACTAGGCGTAAAAATATTCTATAAATTATAAATTAACACTCTGCCGTAAAGTTATATTCATTATTTCACGTTGGTCTTGTAAAAAAATACTTTCGTATTAACGGTTAACTGCATGCCATAATAAGATGGACGTCCGTAGGATTTTTTCCAGGGGGGCCAAAAAGCCACATTTTCCCCAATAATAATGTTGTTCCCTCAAAAAACATTGCTTAAATTTGAATTTATCATGTTCGTTCATTAATTAACACATATTATTGTGGCTGAATGAAATTATATGTGTCAGAATATATAATTTTTAGTTGACGGCCCCCCCTTGCCCACCCTTCCGGACGCCCATGCATAATAATTGTACTCAGTATACTAAATAGCCACGCATTGTAAACTACCGAATAATAGAGAGATAAGTAAGGTCAAAGACGAACTGCGAACTCTTTTGTCTTAATACGTGAGCTTTGCTAAAGTTAAGAGAAGAAGAGTTTTTTTTGTCGAGAAACGCGTGCGCGTGAGTCATTTGTTATCATTTCTTGCTACGGTTTACTTGCGGGATCTGAGAGATGCTGTTTACAAGCAAATGAGTAAAAGTCTCGGCGTGGCTCTGCTGTTGACCTGCGCCTTAAAACCTATAACCAGAAAGTAGTTCACGTAAGAAAACTGGAGCCCTAATTAGCACTCACAATCGCTACTTCATCACAAGAAGAGGACATTGTTACAAATGATAATCCCAGGAAGATCGATTCTTCTTCAGATATTTGCTGATGGCTTATAAACACTGATGGTGGTGCTCCAGCGTTTCACAACAATCAAGTGGCGATTAGTATGATACAATTAAAGAAAATGGCCGAAAAGTCGATAATCTACTGTTCACCTGGTTTCGGTGGGTGATATTTCCGTGCAACATAGTGTTGTACAGAATATATAGTCTACTGAACTGCACAGCCTGCATCCATCTCCTAATATTAAAAACAGCACAATCCAGAAAGCTTTTTTTGAGCAGCCCAGGTGGCTTGCATGGAAGAGAGAAGAGTGTACCGGAGTGTTGGTTGGTCAACCTGGTGGTAAGCGAAAACTGTACGAACGCCAGAAAGGAAGCAAAAGGAGAAATAAATGAACCTGAAAGATATTGGTAGAAATGGTCAAAATTGAATAAAATCCTGAATAAGCCATGCATGTCTGAGTGCAATTGCCCATTTCATCAAAAACCTACACCATTCATCCTTGTAGTATCGATTGACCTAAGAAGATGAAGCAAAACAAAATACGTAGGATAACAGATCTTGTCCAGGATGAACTGATGGAAGGCTGGTGTTGCTGAGGTAATAAACCTTCTGGTATGATTATGCCAGAGAGTTAATTAGTTCATAATTTATTTTAATCTTTGCGAATCACGTAAGTACACCTAGATTGTCTCTTCCAGATCGCTTCAAAGTTGTGGATTGCTGGAAGGTCCATGGAGAGCTTTGGAACGACTGAAGGAACTGACCTCGCTGTAAGTACACATGAAAACTTTCTACGTCTGCTGTTCGTTGAATTTTCCCTTCGAATAAACCTAGCTGATTACATTTTGCTGAAGTTAAATTAAAACTTGGATGCCAGATTATGAGATTCCAAGTATTTTAACATACTTATTTATTTCCATTCATGTCTTCTTTTTATTTTGTTTTACGTATTCAGTATTAATTTATACAAAGTATGTTTTACATTAACAGCAATGTTTTCATAATTAATACATCATAATTTCAATATAAACTTTTCGCGAAAAATAACAAAATTGAAATTAATAGTAACATAATGTACTATTGAACACACCACCATGCGTGTAATGGCAAGAATAAGCAGAAGCAAATGAAACATTTGAGTATTTTTAGCCATCGCAATGCTGTAAACGTTTGTTGGGTGACCCACTGTGCATGCTTATTATATATTTCAACACGAAACTGAGATCGAGTCCAGTATTCACAACTCTAGATGAGATTCGATTCCATTCGTCTCGATAACATCACTAATTGCCTCATTTAATTTGACACAAATTGTATCACATAACCGAAACCTAAACTTGATGCTTTTTGTTGTTGTTTTGTTTTTCAGCAAGTAGGTAGATGGGAAATATGACGGGGTACACAAAGTAAGTGAATGTTACACTCCTATTCAGAAATTGCCCCATAAATCCCTATAATTTCTTCAGCTAATATTAATATATGCTATTAAGACACACACTTTCAATATCTCACGAATTGGGTCCTTTGTCTTGTGTAGATCTAGCACACATTGATATTGGCCTATAAATCATTTCTAGGTTAAGCAAAGCCGTAGCGTGATGTCTCGATCAAAGATAACACAGCACATTTCCATGTTGTACCATGTGCAAGGGGGAGAAGGGGTGCATAACCATGGCACATTTCTTTAGCCTTTTTTTCGACATGCTAAGTTTAAAGCTGCATACAAGGTGCCTCCGCGAGCACCACTACCCCATTTTCTTACCTCATAACATTTTTTTGTTTCAGGTGATATCGACCGATTAAAGGTGCCCCACTGCCCTTTATGTTTCATGTCCGCGATATCTCCCGGTAGGGAGATTACGTGAGATATGCGGGAATATAGCCACGAGAGCCCGGAAAGCTTTCAACCTAATTATTGCTACTAAAAGAAAAGAAAGAAAGCTCCCAAGTCACGAGACAACTTGGTCGTCATTGGTATCAATTCGCATAGGTTGCATATTTTATTTCAATTCTCTCAAAATACGCGTTAGTATTGAGGGGAAAATAGAAGCACTTGTAAGCGGATCTTTAAGTAGATTATTAAGCTATTTAAACCTATTAAAAATATCATTAGTAAATTGAATGTATTTCGACTCCCATGTATTTCTTATGGCGAATGCCCACTCTTCAACATAAAGCTTTCAGTATTGATAGCAACTTTTTGACATTTTTCGTGTATGCCTGTTCATCTTCAACCTTTCTTCTTTCCGTTTATACGTTTTTGCAGTTCTATTAAGTAACACGTTGCTAGAATACTTACAAAATAATACTTCCATAAGCGTCCATGTAAAGTTCTAGCTTCTGTCAGACACAGGCCTCACGTTTGTTGTCATCCTGCAATTAATTTTCCTTGATTCTGCTGATGACATTTGCAATAAAATGCACATTGTCCATTTCCATGTTCATTCGCTTTATTTTATGTAATGCTGGATTCGAGAGAATTGAAAGAAAAGCAGCAACGAAACGGGGAGACGGCTTCTTGAGTATCAGTAAGTTTCCTTTCTTTAGAAACACACAGAGTGGGGAAAATATGAGAAAAAGCAATGGGGAATTTGCCAATGTTTAACCTTCGTACATGTTTGTAGACATCTGGTCCGTTCGTTTCTTGAAATTGTTTACGTTGCTTGTGTTTTAGCTATTACATGCGTTCCTTGTCGACCTCCATCCATGAATTCGAACCCAGGGACCGTTCATGTTCTTCACATGAGGCAAAACATTTGATATTCTATTTTAAATTAGATATGAGATCTATTTACCGTCTTTAATACAGACCAGATCTTCAAATTTAATTGCTAGTAATTTTAGAATCCATCGAGTTTACCCCCTCATACCAGGGAGGCATCAATGCTACCTCAAATCAGTTACATGAATGGTCATCTTTGATACATGTTTTTGATTTCTACCTATTTTCCGCCTAAATACGTTTCAGATGAAGATGATGTACGAAAATAGCTATTGGGAATTTCGTAATAAAAGGGTACAGAAGGAATATCCGAGTAATGGATCCAATGGATCCGAAATCTATACATTGTAGAATGTAGGGATTATAGTATCTCGTGTGAGGTAGTCTGTTTCTGTCTCGAAGGGCAAGTCTTGCTCGAGTCTCGAAACACGTTGTATCTGGACAAACTTTCGCAGCGTATATAAGGCATTGAGGCAAATAGCATTTCTTAAAAAGGTTTTTCTCCTTGACGCCTCATTGCGAAGGTACGAACCATCCAAAAACTTTTTTATCCTAGATGCATGCGAATATGTTTTGTCACTATCGGATTGATTTTGCAAGTGCGTAAATTCACTTAATTTTTGTCATTTAGCGTCGCTTTTCTGTCACTTTTGGCTAATCGCAACGATGAGGATGATTGATTATATGATTACATTTATGAAGGGACGATCACAAAAAACACCCATGCACAGACCGGGATTCGAACCCGGAATCCCTGGCGTCGTGGCGTGCTGTGGTAACCATTTTGATTTTTTTTTTTAAGGAAAGATCCAAAGCGACAGTTTTCCCCACGCATCAAACTCATATCAATTCTATTCAAATCTCTACTTTCAATCAGGACAGACAAATACAAAAAAAATGTCAACTTGGATTCAAACCCGTGACCCCTGGTCTCGTATCGCGGTACGCATACCACTCCGAGACGGAGGTCGGCATCACTAAGCAATGTAGGTCGGCGCAAGTGCGCTAAAGAAAATGAGTATGTGACCTCTCTGTAGATAAAGTACATGTTCGCATGGGATGGCTGAGTAAGTCAATAGTGTAATTCCGGTTCCGAACATTATGTTTTTATCACTGCCTCGAATGAGACCCAGAGTGTTATATATTCCTTCTCTGTCAACCTGTTTGACATATAGCGTGTTCGAAGTGCTTTCGTTTCGTAAATACGGTGCTGTTAGATTAAGAAACACTTTTTATTAGCTTTGCACGCGACTAGTCAAGGGAGACGAGGTTTTTTTTTTCGTGCCATGGCTTCATTCCGAAGTATTTCTCCTCCACAGAAGCTAATCGAAGCGAACAAAAGAGCATCGGGGTTCTGCTGAAAAAAGAAGCAACGAAAGCAGAAGTTCGTTATTTTCTGATTAGTTTGTCGATACTTTTGCTCTCGAACTCCGCTACCGAAGTCTTACCCCAGAAGTCCTCTCCGTGACACGTATTAACTTCTTGGTCGAAGTCGATGGGGCCAGATTTCGTTACTTGCGACGGAGTTGAGATCTACATTGAGAGTTCGTTTGAGCGAATGGAGAGTATTAAGATACTTCTTCGGAAGATACTTGGTTCGATCCCTGATTCCCTGGAACACAGTGGCTGGTTAGCTGATTTAATTACTATCTCTCGTTTGTGTCTTCGGGTTAATTGCGAGGACGGGTGAGTAGAAATCATCGGTCATGGGAGGAAGCGTCCGAGGCCTTCGTTAAGGTGACTGGTCGAGCTCTGACTAGAAAAGCCTGTCAGAATTGTTGGCCAAGGAATTTAAACCTCATCGGTGGCCGAGTATTTTCAGAAGTCGACTTACGATCTCTCCACAAAAGGTTCCGGGTTCGAATGAACGAATTAATTTATTTCTTTTACTTCGCGTTTCTGTCGCTTTTCGCTAATTTCGAAGATGAGGATGAATGGTGATAAGCTGAAATAGATGAATCACATACATAAATGGACGACATGGATGAAGGGACAATCGCAAACATACATCGGCGACACAACACGAGCTCCACAAAGCTGCGAGTCCAGACTCCAGGGTGTACTACGTGGAAGGGTAGATGACATTTGGGTGTCTTGAGTGTCACACCGATTCCGGGTTCGACTTTCGACCTAGGCATGCTTGTTCTTTTCCGAATGCCACTTCATTCTAATCAGCACTCACTCTCGTCCCGTCACGTTAGCCTCTGATCGAAAAAAAACTCTGGTTTTAGTAAACAAGGGTCAATTTATTATACGGCCTTATAGAGAAGCTAATAGGGACACGCGTGCACCTGCAAATCTATTGCTGGAGAGGCTTTTTTCTCTGCTTTGTTAAGGTGTTGAACAGTTGGATGTTGATAGTTTTGGAAACCTGTATGGTTCGGAGCGCCATGCGAACACATGTTAACTTGGAAGGTTTCTGCTTGCCTACTACACACAGGTAAGTACCGTATATAAAAAGGAAAGGAAATAATAAAGTCTGTACTTTAGACCAATTATTTAAGTGCATCATTGAGAAAGATACTGAAAAGTGCATCGAACTGTAAGCCTGACTCTTGGCAAAGACCAAAAATACGCTTTAGTGCATCAATCGATGCGTTTCTGGTGCAGCAAATAGATTTGATGCATTTAGTTTTCTGTGTGTAGGTGCAACATGAAGAGTAGCAGGTAAACCACTTTCCTCTAGCACCATAGGTGTTCAGCCTTGGAGGGCCATCCCCCAAGAGGCTTGTGAGGGCAATACTCTACTGGTAGCTACTCGGAGCCTAAGGTCACGTGAAGAGAGTCCGTGCTTACGATCGAAGGGTGAGGATGTAGTAAAATTAATGGAAACCGTTCCACAAATCAGAAAGCACGTTCCAACATTGAATACATGAGACACGAGAAAGAAAACGCCTTCACAACACTATAAAATTACAATTACATCATGCACATTACCCCCAGTATCTGCGACATCTAATTGAAAATTTTCCATTCAGCGAGCAAGTGCAAATCTGAGCGTGTAATAGGCAACATGCCGACTCTAAATATTGTATTGAATTTTCAGTTCGGTGTGATTTATGGCACCAAAGCACGGTAGCACGGTTATTTGTTGTAAATTACATCATTAATCATACTAATTCACGCCTGCTTATTCTCTCCACAAGCTCGTAGAAATTAAGTACGAAATTATGCCAAAGCCGTAGCTTGGAGGAGTGAAGTGTTATTACCTTTCGTATAGCAATAAATTACCTGTTTTTTTTACTTGCTTTGTAATGAATAAACTTGACAAATGACTTTCATTTATTAAAAGCAAGCTCGCTAGTCTGCGTGGCACTTTCACGTGTTTATTAATAACGTAATAAGCCTTAATAAGCACGAGATAGAAACTAGCGAAACTTGAGGAATCCTATTAATCTCAGCATAGGGGGCGCTCGTATCTCGTCTGGCCATCGGATTTTAGGCAGCTCGCTTCGCGTGATTCTTCTGTCTGTTATCTCCGACTGAATAACGTTCGCTTTGCGTGACGTCACGCTTCGGTGGAGAAGAGTTGATAAAATATAAACGCCGATTGGTGTAATAAATCTGGATTATGAATGAGGAAGAGCCGGCGATTTGCTTTCATCTTTCTTTCAGTGTTCAACTGTTGTCTTTACTGAATTTGCAGAAAGCGAAATGTAAGGAAATGACTCAATTTGACAGTTGTCGTAGTTCTAAATACTTCTAAGTATTATTTTTAATGTACGGAATACTTGCATATGCATACTTGAGTATGGTTAATGGTAAATATTTCTCATATAACTGATTAGTTGTATTTTAATTTGGATTATTTTACATCGGTTTGCTCTCACTTTTGGGTAATTGTAACGATGAGAACGAATGGTGATTCGTTCAGCTTTTGATTTACCCTTACACTCCCTTAAATACGAACATATACCTGTTTCCTACGATAGAGAATTCTGCACAAACCA
Organism: Lepisma saccharinum; assembly: GCF_977018435.1. Classification (NCBI taxonomy): domain Eukaryota; kingdom Metazoa; phylum Arthropoda; class Insecta; order Zygentoma; family Lepismatidae; genus Lepisma; species Lepisma saccharinum. The sequence goes on from NC_139229.1 coordinate 180,149,746, forward strand.
ATGCAAATATTACACCGTGAGAGCAAATAGGCACGTCCTGACGCGCTCAGGGTCTTGATTGTAATCATTCAAGTCAAGACCGAAAGCTACAAAAACAATGATTTTCAAAACAGGAATTGAAAAAGGTAAAAACCGGTTGTGTAAATGAAACTTTAAAATAGGCATTGCTGTTCATAAAATTCAGTGATTTAAGTTATTTTATGAGCGTGAGTAAAGTTTATCATTTATCATCTTTGCATCTGATTGTCACGAGTTCGCATCTATTTTTCAGGCTCCTTAATGAGAACAGGATCACGGTGATTCCCCCTTTTGGGCTCCAAAGCATGGCAGCACTTAGGAACCTACGACTGGATGGAAATTCTCTGGAAACGATCCCTACGGAGTCACTCAGCCCACTCGACAACCTTGAAGCTCTGTAAGTGTTTAGAATTCTGAAGTGTGTGTGTGTGCGTTTTCTGAAATTCTCACTCATTTTCAGTTTCGAATGACATACGAAAGGAGGCAGAGGAAACCCCGGAAATCACAATATTCAGTAGGTTACGGAACAGAATCCTAAAAGTTATAGAACGAAACACCTTTTGGCCGAAAAGGGCAACAAAACATAACAATATTTGAAATTCTGGCTAAGTTTTTCTACATGGACTAGAATTGCATGTGCTTTTAATAGTAGCTGATTACTATGTATGGAACATTTGTGAAGTATTCCCTAACCCATTATATAGGCTTGAAGTAAGTCGTGAGACATAGTTACTTTAAAAGAAATACTAAATCCGGAACATTTTTCTTATGAAAATGTACGAAAACCAAATTCTGAACTTTCAATTGAAAATTAGTAATCTGAATAATTGTATGTGTAAATGTTAATGTAATATACAAATTTGATGTGTCGTACATGTACTGTACACTTCGGAACGGAAACAGAGGAATATGCGCCATGAATCTGTTGGCTCTTCAGCATGACTGACTATACGGCGCACGCTTTTAGAAGGAACATGAGTTCGGCCAATACCCAGCCAGTGCTACTGCGCTGTTGCCAAACTAACTGCTAGCGCAAGGGAAGGACAGAAAATTCGCGATGTGTCCATTATTTTTGATAATGCATGTACAGTGAAATAATATAGTGAATATTTCTACACATGATTATAATATCATATCACTGTAGCATATACGAGAAACCCATACCTGAAAGAAGCTTGAAGGTATATTTTTATTTATTCATCACCGTTCTCGTCGTCTTCCTCGGTCTCCGCATGGACGTCCGCAGGATTTTTTCCAGGATGGGGCAAGGAAGGTGCTTTTATCCGGGGGGGGGGGGCAAACAAGGCACATTTTCCTCCATAATAGTGTTGTTCCCTCAAAAACATTGCTTAAATTTGAATATCATATTCATGCAATAATTAACACATATTATTGTGGCTGTAATGAATTTATATGTGAAAAATATATAATTTTATGTTGACTTTCATTTTCATTTTCATTGTCCCCCTCCCGGACGCCCATGGGTCTCCGTGTCACTGATTTCACTCATTTCCGAATCACTCTCCTGTAGGTTAATGATTAGATTTTGCACCCTTGGTGCCTGTACTACTTACTGGTGCTAAGTTTTGAGAGTGACATTATTTAAAATAAAAAGAACACACGGAACACACACTATCGCACGAAAGGGCTGTATTTAATCTTTTCACAAACTGCTCTTTGTGGCGCACGAGTGAACAATAAACGAATAATTTTACACCGGCCTTGCTACGAAAACGCTGAACTCAAACTGACCCAGGCTTGCAATGTTCCAGAACGCCCAGAACAATGAAGGGTCATTGTTTATATCGAGGCGAATTTAACACCGATATCGCTTCTAAAAGCGTGCGTCGTATAAGAATCGCGCACATGGTTCGCCAATACGAATGTCCATTCTTATTACTTTCGGTTGTGTATAGATGCATGCCCAACTGATGCGTTGCATTGGTTCCAGTAAAAGAGAAAGAATCGACGGGAGATCTATGTGGAGAGAAAACGGGGGAGGGGAGACATGGCGAATCAGAGAGAGGTGCAACAAAAGAATGCCAGGGGGGGAAGGAGACAGGGAAAAAAAACAGGTAAGTCAACGCTCGTCAAATTCCAGAAAGATGAACTTTAATTGCAAAGCGTTGTTCAACATGTAAATGAAAAGCTAGGTAAAACATATGCTTTGAGGAATTGAAGTGTCAAATGCATGAAACGAAAGAAATCATGCTGTAAAGTTCAGGGTAGCATCAACATGGCAGGAAATGGCACCACTACATCGCTTGCATAAAATTGACTTACCTGTTTTTTTTGTTTTTTCACTGACCTTTCAATTATACATGGAAAGGGACGAAGTCGGAGGGAGAGAGAAGTACAGTGAGAAGGAGGTATGGCACCAGACAGAGAGAGAGAGAGAGAGAGGAGAAAGAATGAGAGGTACAGACAAGAGAGAGAGAGATGAAGACAGAGAGAAACATAAGAAGAAATAACACAGTAAAGGAAATAAGAGAGTAAGTAGGAGAAGAGGAGAAAGAGAAGGAGGGGGAGAATATAGTAGGACATGGACTTGATGACAGGTACACACAGAGACAAAGACAGACATGGGAAGGGAGGAAAACAGAAAGAGAGATAGAAAGTCAGGAAGAAAGCATTCACTTCTCCAAAAAATCGGAAGGATGATTGTTAGGATTTATAACACTCTCACTAGCCGACCTCCGTGGCGGAGTGGTTAGCACAGTGTGCTATGACGCCAGGGGTCCCAGGTTCGAATCCCAGCCTGGGCATGGGTGTTCTTTGTGAGTGCCCCATCAAGTTCATCATATCATCTTCGCAATTTCCCAAAGATGGCAGAAAAGCTAAGTAAAATCAGCCAAATCAAATCAATCAACACACTCCTTACAGAAATATCCTCCTTAGATATTCCTGGGCAGCCATTCAATGATATGATGAACATGGTAATTTACTTGGTAATTATTTTTTGATCTAATTATGAAATTTCAAAATTCTGATATTTATTGAAGTAAAAAAAATGTTGTGTAATTATTATCCTATATATGAATAAAAATGTATTGCATGTGTACTTAATTAATAAAACAAGTATTAATTGGTCACTTACTGCAGTATATGACAAGCTCATTTCACACACAATTTGATTCCATTTCAGAAACCTAGGAGCTAACAATTTGACAGATGTTCCAGCATATGCATTTTCTTCTCTCTCCAACTTAGTTGTCTTGTAAGTACATCTTAAGCTTTTCTTCTTAAGTTTAACTTTTTATTTCTTGATACAATTAAGAACAAAATGGCAGGGAAGGAGATATAAAATGTCAGTCTAAATATTGGTTTGCTTTCTACAAATTTTTCTTGTAATTTTTGATACAGGATATGAACAACTATTGAATCAAACCCTTTTTTTTTTTTTGCCAAATAATGATTTTAAACATTTATTTGTATTATTTATTTGTTTGTATGTGTAGAACTATTTGAAACTTTAATATATTCAATAATAATTTCTGTTCTTCCAGGCTACTTAAACGTAACAGAATTCATACCATTCACGATGATGCATTTGTTAACCTTACCTCTTTGCGAGTCTTGTAAGTATTTTTCTTGTCTGTCCTTTTTTATATATATTGTAAAATAAGTGTGCATGTTCATAACTGAAGTTATTCTCGTGCATGATAGATACAAGGTAACCAAAAAAGTTCTTGCCGTTTTTGACGTCCCATTAATCATGCTCTCGCAGAGAGGAAACGAAATGACGCACGTGCTTGCCAAGCGATCGGGAGTTAGTCTGACCATCGACTGTCAGTAATACAGGCACGTTGCACACACACAGCAGTCATAGCTCGTTTAGTGTCGAAGAGAAAGGGAGGTATCGAAGCAGCTTGTTCGCGTGTGTTTGTTGTATGACTTTAAAGTGGGCCTGTCAGCTGCCGCATCAAGTCGCCGCATTTGCCAGGCATTTGGGGAGAATGCCGTGAACGAACGCACTGCCAGGCATTGGTTCAAGAAATTCCGTTCGGGAGATGTGATCCTTTCGGAAGAACCTCGCAGTGGACGACCACATGTGTTGGATGACGATGCCCTGAAAGCAGCCACCAAGGAGGACATTGGTCTAACGTGTGATGAACTTGCAGAAAGGTTCCACGACTTCCGCTGAAACAGTCAGACTGCACTTGCATGGGATAGGGAAGTCATACAAGTTAAGCAAGTGGGTGCCCCACTCATTGTCGGCAGCCAACAAGGAACAACGAGTGACAGCCTGTTTGTTTGATCGCTTGCTCACTGGTGACGGAAAGTGGGTCCTCTATGACACTCCCAAGCATACCAGACACTGGTTGTCGCCACGTGACCCTGTTCCTCACACCTCAAGATCACCTCTGCACCCACGAAAGGTTATGCTCTCTGGATGGTGGAACTGTCGGCAAGTGGTGCATTACGAGCTCCTTCCACCTTGTCAGACCATCACTGCTGACCTCTACTCTCAGCAGTTGCAAAGGGTGCACCGTGCATTGCGGCAGAAGGAGCTGGCATTGGTGATTCACAAGGGTGTGCTGTTCCTGCACGACAATGTCAAGCCACATGTGGCAAAGAGGACCCAGGAGACCCTTCAGCAACTTGGCTGGGAGACACTGTGCCATCCACCATATTCACCGGACCTTGCACCAACAGATTACCACCTGTTTCATTCCCTCGACAACCACCTCCGTGGGAGATCCTTCGCAAATGAGGGAGACCTGCGGAACACACTCATGGACTTCTTTGCATCCAAGCCCCCGAGTTTTATCACCAGGGTATTGTGCAGCCGCAGGAACGTTGGCAAAAGGTGTTGGATGCTGATGGAGATTACTTCGAAACCTAAAGGTAGGTACCGTCCACTGTATTGCTCTTTGTTTATCACTGCTCTAGAACGGCAAGAACTTTTTTGGTTACCTTGTACATCTCTTTCAAATTAGACATTTTAGAAAACATCAAACATCATCATTTTTGTGACATCTGTACTGCAGACGATAGGGCAAGAGTGACGTAAACCAGCATTCTTGCTCAGCTCCGATTAACATCAGCTCCACGTTGGCAGGATGTTGCACCGACTTGGGGGTCATGCACTTCAGAGTATAAAAGGCAAAAGTGCATCGTCTCAGCCCTCCCATCTACAGTGGACATATTAGTACACTGTACTGATTCATGATAGTCATAGTGCAATCGAAGCTTGAGCAAGGTGAGTGAGTGGTCAAATTGCCTTTCCAGTATTCTTCCTTGTGGACTATTAAGATGTGTGGAACGAGACTTTAGCCATTTCTATAATTGACTACCTGTCTCCAGGTACGATCTCTATCATCCTGAGATAATAGGTGCGAGCAAAGCTGGAGACTAGAAACGGACATGTTCTCTATGCCTCTAACTAGCGATAATGTCTTGGGACGGCAAGAAACTAAAGTACTTGTACTTAATGTACACCTGAAAGAACCATATGAAAGATTGAAGTCAGTATCAACTTCGTGTGTCCACTATAACATGCCTTAACTCTTATGAAAATCTTACATCTCGCAGGACTATATTGTTCGATTGATTGATTGATTGATTTGGTGTTTTAAGTCCACTTTATGCACAGCAAGGCTAATCGGGACTGGACCTACAGTTTAAAGTGGAATCCGAACCACTATGTGCCACCGGGTATCAAACCGGGACCCCTTGATTACATGGCAACGACATTATCTCTGCGCCATTGGTGAGGCCCTATATCATTCAATGTACATTTAATGTTTGGGCGTAGGTCATAAAACACAGAAATTCACAGTTAAAAATAATCTTCACCATCCTTCATCATGTTCATTCTTTGACTTCGTCTGCACAGAAGTGTAGCCTCTTCTTCCCACAATCTCCATTACCTGATGTCTCCACCACCTCATCTGTCCTCTTATCCTACTCCTTCTGCAGTATATGCTCTCATTGGAAGTCTTTCTGGCTCCACCCTCTTCAATGTCCAAGCCACTTCATCTGTACCTGATTCATTCTGTTCTGCAGCTTCATGGAAATCTTATCATTCCTAATTTCTGTTTCTTCCCTATCAGACTTCTTCAGAATTATCATAGGCAGTGTTTGAACTGAACGCAATGTGGGCTAAGGGAAACTTCAGAAATTCATTTTTCCATATTTTATACTTTTTAGCTGTGCCATTAGTAAACCAGTATTAACAAAGTGTACCATTTAAGGTATATTTATAAAAATTAGTAAAACTATTTTTATCAATAAAATACAATTGTGAATAACTTACAAGGGAAAATTGCAGAGTGGATACCAAACACTCCACATACTCAGGGGTAGGAAGTACCTACAGCAACCAATGCACTCATCACTGAGGTATCTTTTCCTGTGACGAGTAGCAAATATTATATAAAAGTTGTTTATGTGTGTGAGTGTGGAAATTAGGGGATTGGGCTTCTAGCTTCTTCTACTCCTCTCTGAAGCACAGTGTTCACCACTGGTGGTTGCCTAGTAGAGTACTGCATTGGACCACTTTCGCTTGCTCAAACTCGATCAAATCTCCCACGCTCGAGCGTGGGAATATAGAATATTAATTATCATTTCAATGGGACAATAATCGTACAAATATATGTGTAAAATTCGTCCTGGTAGTTTCAGCCCATAATCATATATTCATTTTCATATATTGCTATGTATTGGTAAGATGGACTAAATTACATTTTAACAAGGAAATGATGACTATGCTCACTTTAGTTTCAATTTCACTGTGTCTTTCACTTCACGAAGCATATTTGAAGAGCCATTACCACAGACAAATTACAGTTGTTTGTGAATTACTGGCCTTCGAGCATATACAGATTGTTTGCCTATTCGAGTGTTATTCGCTCGAGCAAAGAATCTGTTGATTCCGTAAGCCATCTAGCGTCATCCGTGCGAACTATTAGATGATCGAGCCAAAAAGCCTCGATGCAGCACTCTTATTGCCTAGTATCGGGCCATCTACTTTCTGCACTAACAGTAATTACATAAATGTAATTCTCAGAAACGTGGAAATTACTTTTTAGCTGAACAATTGACACAAATTTGATTTGATTTGATTTGTTAATAATGTTAGCATAACAATAATTGGTATTAATTAATCCTCAAGAGAAGATCCATTTTCAAAAATAGTTTCTTGTTAAAATTTGTTTAAAGTGCATTTTGTGCTCGTATAAAGTGGATTTCAATTTGAATCACTATGCAATGTTCCTCCAGTGGTGTTAAACCCAAGGACTGATTGATTGCAAGGTGAAAATGTGTTTACAATTTTTTCAAATTTCTGCATATAACTGTCAAGTAGGGCTTAATTTTGTCTTCTAATATGAAACTCGTGTGATCTTTCGTGGCAAGTTAATTTATGTATTGAAAGATTGAACATTTGTGTATTAGATATAAAATTTAAAAATCTTCTCTCATAATATGAGAGTCATATGCAGAATCTGGATATGAGCATTACATGTGACTTGTGGAAAGCACATTGCTTTAAATATGCCAATGCTTTAAACCTAGGTATCACACATGATTCTTATAATTTATCACTCACATTAAATAGCTTTCCATAATCACTAAAGGATCAGTAGACAGTAATAACTGTATGTAAGTAGTTCTTTCTTTTCCAGTGATGATTATATGCAACATTTCTACTTATAGGGAATTGGATGATAACCAATTACTCTACATTCCTGCAGCTATTACCCAGCTTCCTTCATTGCAAGAATTGTAAGTAGAAATTACAAAATTCCATTTGCCACAATATAAATAATATGATACTCGTACCATGTTTGTGCAATTGTTTCTTTAAATATCTATAATGATGTCACTGAAAATCCTGGTGTGCCCCTCATTGGTATCACCGAGTTCAATTGTTGAAATACAAATTTATGTAGAATTCTGATGTTTTTTAAAATAGGTGGTGATTGGTCATTTTATGTGCCCATGTGTTTAAGTTCTTAACTGTTATGAAAGGGGTTTCGACAAGGTAGTTCCAAGCCACATTTCCATTCTGGTGAAAACACAGACAATAAAGTTCAAACAAATCCACAAATATGTGTTTACACTTGAGATTTCTTCTTTACTCATACTTTGTAGTCTTTTAATTAAGAAACCTCGCTTGAGAATGCATGTAATTTCATTTGATATGTTTTGCAAGTACGGTGGAAGTAAATGTGACTTCGCACTATCCTGTCCTGACCTAGTGAATTGTAGGGGTATTACTATTAAAATGGACACACTGCTAAAACAATACAAAAGATGCAGCATACAAATACATACAAACGATACATTAATCAAATTAATGTATTCACATGAACTTCACCAGAGCAGTTTCTCCAAACATGATGTGGTAACTGGTATAAGGTGACATTTTCATTAAGTATTACATTATGTTATACTCCATGATATTTTATTATATTCCACTGCTGTAACCACACATTGTATTGGCATCGTATTAATGATTGTAGTATTGTAAACACAAATTGGTAACATTTCCATTGCAGTATTTCATCACATTATATTACATTATATACTTGTATACTTCACTATATTTTACTATATTTCACTGTATCCATATATTGTATTTCATTGTATATTATTATATTTCAATGTTTATGATATTGTAAACACAAATCGCCATGTCCAATATCCCAGCATGTAAATGCAATGAAGTGATTCATGGATGAAATAAATCTATCTATATCTAGAAAGAACACGTGAATGTGCAGTTTTGTTTGATTTACTTTTCCAATTGCCTTTCAGGTCAGTTTCAGGGAACAAAATAAAGTTCATTCCAGGTGGTGTTCTTCAACAATCCCCTGCACTTGCCCTTCTAGAACTTAAAGGAAACCCTCTTGTAGGAGTTGATCCTCATGCATTTTCATCACTTCCCCATCTGAGGAAGCTGTAAGTATAACAGTTTTTTTAATGCAAAAAATAATACTCCCTCTGTCCCATAATTATTGTCCGGTACACTTTTATTTGTTGTCCCATAATAATTGTACGATATTCAAACTGTGACATTGATGTATACAGAAGAAGTAAATGAAACACGGGAATGTGTCATACAACGTTATTACTCAAGGATCAGTACAAATTGGCCGATCAAGTATCAAAAAAAACCTTGGCATACCGGACAATAATTATGGGACAGAGGGAGTATTATGTTTTCAGTGTTTCATATGTTACGGATTCTCACATAAAAACCTTACTACAGCTGCAAGTGAATTAGCTTCCTACATGCATGTGTGAAATCTACCATTCTTCCTCTTTTGCCTCTTGCCTCTTTACCCTTTTGGATTATTTCTTTCCTTCTGGTAAAGTATTTATATACAGATATTAAATATTCATGTTATGTAGCTAAATATTTTTTTATTACTCATTTATTGCCTTAAACCTCATTTTCATTTTATCATCATTGGGGAAGAATATTGGGTGTACTCTTTGTTATGTTTGAACTCAAAAGTTTATTTTCCATGATTTATTTTCTTTAGTGCATTTACTACAGCTAGTGTGCTTAGTTCAGTGTATTATTGTTTCCTCTCTTTGTCAACAAGTTACCAGGTGCTATAAAGCTTAAAGCTGCATCTTTCTCTTTTTTATATATATATAGGGCAGAGTAAATCATATATCACTACAATAGTACAGAAACACAGATATCAAAGAGAAACATGATAATATCTCTTCTTATTCTGTTTTTAGAATTCTGTCTGAAGCTCGTGAGTTGACGGAGTTCCCAAATTTAAATGGCACATCTGCACTAGAGATACTACGGATAGACCGGGCCAACTTGCACAGCATACCTGGAAAGCTTTGCCACACCTGTAGGAAACTAAAGAGTCTGTAAGTGTTTATGTAATTATATATGCATAGATCAGAATTTTATATTTAAAACTATGAAATACAATCATCTTATTTATCATTAATTTCTGTATTTACATTTTGAAGTAGGAAGGTAAATGCAATATAGGAGTTAGCTCCTAATTGTATATCTAAATGTAAAGAATAACTTCAAGCAAATATGCACAATTCAATACAATTTGTTGTTCTAAAATTATAAATTTAAAGTTTGTGGGGAAATGTACTTTAAAGATCTTGATACATAATGTGTGTAATATTAGTAAGGTAACTACAAATATTAACCAACCTCTGGTTTTCCAGACCCTGCAAATTTTACATACATGTTGCTTCTTGTTGCTTTGGTTTTCAAGACATTTTAGTGTAATAATCTAAAAATGCATTTATTCAAATAGATTTCATCCCTACAGTGGAATTAAATGTAGAATATTATTTTATTTTTTTCAGGGATATGAAGTCCAATAAACTAACTGCAATCCCAGATCTAGAAGGTTGCACTGAGCTAAGGTTGCTGTAAGTATTCTCACTGTACTGTTATAAATCCTTAATATATAAAATTAAATTTTAAACTTTCTTAAAATAGAAATTAGTTTGAAGTTACTGCTTTATGAATATAAGGGTATCAGTCCTTTAAATGGGGGAAATCCCCCAGTTAAGAAAACTTTCATAAAGCATCCACCCACCAACTGCATTGTCTCCATGTTGATCCACACAAGGATTCCCCACCTATCCCCAAACTCGACCAAGGATCCTCCCATTATGATTTTTTCTATTTCGAGCATTATAAAGCATAATGCACACACATGTTATGATTTTAAAAAAATGAATGCGTAAATGTTCTAGTCTAGTGGTTCCCAAAGTGTGCTCCACCCTAGGGCACTATGGATGGCTTACAGGGGCACCGCAAAATGTTCCAATATTTTCACTGAATTAAGACAAGCAACCTAACTACACTAACTGAGCATTGCAAGTGTTAGATAGGCCTACATTCTGACTTGGGCACTACAGAAAAATCTTTGAAATATTAAGGGTGCCATGAAACAAAAAAGTTTGGGAACCTCTGTTCTAGTCAAAAACCCTTACAGTCAACATATACTAATTAATGAAGTGAATGAACCTTTTGGGTTCTTCATGTAACATTTATAATTTTGTATCTGATCAGTATTGATAAATTTGTCACTGGTAGTTTATCTGTATCAGGAAATACAGTGAAACCCTGATTTTACATTCCAGGATTTTACATTTTCCCGCATTAAAGATTCAATCTTGAAGGTCCCAACATTGCAAAATGGTATAAAATTTTCCTCGATTTTACATTTTCCTGCATTTTAAGTTTGTTTTCAGCTTGGTTCCTTGAAAAATGTAAATTGTATTGCCTATCAGTGTGTCTCTAAAATATACAGTTTATTGGATTATACTGCTATATGTAGGGGAAGGAAGGGTAAAGTGGCCATATGAGTTTTCTTTGCTGTATAGCGCTTCCGCCATGCGGGAGCTGGGCGAAACAGTCACCACGGATGCTGTCAGTATTGTCTGTGACTTTGAAGTGGAAGGCTGCATTTTTCTAGATGAGATGTCATTTTATTGGTTTTTTTTTTTTTTTTTTTTTTTGCAAGTCTGATTTTAGCTAAGTGGTACAAATTGTTGATTATAGCTAAATAATAGTAAGTGTTATAATTATATGCTCTTGTGCTGTTTGATCAGCATGAAATAACCTTTTAAATGATGTGTGTTTGAAAACGGTAAGTCATGTAGGTTAGACGTTAGACCACAGTTTCTGTAATGGCATCATTCCGGGCAAAGTGGCCACAAAACAGACAGACTCGAAAGGCAATGAAGGATGGATTAGATGTTTAAAATGTAAGAAGTGGGCACATGAAGAGTGCGCCGATTGAGATGAAAATGATGACGAGTTTGAGTGCGAATTTTGCAAATAGGCCTACGCCTAATCCTTTATTGATAGACTATTGATTACGAATTACTATTTACTTTATGTTGTAAAGATTTCATACTTAAGATAATACTTAAAAAAACATAATACTTATTCTTAATGTGTATTACTTCAGCTTGTGTTGATTAAATACACACTCTGAATCAATGTGATTTGTTCATTTACCTATGTAGGTAAAATGGGAAGGGGCTGGCCACTTTACCCAACCTAGGCAGGCAAAGTGGCAATTTCATACTTTTTTAAAAAAGTAACGTGTACATTTCTAAACAACAAGAATTTTAAAAAATAAAATAGAAATTGTAAGTAAAGTTATTATACTTACTATTGGTCTATGTTTGTATAACTTTGCTGATTAAAAAGGTATGATAAGAATTCATCAAACCTTAGAGTGGCCACTTTACTCTTCCTTCCCCTATGTAAGTGGAACATTATATATGCTCAGCCAAAGCAATGAAAAAATTAAACTTATTTATTTATTCTTTCAGTGACCTTTCAAGCAACAGGATAGGCACGTTGTCAGGAGAGCCATTTCGTGACCTCAACCAGCTGCATGACCTTCTGCTAGCTCATAACATAATTCCAAAACTCCCTCAGGATGCCTTCATTGGTCTTGCTCGTTTGCAAGTATTGTAAGTGGGAAATTTGAACTAGGTTCTTGTTAAGAATAAGTTCCTTATTATGTTTTGTGTGATATTTAATGATAGATCCTGTTTTCCAAGCAGGCAAGTGTATCACGTTACATGGAATAAAAGGTATTCTGTCTTGTTTTGTTTGCACCCTAAAGTGAGGCATCAGATTTATTGAAATACAATCAGTATAAGTTTAAATGTGGTACTTTGGTGTGCGTGTGTCTGTGTCAGGCCCATACCCAAGTGTGGGTCCAAGGAGGCCATTCTCTCTCAAACTATGTAATGTTTTGTGTGCCTGCAGAGGAGAACCAGGAGGGGGGGGGGGGGGCAAGTACCCCCTGGATATCCATGGGACGTCCATGGGATATCCACAATATTGATGGATATGATCTGGACTTTGTGGATATCCTATAAACATCCCTTGGAGATTTGTGCTGAATGGGTTGTTCCATATTTTTCGATCTCCTCCCCCCACCCACCCCCCAAAAATCCTGAGTATCAGCCTAGTTTAGATATGTATGTATTTTGGTGTATATGTGTATCTTACTTTGAGTTTTCATTGTTACATCTCGTCAGCTTTTTTATGAAGTTGGCCCAGTTCTCCAGTTACTTTTATTAACAATTCAATTAAAAAGTAATATGTTCAAGAGTGACTTCCTTTGGCAGGATAGTGTGTATGAATACTGCCATAAGCACCAAAATATAAGGAAAGAATCGCATTTCTGGAAAACTTTGCAGCTTGGGTCAGAAACTTTCAATGATTGTTGTTGGTCTTATGTATTGCCAAGACTCCCTCTATAAATTTTAGTTTTCTATTCTCTGTTAAATTAGGTTTGTATTTCAGTTGAACGTTTCCGTTTAAGCAGTATGTTAATGTCTATCAATCAGTTTAACACTAAGCTAGTGGTGTAACTAAAATAATTGCTCTTATGATTGCAACTAATCATTTTGGAATTTTCCATGTTATATATTTTAAAGATAGAGAACCATGTAATCTACACAACTAAATATTTAAACTAAGGCATACTTGAATACTTATGCAGCTATTATTGTTCCTGCTATTTTTCCCTGTGAAATACTCATAGAAATGTGGTTTTATGTATACATTTTCTATTGTTGCAGAGATTTGCAGAGCAACTTCATTGAGGAAATTCATCCTGAAGCTTTTGAACCTTTTACTCAACTTGAAGATCTGTAAGTTGTACTTATAAATTTTCTTGTAAAGATTTGGTATCAATATAAGTTGTTGCTGAGGTCCTGGTAATGTACTGGATTAATGAAGACCAATGTACAGTTACATATAATGATTTAATTTATTTATATCACACCATCATATCAGTTATATTATGGCTATGTAGCTCTGCTTCCTACCTAATTGCTACTATAATAACATTTCTGAATTTGTATACAAGAATATCAATGCCTACCTCTGTGGGGGAGTGGTTAGCATGCTGCACTACAATTCGTCCCGGGTTTGAATCCTGGCCTGTCCATGGTTTTAATAGTACATTTCACTAATGCTGTTTGTATATTCTGCAATTCACATTTGAAATGACAACATTGCTGGAGTGGATTTTTTTTGGTTAGATGACATTCAGGTTTATCTAGTAAAAATAACAATAGTTTAGTTTAGTTTAGTTGCATCCAAGGACTACCATTTATACAAAAACAGTACATGGTAATAATATAGGACATGTCATCAGGATTTTTCAACTCTACTACTCTGCTGGATCATAATACATGTATAAAATACATTACCAAATGAACATTACTTATCAGGTATTTGTTTACAAAATAGAATAATATGAATTAATCTAAAGTACATTTCATACAATTGTGAATTTGTGTTCTGTGACCATTTGATATACTGTGTTTTCAAAATAAATTTTCTATACTTAATTATAGATTCTGTGAATAAATATATTTAAGTTGTAATTGAAATGAACAATGAAAGAATATTAAGTATAATATTTGTTACTATCAGCTCCCATTGATTTGTTGTGTGTGATAATAATAAATATAACTGTAGTGCTTCAATTGGAATTTGCAGTTGTTCAATTAAAATATTATTTCAATTCTGTGGATTGCCAATACCTAGATTTGATTAAATGGTAATATGATTTTAATTGTTAAAAGTTCGGATGTCTGATTGCTCCAGCTCTACAAATCATAGACTGTTAATCAAAAATGTTCATGTAAATGCTATTTTATACTTAATTTTATTGTAACATATTAATTACAAGAAAATCAATTCTGCTTTCCTTTTATCTCTTCCAGGAATCTAGGCAACAACTTCTTCCCAGAATTACCAACCAGAGGTCTTGACAGACTCCTCCACTTGAAGATATTCAATAACCCGAACTTACGAGAGTTCCCAGCACCTGACCTTTTCCCTCGAATCCAGTCATTGGTTCTTTCGTATGCGTACCATTGCTGTGCGTTCCTTCCTCTGGTTGTTGTGGGTCCAGAACCTCAAGCACCCTTGCATGACTCAGTATTGTTCCCGGTGGATGGAGAATTCGATATGGATTTATGGAACAACAGCCTTACCGATCTCTGGCCTCAGCATCGTGAGTTGAATTGCTTTTTTCTCTCCACTTTTTGGTACATGCTTTGTCATATCAGTGGAATAGAACTTGAAATGATATGTGATTTAAAAAAAAAAAAACATGTGATATTCAGATTAGGTACGAGGCAATGTAATGATAACACTAAATTCAAATGACATTTTGCTATGAAGAAAAGGTTCTCTTAAGCAACAATGATTTGCATTCTGGAGAAGGTTTTCCAGACTCCTAAGAGCTAATGTCACTGTTATCATCATGGAGTTGCTTGGTCATTAATTACCATAAATCAGGGTGGTTACTCACTGGGAATTCCTTGAATTCTGGAGTTCTGCATGAATTATTGGCTCTGGGAATTATGCATGCATTCTGCGTGAATTTTCCTCGTTAGACGTGAAAAAATGCAACTTTTATTAATCTAAATCCCATTGAATTTATATATTTATAAATACCCTGATGCAAGTTTTCACAATTTGGCTTTTATTTTTATCAAGGAAAAACAAGAAAGCTGTGTGGAAAATAAAATAGAGTTCTCTCAATCCGTCTACTTTGTTATTGTGATTTGCAGAACAATCTATCTGACAGACGGAAGTTGATTAGTTAAATTTGAGTTTGAATTTCTTATACGATTAAAAAATTTTGATAGATTATTGTATCCTGTAACATTTTTACTTGTGTTTGTAGATGTATTTCGAGTCTTAGTATGTGAAATGGCAAATGTAAACTCCACATCTTAAATTAAATATTTTAAATATATATACCATTTAATTGAATTGAATTTCAATTTTTGGATACAATGAAATCACACAGGCCGTTTATATTGTTAATATATGGTGAGATTTGGTAATACGTAAGGTTGATGTAGAGAAAGCATCTGCTTGTACTCCTGAATTTTTGAAAAGTTCTCCTTGAAAATTGGGAATTATACTTGAATTTTATCATGATCCTAGAGTGGTCACTCTGTACATTTTCTTATTTCAAATTTCTTCACACCACTTTAGTGGTTGAGTGTGTTGGGAGGTTGACTCACAGTCTCCCTACCAAATGTTGCAAGTTTGAATTCTGGCATGGTCAGTGTCCTTTCATCACTTGAATCTAATCATTCTTCCTCATTGTCAAGATTAGCTAAAAGTGGAAGAAAAACAATGCAAAGTAAGAAAATTACAAATACAGAAAATAAGTTTATGATTGATATAATCTTCCTAGTGTTCACACCTGTGCCGCTATACCTTTTATCACATGCCTTCCTTTCAACTTTTGCCATATCCAAGTAGGCTGTGACATCATTAAAAAAAAAAAGTAAAGTGTTCCTCTCTGCTTTGCACCACACCATGAAGTCATATAGGGAGTGTGGAATTAGGGCCCCACACTTTTCTTGATCACAGTCGAAGGTGGGGGTGATGTGATCAGCACCATGCCCCTGGCTGCCTTTTACTGCCAAGAGTTTCCTCCAGGTACCCACTTTATACGATGCTGGGTGGGCACCAGAGCCACTTGAACAGGTGGAAAAATTCCATGTTCTCCCCCACTGGAGATCAAACCCGAGTCTCTCACATGGTATTCAGATGCCCTAACGACTGAAGCACCATTAAAGAAGATAAATGATGCAATTGACTCTTATGGAGATGTGTTGTCTACACATCTCAAGAAGAGGATGGAGCAACCAGTCAGACAAGCTATGCTTGAAATTTGACTTCGCCCTTTTAGTATTTCCATTTGTAACCTGGAAGGTGGGAGAAACGATAATAACAAAAAACTACGTAAACAAAAATCAATAGGAAGGCGGCCCAGAGGACGTAGTATCGATCTTTCCAACAAAACCCATCCACCCAGTTTACAAAAGTTATTTAAGGTGCAACGTCCTCCCCACGTGCTCCGCACTACACTAACAACACAGTGCAGGAGTACTGGCACGGACTGCGTTCTACACACTAAACCTTGCAATTAGGTGGACGACAAAAGTCTACCCATATGCGCTAACTTTTTGTCAGCCGTAGAACATGGACTCAGAATTATCTCAGGCTTGCTGGGTGTAAGGAAAGACTATACCAGCTTAATATATATATTTAACAGTTGGGCTGAAAAGTTCGTAGGCTGACTCATAGATGGCGTTACTAGAATTAAATCCATGTGATTTTTACTTAGTACTAACCTTCAAAAGATACGTGTATAAATTTCACAGCTGCCGGATAATTAGTTCGTGAGATATAGCATTGTGAGTGAAGCAGCTTTTGTTATTGTGAAAAAATGGATAAAAAAGAATTTCGTGTGTTAATAAAGCATTGCTTTTTGGCGAAAAAAAAATACTGTTGAAGCCAAGGCTTGGCTTGATTAACATTATTCGGACTCTGCACCAGGAAAATCAACCGTTGAGAAGTGGTTTGCTAAATTTAAACGAGGCGAAATGAGCATCGAAGACGATGCACGCAGTGGACGCCCCAAAGAGGCTGTTACTGACGAAAACATCAAAAAAGTCCACAAAATATTTTTAAATGATCGTAAAGTGAAATTGATCGACATAGCTGAGATTATTACATAGCGTTGTTGCAGCGTTTAAAGGATGAAATCACGAAAAAACGGCCCCATTTGAAGAAGAAAAAAGTGCTGTTTCATCAAGACAATGCACCGTGTCACAAATCAATGAAAACGATGGCAAAATTATATGAATTAGACTACGAATTGCTTCCCCATCCACCATATTCTCCAGATCTGGCCCCCAGTGACTTTTTCCTGTTTGCAGACCTTAAAAGAATGCTCGCTGGAAAGAAATTTAGCACTGATGAAGAGATAATCGCCGAAACTGAGGCCTATTTTGAGGCTAAAGAGAAATCGTACTATAAAAATGGCATCGAAAAATTGTATGACCGCTATAATCATTGTATCGCCCTAAAGGCAACTATATTGAATAATAAAATCGAATTTTGTCAAAAAAATATTTTTTACTATGTTAGCCTACGAACTTTTCAGCCCAACTGTTATATATGTTTATTATAATCTCAACACAAGGGTGTCCGTTAGCACACTTACACACGTGTCTTTACCTTAAACCCTTACCACGCGCGTGCATTTACTTGTACCACACACGTGCGTTTACCTGTACCACGCATGCTTTTTTACCTGTACCACCTTTGGTCTCGAAGAGATAAGGGGGGCAGGGAACATCCAATTTATTCCTCGCTGTGAGGTGCCAGGGGAAGTATGGGGACCTAATTTTATTTAGGGCCTTGGTCGCCGCTGACGTCACGGGTTCCCCTGTAAAAGAGAGTAGGTTGTGCGTAGTACCCGAACCACAGCCGGGAATCGGCTGAAACCAATCGGTACTCCCGAATAACGGGCGCAGGGTAAAAGGATTAAAGGATGCCACGACACCCCCGGTGTTAGCTGGGAATTGGCAAGCCAACCGGTGTCTCCTGTGAAGGGATGGCAGGTTAGAAAGGAAGGTCCGGGTGCTCCCAGACAAGCCGGGCAGGTAGAACCTGGGCACCTATCAGCCTAAGCGAGCGGACCAGGTAGGTAGGTTGCTGTTAGGCTCTTCTTCTTCTTTCTTCTTTCTCCGTCCTTCCTTCTGGGGTGGCTTCTAGTTCTCAGGCTGGGAGGCCAGTTAACCCTGGATGTTTGCCTGTTGACATCAGGGAGCCAACTGAGCTCCGGGCCTGGCTGCGCTGGCTTTATACTCGCGGGGACGGTGCATTGATGGTGAAAATTTTAACTACAAGTACGCGTTGCTAACTCATTTTTTTTACATATTGCAACCTTTGTACTGAGAAACATCCAAGAAGTGACATTAAGAAAACACTAGTGGGAAAGTCACTAGATGAACGTGTTAATATAGACTAAAACTGTGTGCATTCAGACAATATAATTAATAATGAGCCTCGCAGGACTCTGTAATTCTAAACAATGAGTTGAACAGTGTATATGACAATAATTGATAACATTTTCTGAATACAGCAACCACGCAGGGTCTAATAATAAGTGAAGCTAATAAACGTAGAGGTGGATCCGTTAGCATTTACAGAATACAGTGACCACACAGGGTCAAATAATACGTAGAGGTGGATCCGTTAACACATTTAAACTAAAAGCGTACGCCTTGCAGGGACATTTAGCATGCATTCTTCTTAACAAAATATAATATGGCGACCACGCAGGGTTGTTAAATGTGGCGACCACGTAGGGTCATTACAAAGGTTTGAAGCTAATTGAAACATGGCTCGTTTCACTTCAGTCTCTCATAGAGATCCAAGTTATTTCTTTGTGCACGGAATTACTGTATTCTGAAATCCCCCTTTTAACAAGGGTATCCTTAACATTGCTGTCACACGTCATTTACCCCAATTACAGACCACGTCAAAAAGGCATGTGTACTCAAATCATTCTTTTTTTTTTTTAGCCAACCTAATATATTTATAAACCCACATTTATTTGATGCTCTGAATCATCCCTTTTAAACGTCAACTTTTCCCCGTAACCCTTTTTTAACTTATCTAGTTGTGGTCGACCCAAAATGACAAAACTGGGGGGACCGACGTTACTTTTAAACTATTGGTTACTAATCCAGTTCTGTTTCGTTTTCACTCAAAATCAAGCAACGTCAAAAGATTGTGACTGGGGTAACACTCCCCCCTTCTGGTTATGTTCTGATTCAACAATCATGTTCCAATTCATTAACAAAATTCCTTCTGACGTGCAATTCACAATAATGCACTGTTTCTCCCTACATACCTCAATCTCTCTGTTGCGAGTCCACTATCCCGTTGCGAGGATGTGTGCAGAGTCAACAGGGGCTGGTGGAAAAAACTGCGGTAGAACTTCCGACTCACGAACAGGTGCCTTCTAGTCATCCAAATGGTACCCAAATTAGAACTTCGTCTCTGAATAGATTGGTCCTCTCCTCGTCAGTATGCAGCTTCGTGACCTCTTCAAAATTGTCACATTCTTGACTCTACAAACTCTTCTGTGATGCGGGGCTAGTAACCTCATCCCAATTGGTTACAATGTTGACTCGTAGATTCGCTTTGCTAGCACACCAAAACTGTGTCTACGTTGGCGAGCACCAAATCCTCCTCTATTGCACAAACAAACTGGAACCTGTATCGGGAGCTGTTCATTTTTGACGATGCTCCAGAGACTAGGAACAACTCTTGGCGATCCACTTTCAGACTGCCACTCCCTTGCAAGCAGTCTAATTAATGAAAAAAGTCGAACGTCCCAAAAACGCATCTATCAGCGAATAACTAAGACATCATTCCAATCTCGTTACTTCGTAAAGTTCTCAACCGACTGCATCTTGCCACAAATAACGTTCATATACAATATCTTGCATAATGCAGAATGCAAGTTCAATTTTGTATGCATGCCGAACATTCCCCCCTTGGCGAACTCAAGCGCAGCAAACGCTGACTAGTGTGTGTTGCACGTATAAGCGTCGGTCGGTCAGTGATTTCAGTTTCTCGCGTAGGAGGAAAAATCAACTGAGGGGGTGCAGCAATGCCCTCTATCGGTGACTTCTTGTTTCTTATTACGTCATAAACAAATAAAGGATGCGGAGCATACCAGCTTGCAGAAGCTGGGGCAGAGCAGTGACATGTTTTGTATTGCGTAATGTACCAATATGCGTAATTGCGATCTCCCAAGAGAAAACTCGTCACACATTGTATAATTTTTTTAAACATATTTGATTGTGTCTATTGCCAGTTTTTAACAGTGTGTAATAGAGGTCACACAAAGTGACCTATTTCTAATTCAGAAAATTTAAGGTAAAAATTGAAATAGCATTTATTCAGATGATATCTATTATACATGTTGATGGTATCAAATAGCCTATTGCTGATTCAGAATTTTATTTTTCAGAAAACCTAACAAGCAAGTTTGGACCAAAAATCACAGAACTTTTGGAGACATTTGGCACAGACTTTTCTTACCCTGGAAACCTCCCCCAGTACATAGAGGAGTACTTTGAGGACCAAGATGGCAAGCCAACAGGAAGTGACCTTCCCCCAGGGAAAATACAATGTGTACCTTCACCAGGTAACATATACATGTGACTTTTGTTTGTTATATCTTCATATTGACTCCAGTTTCTTACTTGGTGTTGGAGTACAGTGATTTTTTTAAACTTTTTATATTCTTACAGTGAATGGTAAATTGCACAATGAATAATATACATTGATAACAATCACAGTTATCCTTTTTACATTCACGAGTTTATTTATGGGGATAATGAGAAAGAATTGTATACCACTCCTCCTATATACTTCAGCAATTTAAGAATTGATATATTTTTTCAAATGCCTGAACTAAATTTTTGTGTTTTTTTTTTTCAATCTTTCAGGTCCATTTCTTCCTTGCCAGGATCTGTTCGATTGGTGGACCCTGAGATGTGGTGTGTGGATTGTCTTCCTGCTTGCCATGCTGGGTAATGGGACCGTCGTGTTTGTCCTCATCTTCTCCCGAAGCAAGATGGATGTTCCTCGGTTCCTTGTTTGCAATCTTGCCATGGCTGATTTCTTCATGGGCATTTACTTAGGTAACTTTCTTTTCAAATTATATTATATATCCTCATCAATACATTTTATCTTTTTCTCGATCCTTCATTCATAATACAAGTATGGAAATTAAATGTATCTGAACCTGCATTTCAATGTTTGGATTTATGAGGAACATTAAACAGAACTTCAATTCCAAGAATTTTGAAACTGAATTTGTTCAAGAAATTATTTTCAACAGAAAGAATGTAACTGGGTTTAATATGCAAAATTAGTGTCTGCTTATATTTCTTTGACTTTCTGATACTTTCTCATTTATGAGTGTTCACATAAGATTTCTATCTTTTGTAAATGAATGTTTTGTATCTTTTCTATAGGCTGCCAAATGGGTAGTAAAAGATTTTTTCCTTCATGAGAGTAAAAAATAATCAGTGCAATAGTTGTGCCAAGAAATAATTAAGGTTTTGTTAGGCTAAACTCTCACAATTGAAGGGCTCAGGTGTAAAACATGATAAGTGACATTTTGGTTATTTTTAAGTTACAAAGTAAAATATGCTATCCTTCAATTTTCGAGTAAAATTGCCATGTCATACAATTTGCATTGGACTCAATAAAGCCTTCTGAAATTGGTAAACACAACCCGAAAACAATTTATCTACAGTAATGACCAAAATGTCACTTACCATGTTTTACACCCGAGCCTTTCAATTGATATTCGTGGCAAACACACACCACTTTAATTTATTACATTTTCATATATTACAAGTAAAATTGCATCATAGTATTGTATTTTTAACATATAATTTTCAGGTACCTTTTTTAACGTAATTTTTTCCAAGCTCTATGCACACTCTTAGGTAAACCCTAATCCTTGTTTGAATGATGCTGTTTGGAAATTCAGTTGTGTTCCTAAGGTGAAATGAGATGCAAAGGAAATGCTTGCCTAGATTGTTATTATATACTTCATTATGTAATGGAATATGTAAGATTTACATTCACAACCTAGATTTTTAGTTCTGTTCCACTATCACTATCCTTGTTACAGCTTTGTTGTATTGCTTACTCCAAGCCAGGCCCATTTCCTTTGATAGACTGAAATCATAAGAGATTGAGTTCTTATCTGTGTAGTTAACTGTTCTTGTGAGGAGTGTTCTTACTAAGCATTCACCTGTAGGACTAATGTAACAGATGACACCATTAAATACCCCTCCCTTATGTCAGTACTCTGATGTTATATGAAGACCTACACTCCCCACATGGAAGGACAACAAAGTCTGAGTAAAGGTCTACAGCTCTTTTTACAGGGTGTCCGGCACCAACACTACCAATAAGAAAGTTGTATAACTAAGCAACAAACAGGTTTATTGACATTCGTTTTTTTTTAAAAGACAGAGAAACTCGTCAAGTTTTTATGATAATCAGTAGATCTCTATGTGTGCACCACGTGTTGCACGACAGACGTCCAAACGAAATTCTATCTCCTGCCTTGCCAGATGTTTTCCAGCATCTGCAGGGTGACTGTGTCACAAGCACTGACAATCCTCCGACGCAAATCATCCACATCCAGTACTGGGGTTCTGTACACATTGTCCTTGATGTAGCCCCAAAGGAAGAAGTCCAAAGGGATAATATCAGGGGATCTAGGAGGCCATGTGATGGGACCACCGTGTCCGACTCAACGACCTTTGAGGACTTCATTTAAGCAATCTCTCACATGAGTGGCATAATGCAGGAGGAGGGTGGGGTGCATCTTGTTGGAAAATGTATCCTTCCGGTATCTGAGATAAGTCAAAAGGCAAAATTATCAAGCATGTCCAAATAAACATCTCCATTGATTGTTCGTTCAATTAAAAAAGAATGAACCAATGACTTCTTGCACTGCGAGACCGCACCAGACATTGATTTTCTGACTGTCTCGTTCAACTTCTCTCACGACGTGTGGATTCTCAGACCATACGATGAAGAAATTCATTGTCACTATCAATCTTGGTGAGGATACTGGCAGCGAAAGTGTATCTGGTAGGTAAGTCATTAGGCTTCAACTTCTGAACCAACTGTATTTTATAGGCATGAAGACACAGTCTTTTGTGGACAACATCATGAACAGTTGATTTAGGCATACCAAGTTCCCTACTTGCACGGCGAATGGACTTGGTGGGGCTTCGCTGGAATGTTTCGTGAATTCTATCGACATCAATCAGGGACACCTTCTTGCCACACAATTTTTTCTTCAACAGTGATCCAGTTTCAAGGAGAGTTCTATGCCAGGTTGTTATTGAATGTCTTTCTGGTGGTTCCTGCTGGTACTTTTGCCGAAACTTCCTCTGGACAGTTTTCGGAAACTTAAATTCTGCTAACCAATAGCAGCATTCGACTTTTTGTTGCACTGTAAACACCATTTCAACACGAAACGAACACACGAGAAAATTCCGACCGAGCGAATACACAACAGACAATGAAATGAACAGGCACATTATCGTGTTCAACGTACTTGCATTGTTGCCACTGCCACTATAATAAAACTTGTTGAGCTTCTCTGTCTTAAAAAAAACCCAAAAAAACAGCATGTCACTAAATCTGTTTGTTGCTTAGTTATAAAACTTTCTTATGGGTAGTGTTGGTGCCAGATATATATCACAGTGGCGTATTCTCCCGCAAAAACCAACTTTTTTCATACATAGAAATTGCCGGAAAATTCAAAGTTGTCGGACTTTAGTTTTTGTTTTACTTACATGCCTGCATTAGTGTTTTATTTATATTATATCTAATTAATATATATTAAATATATACAATAAATAAGAACTGTTTTGGTAAATGTGGTCAAATTTTCAGAATACACCACTGATATATCAAATCCAAAATTGACTATTTTCATGCTTCTATATATTAAATTTTGTAAGCTAGCCAATTCCAATCCCTGGTGTATCAAGTGGATTTCAAAGAAAAACTTACAGAATACTAATTCTCAGTACTGACAACCATGCTTAAGACTAATATTAAAACAGCACTTGCAACACTGACAGTAAACATGCTATTTACCTTTCATTCCCTCTTGTAGGTTTCCTTGCTGTGGTGGATGCTTCAACCCTTGGTGAGTTCCGCAAGTATGCCATCCAGTGGCAGATGTCTGCAGGCTGTCAGTTAGCTGGCTTCTTGGGTGTGCTGAGCTCAGAGTTATCCGTCTACACGTTGGCTGTGATTACGTTGGAAAGAAATTATGCCATCACGCACGCGATGCACCTCAACAAGAGGTTGTCTCTGAAGCATGCAGGATACATCATGGCATGTGGTTGGACGTTTGCCCTAATCATGGCTCTTTTGCCCTTGTTCGGAATTTCCGATTACAGAAAGTTCGCAGTCTGCCTGCCCTTTGAGACAGGCGACCCATTTAGTTTGACTTATGTTGTGTTTCTCATGTTCATCAATGGGGTTGCATTCCTAATCCTGATGGGTTGCTATTTAAAAATGTACTGTGCCATCCGAGGTTCCCAGGCCTGGAATTCTAATGACTCTCGAATCGCCAAGCGTATGGCATTGTTGGTGTTCACGGACTTCTTGTGTTGGTCTCCCATAGCGTTCTTTTCTTTGACGGCAGCATTTGGTCTGCACCTGATTTCATTAGAGCAGGCGAAAGTGTTCACAGTGTTTGTCTTACCTCTGAATTCGTGCTGCAATCCATTCCTGTATGCCATCCTCACAAAGCAGTTCAAGAAAGATTGCGTATTGATCTGCAAGGCCATCGAAGAGTCACGCGTGACACGTGGCATTGGCAGGTGTCGCCACAGTTCCAACTTCAGCAACAGACAAACTCCGGCCAATACCAACAGCCTTGTCGGGAGGTCGTCCCAAGATGGTCAGCCATGCAGCTGCCAAGCAAAGCTTCTGGATGGGGGGACGTCCACTCCGAGACTGTGGGTCTTTGGCAAGATGTCCTGGTTTTTCTGCTTCAGGGGTGCTGGTGACAGGTCACGTTCTGATCAGTATGCCTACCAGATTGCAGAAATCCAACAGAAGCAGCAGAAACACAAGCGGACTTCTTCGGTATCCAGTGAGAACTTCAGTTCTTCCAGGTCGGATTCCTGGAGGCAAAACCACTGTGGCATACCACTCCGCTTGCTTGACCCAAAGCATCGCTCCTCCTGGTTGATTACGAGGAAGACATCCCAGGACTCTAACCTATCCAGCTCGAGGAATGACTCATCTGGAACAACAGCCAGCACCAGTACATGGCGTATGTCCCGATCCAGCGCCTCCAGCGATGCAACGTATCGCCCTCCTAGAACTGTTGCTGCTGTAGCAGCAGATCCCACAACCGCAGCAGCTGCTGTGGCAGTTGCTGCTGCATCCACGACTCTTGTCACCACAGAAGTTGAACCACCACGAGGCAAACCCAAACCGAGACTCACGAGACAAGCTGCGGTGGTGGATGACTCGGAGTTTGAGTCCCCTCAGCATGGCCCTCCAGACACAGAACCTGACAAGAAAGGACTCACCGTCCGTTTCCTCGCGACTATACCCTCAGATGACCCAAGCCAACATGACCCAGAACCACCACCTTCCTGAACATGTGGCCCTTGCAGCGAGTATACGTCCTAATCGAGCACCATCGTCTACACAGTTACAACTGCAATGAGATGCCAAGATGGTGTTAGCCTTTCAAATCCATAAGGACAATTGTGAAGACATTTCTCAGAAGACAAGACTCTGTCCAGAACTCAGTGAGCCATAAAACACCACTTTCAGTAGAATTCATTAACAATTTTTGTAATGCAATGATACGCTAGAGAACTGTGAGGGGGGAAGGGGGAGTTAAGAAATACCTTCTGAACAAACTTTGTATAGTCCTATTTATATAATGCGCTATCGAAAGACAAAAGAGTCAGACATGACACACAGTACAACCTATGCAACAAGTTAGATCTCCAGACTAGATAGCGTGTCAAAGTGTAAATTACAAGCTATTTTATTGTGTAGTTGTGTTTTGTATTTACATGATGAAAAAAAGTGGTTGAATTGAACGCATATAATTAATTATATATATCATTAATAAATATGTACATTTATTCAAGTATCTCTGTGCTGACCGTTTTGTATGAATGAAGCTGCAGATGCTTCCATGCAGAGAAGAAAGGAGTTGAGCCTCTAGGAACAATTGAAAGCTCTCGTTCCAATGCAATATATTAGTGATAACAGTGAAAATGCAAATTGTGTAATAATAAAATGTGCATTTATGTACAAGTATGTTCACAGTTGCATTTCAAAAATAAAAGAAGTATGAATTTCATTCACTAATATATATTCTCCATTTTATTACCTTTATTATAGTGCTGCAATAAATAACTTAATTATTCAGAAGATTGTTTTCAACAAGCAATCTATATTTCTACCATTCTACACTGAATTTTGGAAATGTGCCTAGAAATTAACGTCATAGGAACGTCTCCGCCACAAACGGCAACACTATTTTTCTGAAAGAGGTCATCATGGAGAGTTAGAAAAGTGATGTTGCCAACTTCGCAACCTGGGACAGTTGCCGCCATATTGGATTGAAAATTGCGGCAGGTGAAATACACCTCGCTTGCTGTTTCTGATGATAGAAACGTTACTATGCTACACAGACTTGATAAACTGGTGTCATTCGAAAGAGAAAACTTTACGAAGTATAAAATTACCATTAATCTTAAGTTTTATTGTTACCCGTTGAATATAGAAACAAAAAACTTTCAAAGATAAATATTTTTCTTCCTCTCGAAATGGTATTTTGTTTCATAATATGGTAAATATCAATCAGATCGAAAATATGTTTATGATAAAAAGTAAAGTACAGTTTCTCCTGATTATGTTGCAAGTTGTTTGAGGAAGTTATCTTTCTTAGTTCCAAAGTGATGAATCAAAACATATTTGTCGGCGTTGTATTATAACACAG
The DNA here is from genome assembly GCF_977018435.1 of Lepisma saccharinum. NCBI lineage: Eukaryota > Metazoa > Arthropoda > Insecta > Zygentoma > Lepismatidae > Lepisma > Lepisma saccharinum. The sequence goes on from NC_139229.1 coordinate 180,177,180, forward strand.
ATTTTACACCTGACATTTCAGACTCTCCAGTTCAGTTTACCAAGATATAACGAAGAAGACACATATAACCTTCATGTACATTTGAATACATGTTTTATTCGTAACGATTTACAGTTTTTGAGATGATATTACTTTAAAATGATGTGCGAGGGGTGGTCAGAAAGTAAAGTTACCAATTCGGTCGTTCATTATAAGAACAAGACACGTGATAAGTTCTTGGTTGGATATACCTTCTATAAATGCTTCGTAAGATACTAAAGGTCCGTTTTACGATGATATAAGACTTAAAGTATCTACTAAATAGACAAGAAATAAAATTGAAACCTATTTTTCTCACTGAATGAAAGAACTACCTCTGCAAACCATCATCGGCAATTCAATTTCACTCAAATAACACTTACCCAGTTTTTACAATGATCAAGGTACCAAACAAAGGCCGAAAATTCACCAATGTCATATTATAGCATATTCTTGGCCGTAATGCTGATGCTAGTCTACGATGACAAAATACCGAACTTTAACCCAAAGACTTTCGGGGATATAAAGTCAACGGATTTGCTTTTAAACTCTCATGGATGACTCTTGTTTGGTTACAAATCATCTCTTTCATATATACTTATTGGATAACATATTCTTCACTGCATAACTACTGAGAATTTTCAGTTGAGGATGATATGGCTCTTGTCCAAAGGATTGGAAAACCAAAAGCAGCACAATATTTAGGAGAACCAGCAGACTCTTCACAGAGAAAGAGCCTTATTTTTACCCATCATGTAACAGAGTTGATGTTTTCACTCAGTATGTTTCACCATCAATAAAGCCATGCATAAGTGCAACGAGATGCAGCAGAGCTACACCTATTCGCAGAATTATCAGCAGCAGGCAAACTCTTCTTCCTTAATCCTGGTCCAATTTCATGGCACTTGCCACTTTCGGCCTGTTTATGGGATCGGTGGTCTAGCAAAGTACTGAGCTGAGGAAACTATTGAAATATCATGAAAATGACTCGGAAGCGACCAAAAAGTAACGGTTGTATGGTTTTTCAGTAGGAAAGGCTGAAAACGACCCCAAGAAGTAAGCATTGATGGTCTTCATTCGCAACATTAAAATGCAGACACAAGAATAATACTTGATGGGAAGTATGCATGCACTTCATCATAGTTGCACTTCATTTGTGTTTTCTTGCGACTGATCTTCTCATGTATAATCTAGCTCTTGGAGTATGGTTGAAAAGAAGCAATAAATAATACCCACTCATAAGATTGCAGCAGATCTGTCTGACAAATATCAGTCATATTAGGATTCTGTCCCGCACAGTGGCCATGCAGTCTAAGGCATCATGATTTGGGCTCCGGCTACGAGATGCGCATATCTGCGATTCTTCTGGGAGAAGCGTAACAACTTTTCTCCTGAGATTTCAGCCTGCATATGGGATCGGTGGCCACCCACCATCGTAAGAAAATTGGGAGCTACGAATGAGCAGTGATCAGAACGCTACATTTTAAAAGTAGCTTTGCTACAACTACAGCTACTCTTCCAAAATGTAGCTTCGCTACAGCTACAGCTACATTTACCAAAAAGTAGCTCGCTACACTACTCCTGTTCGCTACTCGCTACTTCACTAATTTTTGCACTACTTCTGCATAAAAAAAATTAAAACAACGATATGGGTATTAAAAATTCCCTATTACTGGTAAATAGATTCTGTTATTCATTATAATGATTCCAGTCATTTGATAATTTTGATAGCAATGTTACTTCAGTTACTTATTTTTACTATAGTTTTTGAGAATACCATACCTATGCAAGTTTCATATCAATTCAAATTTGATATATGAATATTGCAATTAGGGTGTTACCCAAAATACATATTTATTACAACTATACACAAATAAAATATGGTAGGATTACGTATTTATGTTCACATCAACATATTTTTTTTTAGAATAAATATTTCATATTTTATAGACTGATATGAAATCAGCATTTTGAATGAAAGTACCTGGAGCTCTTTGACTACAAAAGGGCCCCAGGTTCGATACCCAGGAGAGTCACATAGTGGTTAGGATCCAGTCTCGATCAGATTATCTATGCATAAAATGGACTCAAAACAAAAACTAGGAAAGAAGCCAAGTTGGAAGGATGAGATCCTCCTGCTCCTCCATTCTCCACACTAACACTGCTCATAATTCATCATTCTTCCTCGTTCTCACAATTAGCCGAAAGTGGCAGAAAGCGACTACAGATAAGAGAATAATTAAATAAACCATTTATCCTCATTGTCATGGTTGAGAGAAGTGGAAGAACAGATGAGGAGGTAAACAGAAGAGGACAAATGAATGGTGGTGGACTATATCAAAGCGTTCGAAGATTAATATGGAATAGGGATGTACCTATGAAATACAAGAAGGTAATATGTAACACATACTATGTGCCAATAATTACGTATGGAGCAGAGACTTGGACAATGACATAGAGAGACAAAGAAAAGATGCAGGCAGTGGAGATTAAATTTTTAAGGAGTATTTTGAGGAAGACTAGAAGGGATAGAATAAGGAATAAGGAGATCCAACAAACAGTGGGGGTGGTGAAGCTTCAGGACAGGATAGATCAGGCACAGATGAGATGTTTCTGGAAAAATGAAGAGGATGGATGCAGAAAGACTACCAGTCCTGTCGTGTAAACCTGAGTGTTCTAAACGTATTGTAATTTTAAAATTTGTGAACAAATACTATCGCAAAAATAATTGTAATTCCAGAAACTCTATCATTCTTGTAACAATAATTTCTTGCTGGTGAGATCTTATATACTGACGATGATCAATGCTGTTAACGTACTGAGCCATTTATTGCTGGCACTATTCCCTTGTCATTGCAGTGGAAATTCTATCGCTCATTTTTGCACTGCAAGTTGTGTCTTACACTGCAATTAATGACATTTTGGTCTCTCTTACACCATGAATATCTACAGGATTTGTTCCAGGGGTGACGCAAACAAGGCACTTTTTTCCAGTGGTGCAGCAAACGAGGCATGTTTCTCCCCAAAATAGCGATGCAGCTAAAAAAAACGTAGATGTTAGCAGGAATATATTCATATATGTAAGTTAGTTATCTGGATATCTGAATTCTTCAGATACTAATTAAATAAATTATGCAGATATCTATAATCTACAATCTAGATAATCTGTACCTCCATGTAATAGACTGTCTTTATGAACCTCCTGCAAAATTAAGGGTTATTGTCGATTTTTTCTGACGCTGTTGCCACATTCAAAATTCACCTCAAAATACCGAGAAAAATGTAGCTGTAGCGAAATTTTCGCTACAACTACAGGAATTTTGTAGCTTCGCTACCGCTACAACTACAATTTTCAAAATGTAGCGTCGCTATAGCTACAGCTACAAATTTTGTAGCTAGCTACAGTAGCGACGCTACAAGTAGCTTGCTACTTCTGACCACTGCAAATGAGTAGCGTAACGCGGTCATTGAAACCTACAACAACGTCTGGGGTTTGTCGTGTTCACCACACTTCACCCCGTAACTGGTTGTGTGATCTCCCACCTCGGCAGGTGGGAGTGCGGTCAGCAGTCTGTGGGTAGGCCCTGGCACTCACGGGATGTTGTGCCATGGGTTATGTTATTATTAGGATACCATAGCTTGATTGATTGATTGTGATATTGTACGTCTTATTAAAGAACATACAAAAAGTCAGCGTGGGAAGTTTTTAGGGAACAACTTCCTCCTACCCAAGATGTTCTTCGACTTCGACTGCACATAACATGAACCAAGCTCTTATTTGGATATATACATTTCATACCAATCCAATTATTTTTTTCGCCAGAAGATGGATGGAAACTTTAAGATAACATAATTATGTATGCCGATCATGGCAACTCCTAAATCATTTCCCAATGAATTACTGAGCATAACTTCTTGCAAATGCACTAAAGGATTAGGATGCTCTTGTACATCGGCAAAGCTCTCCTAATGTCCAGGCTGTGAATGTTATGGAAAAGAGTGCTACACTTATCATGAGAGCTGTTGTGATCAATCCATGCTCAATTTGCAATAGAAAATTCGTAACTTTTTGAACATCCCTCGCACATCATTTTAAAGTAATATCATCTCAAAAACTGTAAATCGTTACGAATAAAACATGTATTCAAATGTACATGAAGGTTATATGTGTCTTCCTTGGTAAACTGAACTGGAGAGTCTGAAATGCCAGGTGTAAAATCTGCGTTATAATACAATGCCGACAAATATGTTTTGATTCATCACTTCGGAACTAAGAAAGATAAGTTCCTCAAACAACTTGCAACATAATCAGGAGAAACTGTACTTTACTTTTTATCATAAACATATTTTCGATCTGATTGATATTTACCATATTAGAAACAAAATACCATTTCGAGAGCAAGAAAAATATTTATCTTTGAAAGTTTTTTGTTTCTATATTCAACGGGTAACTATAAAACTTAAGATTAATGGTAATTTTATACTTCGTTGGAGTTTTCTCTTTCGAATGACACCAGTTTTGCAAGTCTGTGTAGCATAGTAACGTTTCTATCATGAGAGACAGCAAGCGAGGTGTATTTCATCTGCTGCCATTTTCAATCCAATATGGTGGCCACTGTCCCAGGTTGCGAAGTTGGCACATCTCTTTTTTAACTCTCCATGATGACCTCTTTCAGAAAAATAGTGTTGCTGCTTGTGGCGGTGACATTCCCACAAAGTGACAAGTTTTGGCCAGTTTGTCACCCTACTATGAGCTCACTAAGTGAAAAATTGTCAAAATATACCCTGCAAGGCAGATGTTTTTACAGATTAAACAGCAGCATACTGGTTCTTTGATTCATAGGTAAGTGTAGAACTTAAGCTTATGTAAGTAAGAGACTACTGAAAGCCTAGGAATGGTGTAGATGTAACCACAGTTAGCTGTGGTAACAGATAAAAAAATCAGGAAGCTAGAAAACAAGTACTCTTCAAGACAGTCTTCCACAGTCAATGACATAGCCTGTTTTCAGCAAACTGATGGTGTAAAAGGCACCTGATTTGGGACATTGACCCTAACATAGGAGAAATTAAATGATGTGAGAAGTTATTATGTTAAGGGGCTGTATAACCAACCATTAAGAGTCTTCCTGAACAGCTCATGAAAATCCCTCCACAGATGAACAACTTGAAGTGGCACATCTTGCTCACTTATAAATTTGAATTTATCCTTGTACGTTCATTAACAGAAAAAAGATGCTGCCACGCTATATACACGTAAGGCATGTGTACCATAATTACACTACTAATTCTTGGGAATTATCTGTCCTGCAAAGAAATGATAAAAGAAATTGTTAGTAAAAAAAATGGCAAAAATGACACTTTTGTGGAGTCTAAATATCCTGATAATTATGTGAAGTGCAAACTTTTCAATAATTCACAGCAACATTGTTGGAAGAAATGGATTTTGATTAAATTCTTATCTGATTTGAAATTATGAATATTTGAAAGCAAACTCTGATATTGCTATGATATAGTTCCAATGAAAAATTTGCACATAAAAATTTATAAATACTCTGATGTGCTTTTGCTACAATTTTTAAGACAGAGAATTGGTAAAAGTATTGGTGTTGATGGACTTCTAGTGTTTGTTTTCCATAGCGTTCTTTTCTTTGAAAGCAGCATTTGGTCTGCATCAGTTCAAAGTGGTTTCAGCCGAGACTTAATAAATATACAACAATGTTGCAAACTTGAACAGCCATCTGCTGCAGTGATTAACAGGTATGTGTGTGAGGAACAGTGTTTCCACATTTTTAATAATAACAGCTGTACGTACCCAAAATTATTTTATTTGAGAACAAAAAAAAAATATCGAAAGTTTCTACAAATATGGTTCGTTTCAGAACAGTTATTGTCCAAAAGCAATAAATTCGAACTCACTTATTTTCGTTCGTATTTTTTTCGCATCATACTAAGGTATTATTCCTACCGAGATTCCCCGGTCACTGACTGGCCAGCTGACCAAATCGCTTGGAAAACAAAATAATAGTAAAAATGTAAAATGCAGTGTTCAGGTTTTTCGACTGTTATTGTTCCAAACAATCATCAATCATATCAACACATGTCAAGTGAGAAGCGGTGTTCACAATAAGCAACCTTTGTCGTCAAATGGAGGGCCGAGGCTGTGATTTGTAGGGGCGGGGAAACAGTTGAGTGGTGGGGATAGGCAAGCTTGGGCTGGTAACATTGCTTGCAGCTGGGGTATCTGCAGGAGATTTGTTCTCCTTGCTTGTTGCGATTGACTTGTAGAACTCCTCGAATTGAATCTTCAAGTCCTGCTCGGATTTGCTGGCAGCACCTGCTGTTGGTTCCCCGCTTTCTTCCAGATTCTCCTCGTCCACTTCCTGTAATAGAAATATGGAACATTTGCTTATCAGGTAACTTTTTACAACAACATAATACATATTCTATCATCACTTTCATATTAGACATTATTTTTTCAATGTAGCATCCGCCAAGTGTATTATAAATTTTTGCACATCTCCCCCATCAAACTAAAGAGTCCTTTTTCCATTTTAGAATGTACAGTATTTTTATTATGATAGAAATATAATGTGTAGAAATCAAGTAGAATTGGTGACAGAATGTGTAGCTGTTCCAAGATGTATCTGCTGTAAGAAATAGTGGGAGCATTTTTAAGAAGTTGTGGGTGTATTTTTGTTGTTTTCAACAAAAACAAGAGCACCCACAACTCCTAAAAATACTGCCGCTACTTCTTATAATGCATACAACATGTTTGAATAGCTACTTCTTACAATACATACAACATCTTTGAACAGCTACTTCTATGTTCTATTCAAATCTTATTTCAGCAAAATTCATACAATGGGGAAGCTTGAGACCAAGGTGACATCTGACGAGACATTTCCAACCTAAGTTTCTCTTTGAGACTTGAGAATGAAAATCACTCAAATGTTTATTCCTCACATTACACTGTAGGATAACGATGACTACTTCGACTAATTAGTGGGTTTTATTGTCTACTAATTGACAAGTATTAGTCGACTAATGCCCACCACTAGTCAAACATAGAATTTTAGTGTTTGTCTCTTTTCTTGCACATGATGAATGAGAAAGATGCCTCCAGGCGGTCCTTTCAAGTTTTCACACACCATTGGGGTTGCAATATAATGGCTTTGTCTTGAGTGTTATCTTTATATGCCTTTCCAATCATCTTCCAACTCGGCTTTGTTTAATGTTTCAGGCTGAGTTAAAGTAATGCACTTTTTGTAATGTACCCAGTGCTTGAAGTGAGAGGGGTTAGGGCAGGGGTAATGGCATCCCCCCCCCCCATAGCTAGCAAAATTTTCGCAGGCTATCTCCCCAGCTTTCTCACTGTCGCCTTGTTAAGCCATAGGAGCATCCTCCAGATAACCCCAAGGCTTGACCAAACATCCTCCCAGCTAAAATTTTTCACTTAAAGCGCTGAATGTATAGACTCCACATAGTGTAGTAATTTCCCATGCATTTTAGCAAGAAATCTCTCCCGCTTTTTACCCTACTCTGTACATTTACTGGACAATTGTTGAGTGCCAGTTAATGTGAAACATGGTTTCGTCCGAGCAAAGTTCGTGGTTATCTTCTCTAAAAGCAAGAAGGTTAAACGCGATGCGTGTGATGTCTCATGACTAATGCCATGTCAATCTGTCATTTGCGACCAATATTGGTCATGTGCAACATTTGATGGATTTTTTATTGTCGATTTTATGGGTTGAGTGAAAAAGTGCCGTTTTGGGGACGCATATGGCAATGCTAGCAGGTCGAAATATTGTCAACAGACGCACGCCACATGTGCCTAAGTATTGGCTATACATTTACGTGAAAAATCGTAAACCAAGATTTGGTGCCGAAATTGGACTCTTGAGAGAATCCTAGTCTGCCTCTGGTTACACTGAATTATCTTCGCTAACTTTCGACGCTACTGTGCCTGTTCTTTTAATTGATTCAGCATGGTGTATTCTTTGGAGCAACGCGTGTGCATTTGCTGAAGAGTATTTTAGTACTCATTCTTACACTCATGTGCAAGAGGTTCTGCTGTACCTTACAAAGCAACTGTTTTACTACTAGTCAAACACCAACAAATGATCCCACAAATTGTTGAGTTGGTATTATTATTGAAGATTAGGCACACACAGGAGATATACTACGTAGAAATTTTCAGCGAAAAATGCAGGCTCGACCAGGACTCGAACCTGGGTCTCTGGCATACCGTACGATTTCTCTAACCACTGAGCTTTCCTGGCCTCGCCTGATTTCTCGCTGTCGCTGTTTTACCTATATGGAATCGTCTCTGCCAGTGCTACCGCAGTGGGATATGTTGCCTTTGAAACACAGTAGACTTCGGCATTGCCTGGTTCCTCCCAGCATAGAGATGTTAATGCATTTTTCGCTGAAAATGTCTATGTAGTACATTTCCTGTGTGTGCCTGATCTTCAATAATTAACATCTCTACGCTGGGAGGAACCAGGCAACGTTGAAGTCTACTGTGTTTCAAAGGCAACAGATCTCGTTGCGGTAGCACTGGCAGAGAAGATTACACGCAGGTAAAACAGCGACAGCGAAAAATCAGGCAAGGCCAGCCCGACTCAGTGGCTAAGTGGTTAGAGCAATGGCACGGTATATCAGAGAACCGTGGTCGAGTCCTGGTCGAACCTGCATTTTCGGCTGAAATTTTCTACGTTTGTCTATATTGTTGAAAATCAATTCTCAGATGTTTTAAGCAATTTTTTTATTTTCATTTTTTAAAATAATGTAATTGCTTTTATTTGGATACATGCTAACATAAATTCATTAACCCAGTGATAGCGTACATGATTAGTTTAGTGCAGAAAACCTGGTGTAAATACCTCTTCGGTTTTCATGATATTCATTTTCAAAGTTTGGGTTGTGCGACTTTTGAAACACTCTGTAGTATGCACAATTGCTAGCAAGTAGTTTCCTAGCGCCGGATTTTCAGAGCTGGCGCCTAGCTTTGATGAAAATTTTTCGAGGACTGGTCACAGGCAATGATAATGGGACACCTATATCCTGATACACGCACTATCTTGCATAACGTTATGTGTGTTGCCTAACCCTACGGCGATGGCAGAACTTACTATTGGAAATGTGCTAGTAATGGTCGACTCAACTCGCTTTCATCCGGAGGTCTCGGGTTCGAATCCCGGCGAGGGCATGGGTATGTTTTAATGTCCGTAACAGACTTGTAAATAAATGACATATGACGGGCGCAAATAACCTTAGTGTTGACGTACCCATAAAAATAACGAATATTTACAATAACAGTTTTATTTAATTATTTACATAAATTCTAACACAAATCGCAGGAAAATTAGTTTTACTTTTTTGTTGTTGCTACAATATTTTACTTTTTATATTTAATTTTGCAATAATAAATAAACACACACCACGCCGTGCTTTAGCAATAATGCCTTTGATCATAGCCGTTCCCGCTTTCGCAATACAGACTTTTCATAAGCTTTCCTTGCATACTTTACTGCAAGCCAGTGTTAAATAAACTCAAAGACTTTAGAATTATTTTCCCCTATTCTTTGGACTAGAGGAAGAGATTTCGAGGATAACTAAATATCGTACATATCAATATTGCCTGAAAGTCGTGTTTACGACCTCAAATTGTTCAGAATTCACTAAACAACATACTGGTATAATTGTCATATCACCTCGTTATTTTGAAACTCTTTTTAGTAAAAAATTTAACAATACTCATAATTATATACTTAGTATATAGTAATAAGTCATGTGTTTTGATGTCTCTGGTCATAGCCCTCCCCCCCCACAAAGTTGACGTTTTAGCGGTCTCAGCTCCCCAAAGTTGATAGTCTAGAACAGGGGTTTCCAACTGGCGGCCCGCGATGCTTTTTCTGCGGCCCGCGAAGCCAGTTTGCAAAATACATTATTGTAATTTTTGTTAAAATACGTTCTATTTTTACTGAAGGAACGGAAGCTTTGTGAAGAAGGACAATATCACAGGTAGAATTGATTTTGCAGTCAATAATAATCAGAAGAAGAATCTAAAATAACGCAACTTTCTTTCCACACCATGCATTCCACCCCTTCGCTATGCGGAATGTACTCGCCCGCTTCCCACCTCTTCGCTGGAACACAACTGGAACAGTTTCAGAGTATGGACTTCCTTAAGCAACTGGCGTTTCTAACATATCACAGGTCATCTGAACGAACTGAATTTGAAACTGCAGGGAAGAAGCCAGCTGGTGTCAGATTTAATGGGAAATATAAATGGGTTTCGTAATAAACTGAAGATTTTCAACGTTACTTTAGAGAGGAATAACCTGGTTCATTTTCCAAGCTGTCGGCGGCTAGCAGATGATGAAGAAACACTGGATGACTGGATTTTTCTGAATTCAGTGCATATATTAAATAAATAATGGATGAGTTTGACTCCAGAATTAAAGATTTTGAAAAACTTAAAAGCAGCATCCAGCTATTTAGCAATCCTCTTGGCACCGAAGAACAAGAAGCTTCTCTCCAACTTGAATTGTGTGATTTGCAAGGCGATGTGTTCTTTCAAACTAGGGAAGAAAAGGGGCCAGAGTTTTTCAAATACCTCTCAAAGGAACGCTTTCCAAACCTTCGTAGTTTTGGGCAAAGAATGACATCGATGTTCGGCAGTACATACACGTGTGAAAGTGTTTTTTCTTCAATGAAGTTCATCAAGAACCGCTACAGAAGCCGACTGGCAGATTCTTCACTGCTTCACCTTCTGAGACTTTCAAATACAGAAATTGAAGTGGACATTCCAACTTTGATAAAAATAGCAGATCGGCCTCAATTTTCACATTGAACACTTACTATGAAGGATTCTTATTTGTATGGTGTGTTTTTCATTTATTTCAATTCATCCATAAGTATTGGGTTTTTGTGAAATAAATTGTAATTATACAATTTTGATTTGTGATTCCATTGTTTTTATTGCCTCATTTTAGAAATTTACGTCATGCGAAAGTACTACATTTTCAGTTCAGTACTTACAATTTTTGTAATTTTTAATCTCCCCCCCCCCAAAAAAAAAATGCGGCCCACCAATCAACTGCTGGATATAATTTTGGCCCTCGGACCTTTTGAAGTTGGAAACCACTGGTCTAGAACATTTCAAATGTGTATTTAAAGTCAAGTTCATGTTGCACAATTCAGAGTAAACTTTACAAGAGAAGCAAAATAATACACAAACATTAACATTGGGGGGGGGGGGGGCTCGAACCCCACCCCCAAGCCCCATGGAGTCGGCGCCTATGGTCAGTAGTGCAAACAAAACATCAATGCTGAAATGTTAGTTTGCAAGACGTGCATGCCACAAAACACCGAAGTGACGCGAAAGTGAGCAAGATTACAGATACTTTGGACTGTACAGGTAACAGTGGCACCAGACATTTTGCTTTGTTTAGAACTTTGAAAAATCACCAAGGACTTGGAGGAAGGGAAATCGACAGAGAGTGCATTTGAAATACGGTCGTCATTGAATTTTTTTCTAGACCAAACAAAGCAAATGCCTCTGTGTGACTAAAAATCCTGGAAAACCTTTAAAAATATATATAACCTTGATTCAGGTGCATAAACCAAAAATAGGTTCTAACAAGCAAAATAGGTTTTTTACACTATAAAGTCACTGATTGCATTTTGTAAACACAGAGTGCTTTACTCCTTACTCCTTACGCGTTCCGAGGTTTGCTCTTTCTTTACAAAACACATTTCCGAGAGGTGGCGTTGTAATCGAACAGGATGGATACAATCAGTACAGATAATTGAACATGCTTGAGGAGTTCGCCTTGTGCTTCGGTATGGGGCGGACGTGTGTGTGTTGTGTTTGTCCCAATTATATTGCGAGGGACCTATTTACCCTTGTGAATAGGAGGAAGAGTTTTGTGTTAATATTTGCGAAGGACCTACGTATGTGAATAGAAGGAAGAGTTTATTTTCACGTAGGATGTTATCGGATTTTGTCTGATACATTCCTTCAGTACACATGTCCAAAATCGCCGTCTTTAATGGCGACAGGGACAAACGGTGAAGAAGAAGAATGTACATGCTTGTGACCAATTCTGGGGGTGTTCAAAAGCATTTTACCAATTTTTTTTGCTTCTATTATCGTGTACTTTCATCTGCGTCAGTTTGCGCTATTACTTTTGAGACACACTGTACATACATATCCTACATACATACATACATACATACACACACACACATATATATATATATATACCGGGTGAATCACCTAAAACTTGCACCCCAAATATTTCAGAAATGGAAAGTGCTATTGATGGATGTGCTGTTTTCACAGAAATGAAGTGTAACCAAGGGCTCATAATTGTAGCCCATACACAGATTTTTATATGTGTATGTGTATGTGAATGTGTATTTCTTTTAGAAAATTACATTTTTTTTTTTCAAATGGAACAATGCCTATTGACAGTAACAAAAGAAAACTAGAGTAAATTACTAGGTAAATCAAAAACTAAAGGCAATTTTGTGTTTCCGCAGGAATAAACGCAGACTGGGTGTGTCTGACGTCACCACGTGTATACTTGGAGTGACGTGGAAGTAGGAGTATCCATCACTGCCTCATTCAGTCGAGTGTCTGAATTTTCTTGCTCGCTTCGCTCGCATTTTTACTGTTTTCTGTAATGCATTGTAAATTACCAGAGAGAAAAGTTATAACTACTAAGTACTTCAGACTCTTGCTGCTAAACAGTTTTGTTTGGAGGAAAAGGAGAGTGGCACATTTCAGAGACAAATTTATTTATTCGTTATGGTGCCTCTATGTTGCTACAAATATATATATATATATATATATATATATATATATATATATATATATATATATATTATATATCCATCAATGCAATGAAAGTAAAACCGTGAGATAAAATGAGGTTTTCCTGTCCCGACTGAACTTTCATCACGGCTTTTGCCCCCCGCCTAATCAGAGGGTCTGCGCACGCCTATGGTCGTAATACAATGGACTCTTTTTAATTCGAACTCCAAGGGAACACGAAAAAATCGAAGTAACAAAAGCATGTGTCATTAAATATGATTTCAAGGTGAATAAACGTCTGTTCGAATTATAATGGCTTGTTGCATTTCGATGACATTATTGGTGTGTAAGGTTCAGCTATCCACATACTGTACATCGGAACAGAACCTTGTAATGTCCCAACAGGTTGAGATGGTTTAGAATTGGTATCATATTGTTTAGTAAATTATCATCAGAATGTTCATTCTGAGTACCGGAAATATCGTACAGAAAAGCTTATTTTCATGTAAGTTGCATCCTTCGTCATGTGTAATGAATTCAGAGTAATATTTATCATGTTGTGCTTTTCGTTATAACAGCTGTTTCTCGTACATTCAAGCTATTAACCTCTGGATATTGCATCACTGTTATTTTACCGTTCCTTGATACGTCCACACAAACATTTTGCGCTCGAGGTAAAATTCCTGCCACCTGTCATTGGACAGACACTCCACGGCCCCTGCGATATACTTGGTTCCGTAACAGGTTTGTAGAACGGACATGTTTCACTTTAATCCCTTCAACTGTGTCGAACGGGCCAACATCATTCTCCAACAAATGCAAGGCGAATTTCCTTTTAACCATGGCGTGGAGGATGCGGAAGTAAACCACAGCTTAATACCTTTGAGAGAGTACATTACTGTCGAGACTGCTCTTAGAAATATTTCCTTTGCGAGAGGACTTGGAGCATCGAAAACGAGTGCGGAAGGTATCAGGTACGTTCAGAACAATTTTATAAGTATATACGAATATTGTAGACTGTAGTAATAGTTTTTTACACCCAATGCAGATAACCCTCCACCATAACATATTCTTGACTTTTGAATTAATTTTCTTTCGGCGTGTATACCATATCGTATATAAAATTTTGCACGAATATGCATAACCCCCCGCAGTACTTGACACACATTATATTTTCTAAAATTACGTTGTTTTATGCTTCTTTTGGCTAAGCTGACGAAATAAATACCATGCTCAGGCCTGGTGCGGTGTCTAGTCAGTAGGGAGTCTGGCTGCTACCTGGGTTCTATGCCAGGGGTGGATAATGTAAGGTTGGAATTTTTCTGGCCTTGTCCCTGACTAAAACATCTCTGGGGTTCCCCCAGCCTCAAATAAATATATACCTGGGAAAACCCCTGGGGGTAAAGGCGGCCGGAGCGTGGTGCTGATCAAATCACCTCCAAAAATGTTCGAGATTGAGAATGTGTGGTGCCCAAGGACGTATTTAGGGGTGGGGGTCCCGGGGGTTCGGACCCGCCCCCCGAAAGACTTACCAAGTTCTAAAATTACATAATCAAAATATAATTGTTTAGTATTTGTTATATAATCGATGCTTATTTCCGCTCAACTTATTAGAAGGCAAGGAATTTGGCTAATACCGCTTTGAAGGACAGTTCCAAAGATTTATGCACATTACTAGCCTACTTATGATAATATGCATAAAATATTAATCAGACACTTTAATATTTGTCAATTGTAATAGGCAAGTAAAAGTGATCACCGTACAATTATTCTTGCCTGTTACAATTTGATCTAACTCCTTTTTTTGTTATTCAATAAATATTCAATTCTTTATCTGTTCGACATTAATTTCCTTGCCAGGGAAGAAGTTTTATAAAAAAATTTGAAGACCTTTATTACACGTAAGCTAGATTAATGAGTACATGCTGTTATGTACATATTGTTTTACCATCTTATATACACCTATTCATGTAATAATAACAATACAATATTAATGAATTTACATATTTAATTAATATTATTTTAATTTAATATATTATTATTATTATTGAGACATTTGTTAGGATCCCCCCCGAAATGTATTTCTAGATACGTGCCTGGTGGTGGGTGCTCTTCCTCAACATCCTACATATGAGCCTTCATTGCACGGTAAATGTGAACGAGGAATTTTAATTACCTTACGTTCAGGCCAGGACTCGAACCCGGAAGCCAAATTATGAAATATTGACATAAAAATTATACTAATATATTCAATAACCTGTATATTTCTTACACTAATAAAAAAAGCCATATCCGGTGGCGGGGGCTTCGTCGCTGGGCAAGAGGACATGGAAAGTTGTTGAAAACGATATTGAATGGCTGCCTTCCAATATATATATATACAGGGTGATTTCGAACTCCCATTACAAACTTAGGGGGGTGAATCTAGAAGGAAAAACAAGCCGAAAGTGCCATGTGGCAAAATTACGAAAACGGCACCGTGTGGCTGCCAGAGCCGTGAGAAAATCGGTTCACACCTCTTTCAAAGAGCAATAACGTCTGAACCACGAAAGATACGAAGATCGGCTCTGGCGGAAGTGGAGGAAGTCGTATCCAAACAATATCAGGGCGTTGAAATTGCGGCGCTTTTCGTAATGCGCAAGGGGAATCCCCAAAGGAAATGGGGAATCCCCACTGCATGTGAGCGGAAACTCGCGCAAAATGGAGAAAGACGACGAGGGAACATGCTGTCACAGGACGGTCGAAAAGTGACACATGGAGGGAGTCCCCAGAGGAGCGCATGAAGTGCGACAAATGGAACATGCTTGGACAGTGACTGTCGCGCATCCCAGATGGTACGCAAAACGGAGTGATGGATGTACACGTGCATGCTACGTGGAACGCAACGTGCAATTACAATTGCGATATGAACTACTACGTGCCCCCTCCCACCGGGAATTCGTTGAACCCGGGACCTCGGGAGTACAAGGTCAACCGGAAGTCGGCTCTCTGAGGAGCAGCACCAAATATCCACGTGCCCCACGAATGCAGGGACACCTCCCTAAAAGGCACAGCCACAAAAAAAAAAAAAGGAAAGAAATTGGCACGTACGTATGAAGGGTTTCACATTGGAATGTACAGTATCACTTTGGCGGAAGGAAAACAGAGAGTAGCACAAACAGATAAAAATCAGTAACACAGATACTATTGACCCTTTGTCCTGAAAAATAGGCAACTTGTGCTAAATCTTGAATCATTGCTGCTTGATGTTTCTGTTCATTACCGATGGTATGAAGGAACGACGATGAACTCGGAATGCAGCACGTAAGCACTGCGAAGGACAGTATGAAAACATCCTTTGGCGTGTGCAGAACGGAAACTCACAACAGGGGCTCAATATGACGACCACCAACATCGATGCACACATTGTACCTTCGAAGAATGTTCTCATACAGACGATTGAAGACCAGTGGATTCTCTCGAATGAAGTCCGCTGCTGCCACAATCCTAGCAACCAGGTCATGCTCAGAATCGATGGGGGTTTCATAAATGAGACTCTTCATGCGGCCCCATAGAAAAAAGTCCAGGGGCGTTAAGTCGGGAGATCGTGGGGGCCACGGCACGGGCCCGCACGCCCTATCCATTGCCTGTCATATCTGTGGGTCAGATGGTCCCGTACGTCCCGTGCAAAGTGGGGTGGCGCCCCATCATGCTGGAACCACATGTTTTGCCTAATGGCCAATGGCACATTTTCCAACATCTCGGGCAATGTCTCTTGGAGAAAAATCAGATAAGTACGACCTGTGAGATTGGTGGGAAGTACGTATGGGCCAATTAAACGACCGGCCAGTATTCCTGCCCAGACGTTGATGCCCATTTGCTGCTGGAACCCACGAGCTTTCGTTGCGAATGGGTTCTCTTCATCCCACACATGGCTGTTGCGGGAATTAAAAACACCCTCTCTGGTGAATTTCGCCTCATCCGTGAAGAGCACCAACTGTGGAAACTGAGGCGTATTCACGCAACGACGGACAAACCATGTGCAGAAGCGAACACGTGGTTCAAAATCTGTGGGACCCATGGCGTGCACCTTCTGGGGGTGATATGGGTGCAGTTGTTGATCATGAAGGACATTCCACACTACAGACTGAGATACACCAACATCCCGCGCTACGATTCTGGTACTCGTACCAGGGTCTTCGTGCACAGCATGAAGAATTGCCTCCTCCACCGCAGGCGTGCGCCTCGTCCTTGGGGCACCTGTGTCTACTCTACTCACAACAAATGTTCCAGATTCACGAAGACGACGGTTCACTTTTTCGAATATGGTGTGTGATGGCGTCACACGTTCCGGGAAACGTTCCTGGTACATCGCACGGGCAGCCCTTCCATTGCATCTCGCTTCCCCGTAAATGAGCATCATGTCTGCATACTCCTCGAAACTGTATTGCACCATCGTGGGAGTTTTCACGTCCACACACACCCACAACGTCGTAATGTTCCCAGAAGATACGTCGTGTGTACGTACTCAACCAATGTGTCACGTCCAGCGCTCTCTCCATACAGTCTTGCAATACCCAGAGGGCGCAAGGGTCAACTTCGACCAGGGATAGCGAGTGACTCCTAGTATGACGTCAGCGCACACCTTCATGCATCACAGAGGCTACGAACGGGAAGGAACGTCAGTAAGTACGGGTTGGTCGCTCCCGTTCCATGTCCTTCACGTGAGAACGTTAATGACTAACGTCGGACTCGCATGGGATACCTCAACACGCTCTTCAGTAATGTAGTACAGAACAATACGAACGTGTCCCAGCATTCGTGGGGCACGTGGATACGTATTTGGTGCTGCTCCTCAGAGAGCCGACTTCCGGCTGACCTTGTACTCCCGAGGTCCCGGGTTCAACGAATTCCCGGTGGGAGGGGGCACGTAGTGGTTCATATCGCAATTGTAATTGCACGTTGCGTTCCACGTAGCATGCACGTGTACATCCATCACTCCGTTTTGCGTACCATCTGGGATGCGCGACAGTCACTGTCCAAGCATGTTCCATTTGTCGCACTTCATGCGCTCCTCTGGGGACTCCCTCCATGTGTCACTTTTCGACCGTCCTGTGACAGCATGTTCCCTCGTCGTCTTTCTCCATTTTGCGCGAGTTTCCGCTCACATGCAGTGGGGATTCCCCATTTCCTTTGGGGATTCCCCTTGCGCATTACGAAAAGCGCCGCAATTTCAACGCCCTGATATTGTTTGGATACGACTTCCTCCACTTCCGCCAGAGCCGATCTTCGTATCTTTCGTGGTTCAGACGTTATTGCTCTTTGAAAGAGGTGTGAACCGATTTTCTCACGGCTCTGGCAGCCACACGGTGCCGTTTTCGTAATTTTGCCACATGGCACTTTCGGCTTGTTTTTCCTTCTAGATTCACCCCCCTAAGTTTGTAATGGGAGTTCGAAATCACCCTGTATATATAATGTATGTATGTATGTGTATATATATATATATTTAAAAAAAAAGTGTATTATATAAAAATTCTGTGCTAACTTTCTGCGCGGCTTTGAGGCCCACCCAGCCTCGTATAAATGGGTACCTTGGGGGTGAAAGCTGAAGACATCATCCCAACTATGGCCGAGATCAAGAATGTGTGGAGCTCTATACCTTCACATAGGTTCATAGAAAATATGCCGATTTTTTTTGTTCCTAGCTACTAGACTGTTATAACTTTTGCACATTCTATATATTGGTGATTTTTTTTAGGATGTCAGTTCTAGCCCGCTTCGTTAAAAATATATCATTTTCGTGTCTCGTTCTCAGTGAGGGAACCCGAAGTCTGACCTTTGATTAGAGATTTGTTGCGGCGGTGTAATCATTTATTAATTTCCACAGCAGTATATTTTCATGAAGTGTTCTTCGTTCTTGTAGTTTTGTGAAGTGAAACTCTGGGACAAGATTGTCATAGTGTTCAATACTTTCTCTATTTTGAATTTTATGTACCGAAGAAATACCACCTATATAATGATATCAAAATAACAGTAATCAATTAGCTTAAATTGCTACATGATTTTGAAATATATTTATAATGTTTTTCTTGTCCACACAAATCCAACTCCTTTTAAAATAATAGCCACGCTTATAGGCTATAATAAAAAATAAGGTTTTGGCGCTACCCAAAAAGGACATCCCGGTTTGGCGACCCCCCTGAGGGTGGCGCCGGCGTCACCCGGCCCATAAGCCGCCCCAGAGCAATTAAAACTAGTTGTAGGTGCTCCAAAGGTGAACTTAAATCTTTTGTTTACCAACAATGCAACGTAGAATTGGCGAGAGGATTATCGCGTGGCAGATTAGATGTGTATTTAAAACATGTAATAATTCACATTAAACATGCCTCGGGGAAAGGTGAAAACGTGCACAGCTGCAAATGAAGCCATGGCTCTGGGGTTGCCAGCCAGTTGATGGAAATATTTATACTCGTAGTTGTCGGCTGGCAACGCTGCAACTGCGATGCGACTTGAGAGAGCCGGTGGTTTGGAACATTTTCAAGTGAAGTAGTTTATTGGCTACAAGACTGAGGTGTTTGACTTCGTTCTGAAGTTCGATTATGAGGGACGTTTTACAACACATTCAATGGCGTACCGAAGGGATGGGGTTGCAGACCTGCCACCAAATTTATCAACATAAAAAAATTGAATTTTAAGGGAATTTATGAGGAATGTTCCTGGGTAAACAAAAACAAAACAAAAAAAAAACCATCTGACAATTCGATTATTGAAGGCGGGGATGGAACTCCCGGTTTGGCCAAGTTCCCAATGTAAACAAGTTGAATACAGATTGTCTTCGAGTTTATTTTGTTAAAAAAGATCGGATACAAATTGGATCACTTAAAATTTTTAAGTGATATAGAGAAACAAAGGTACCTCGAAAAAATTGGTAAGTTCCCGGATCTTTTCGATGCAGATGTAAGGGACAATACTAATACAGGGTGTCCGGGCTAGAGGTATACAAAAATAACTGCTTATAATGCCAAAACTGCTACTTGTATTTATTGTCTCGTGAAGCTCAGTCGATAGACCATCGATTCCAGATTTCAGTACTCCACTTTGTACGATCAGTCGTGCTGTTGAGTCACGCTTGCGCAGAAACTGCCTAGCCATCTAGATCCCCAGATCTGACACCATTAGACTTTAGATTTTTTTTTTTTTTGCATGCCACTTCATTAAAGATGTTCTGTACAAGAGAAAAGTTCACGATTTGGGTGATTTGAGACAGCGTATCGTTGCGCTAATAACTCCTCAAATGCTGGTCAACACTTGGCACGAGCTTGAGTATCGTTTGGATATCTGTCGAGCTACAAATGGTACCCACATTGAAGTGTACCAGGGTACATAAAAACTTTCTGAGTTACTTTGAAGAAAACTGGGACAAGAAAGTTAAAAAACTTTACAGATGCTGCAAATTTTTGTGTGTAATTTTGATTACCTCTAACCCGGACACCCTGTATTTTCCAAGGCAATGTTGATCGTCTACCAACAGTTTCGTTTTTGATAACACTTCTGCAGGTAGAAATGAAGCTTACATTAATTATGAACTTCGATTACAACAGTAAAAGAAAACAATATTTACCACCGTTATAATTGTTATTATACATTAATAACACTGGTCAACAGCCAAAATGCGACATGAGTGATATATACAATTTCTAGTCAATATTGGTCTCCTAAATACGAAACTGTCGTTAAAAATTGCAATTGACTAATTATAATTGAGTTACAGGCCATTGTTGATTTGGAGAAGTTCCCTATATATATGGTATTGCATAGCTGTAAGAAGTAAATGTTGAGTTTTTCTTTTCTTATCTTATTTTTTTTATTTGTTGTAAGGAAAGGGGGAACTGTTCAAAATCAGCCACAAAACCTCTTTATTCATTGTTTTGTGAGGTGTTAATTTGTGCAGACGTGATTCTGGCTTTATAAAACTATGTTGAGTGTGTGCATTTATCGAAGATTGTGTTTGCGTATTACGTAGTCCCTTTCTGGTAAAGTTGACATTTAATTAAATTGATGAGTAATGTTAAAAAATGCCACGTAAATGCATTATCAATGCTAACAATGTCTGTTATGTTTATGGTCATATTGTGTTTTCTGGACAGCGGAGAAATATTACCCCTGCTGTAAGAACAGACTACAATCTGTATTTCGGTAAATACTGCAAATTCGGAGATGAAGATAAGACTTGGGCTCCACATTTCCGTTGTAAGACCTGCTACACGAATCTGCTGAACTGGATGAATCACAGAAGACCATTGATGCCATTTAGTATTCCCTTGATTTGGCTGGAGCCCACTAATCATACAGACGATTGTTTATTTTTTTGTATGGTCCCATCAATACAACGTATGTCCAATACTAAAAAGAAGACAATTGTATTTGCAAATATTCGATCTGCTTCTCGTCCTGTGGCGCGTAATGAACTACCTGTTCCAACACCCCCTGAATCTTATTCCGTAGACTCACAAGACGAACCGTACGATCCACAACCTTCCACATCTACAGATCCGGACTTTGCAGGTGATGTTAAACTTACAGAACAGCACCAGTTTGCCAAGGCAGAGCTATTAGCCTCCAGAGTTCAACAATGGAATTTTCTGGCTAGTAATGTGAAGGTGTCATTTTATCGTGACGGTCAAAAAATGTTGCAAGAATACTTTTCTACCGAATTAGATCTGATATACTGCAGTGATATTAATGGTTTATTGGGGGCTATGGGCATTAAGCACATCTGCGAAGAGTGGCGGTTGTTCATAGATGCATCGGTATAAAGTCTAAAAGCTGTACTGTTTCATAACAGCAATCAATTGACGTCAATCCTTATTGGTTATTCTGTGTAAAAGAAAGAATCGTATGATAGCCTAAAATTCCTCCTTCAATCAATTAAATACAACAACTAGGTATATACCTATGGAAAATATGTGCAGATTTGAAAGTCATTGCTATTTTAACTGAACTCCAACAAGGCTATACCAAATATTGCTGTTTCCTCTGCGAATGGAATAGCAGAGATAAAGCTTCTCATTTTATTAAAAACGATTGGCCATTACGTCAAAGTATGGAAACTAGAAATATGAATGTACATAATGAACCTCTCGTTGAATCTGAAAATATTATACTTCTTGCACTTCATATAAAGCTTGTACTGATCAAAAACTTTGTCAAAAAGTTGGATCGAAACTCTTGGGTATTCAAATATCTACTTAACAAACTTCCAAAAATCAGTGAACAGAAGATCAAGGAAGGAATTTTTGTGGGTCCTCAATTCGTCAACTTCACCAGGACGAGATCTTCGAACACCTGCTAAGTGATGTTGAGAAAGGTGCATGGAGTTCTTTCGGAGAAGTCTCCAACAATTTTTTGGGAAACAAACGTGCTGAAGACTATGAAAAACTTGTAAATAATTTGGTTTCATCGTATCAAAAAATAGGTTGCAATATGTTCCTTAAATTGCATTTTCTACTCTCATCTCAATTTCTTCCCGAAAATTTGTGGGGAGGTAAGTGATGAACACACTGAGCATTTCCACCAACAAATATCTGTAATGGAGAAAAGATACCAAGGAAAATGGAGTAGAGGAATGCTTGCCGACTATTGCTGGACAGTAACCAGGAATGATCCTGAGCTTCACTACAAGAGGGAAGCAAAGAGGAAGCGGATTTAATCCCACGTAAGAAGTACAGAACACACCATACAGTAGTATAGTAGAAAATATTAATTTTGTGATTAATGTAAAAACTATGATTCATGAATTTACTTGGAAAGGCAAATGGAAATGTACCCACGTTTTGTACTGTTTGCATAATACAGTTCAGCGTAAAAGTCACATGCACACCAAGCATACGTCATTCCACTACATTAGAACATTGGGAAACCCGACTTTTTGACAATACCTCGTATAATTCTTAAACCGGAAGTCGAGTGGCATTTTCATTGTCAGTTTCGTGTTCAGCATCATGGATTGATACAGAAAAGTGAATTTTCATCCATGTCGCAAAAAAAAAAAAAATTGTTGACCAGTGTAATATAACATAATTAAATAAATTGATTCGAAATTTATTATTATTGTTCCATCTACAAGCCGAGTGAATATCCAGCACAACTATTTTCCATTAGTTCTTTAAATTTTAGAGTCACTATACTGAAATGCACATTTATTGTATTTTGTTATTAACTTTTGCAAGTGTCGGTCATGAAAGGAATTTAGAAGTTAGAAAAAAATACTCTTAAAGTTTATATTGTGTGGCTTCATCTAAAATTATATTTTTTCGATTTCTCAAAACTGTGGAACCATTTATTCTTGGATTAAATGTTAGAATATAAAAATGTAACCTGGTTCCTGTATTTTTCACTATTTTTTTATCTAATTCATTTTTTACATTGATTAATCTGTTCGAATACTATCCAAGTGGACTTTATTTCTGTTATTAACAATAAAACAACAAACTTTCTGCTTTTTTGTAAGTTGAAATGAACGATGTCAATTTCCGGGAGGCGGTCGAAGGACCTGTTCGACACCCATGGAGAGAGCGCTTAACTTCAACCAAAAGGCAAATGCAAATGATTATAAACAGTTTAAACTTTTAAATTTAGTCAACACATGTGCGTTAGACAATTATAATTTTCGAAACACGTAAAATATTTTCATTTGATTTGATGAAGTGCCGACTGCAGAGCCTACTCCCTCGTGTTTGTGTCCTATCTTTTCTCTTTACTGCCTGAATCCATTGATTTTTCCGTCTCGGGTCTGTCTGAAACGATGCATAGATATCCGAGAGCAATTATTTGTTCCCTATCTCACGATGAAACCAAAAGCCACACAAAGATTGTCGCCTTTTCTTAAGACACTGCCTTTACACCTTTGAAGTCCATGTTATTCTTTCCAAACCGGAAGTGCAGTCCCCGCCCGCGCCAAGGAAGCACAGAAATGTAAACATCCGGTGAATAGTGCCCATACTGAACTTAACCAGTAGCGCCAGGTCATACCTACCGACTGCCGGCCTCACCCCTACATGGCTCAGCAGAGGTGGATGATCATCCAACCACGACATGTGGTCAGCATGACGAACCCACAGTCGTTGTTGTCGGTTTTCATGACCGGATTACGCTACTCATTCGTAGCTCTCCAATGTTCTCACGATGGACTGGCCGAAAGTTCACGAGAAAAGTTGTTAGCTTCCCACCAGGAGTCTCGAATCGGGCCGCAATCCGTAGCTCGAGTCACGAAGCGAGAAAATTTATATATGAATATCTTGCAAAAGAAAAAAGTACAAAGTTATCAATTAAATTGATAACATTCTTGAAAATTTCCCAAATCATTGTATTGACTACCATTATGGCTGTTTCGCTCTCTCTCTCTGTGTGTAACTTTTATTCATACACCTCTATATACATACTTAATGTATGTGGAGGACAATTTTTTTTCCTATGGGGATTCAGGCACAGATCACATTGGAATAGTAACAATCAACAATTATCAAAAGTATCCACTTAAGTTAAGAGGCACGTGGACTCCATTCACGAATCAGAGTTTTGGCAGTTTTCTTCCAATTCTTAAGATCGGATTTCAAAACTAAATGCGTGAATATTGTGATGGACAGTTTGGATACAAGTATCATTGACCCCGACTGTATTCTAGGAAGTGTGTAATTAGGGATCGGTAGCGCCCTAAGCCGAAACATTAGTTGCTCCCTCTCCCTCCTATCAAGGTGTCGCATATTTTCAGAACTGCATTATCAGAATATTTCACTAGATGTAAATAGGAAAGCAATAATAATAAAAAAAAATCAGGGAGAAGTTTATTCTTATAACAGGGTGTCTACCAAAATATCAAATCCAAGATTCTTAACTTTTTTATTCCTTTTTCTTGACCTTTCTTTCTTTTTTCTTAACATTTAATTAATCGGCCCATAATCAGGTATAGTTGCAAAATTAATAAAAAATATATTTTTATTCGATGAAAAACCCTTACCACAAGGCAAGTTACGATGAAAACTAAACTGTACTTTAACAAGAGATTTAGATTGGCTTTAATTATTAATGCATGCAAAAATTAATGCTTCAGATTTCATCCTAGATGGATTTGGATTGATTTGTTGTTTTAAGTCCACTTTATGCACAGTAAGGCTAATCGAGACTGGACCTACAGTTTAAAGTTGGATCCGAACCACTATGTGCCTCCTTCGAACCCGGGGCCCCTTGGTTACAAGGCGACAACGCTACCACTGCGCCATCGGGGAGGCCCCCATCCTAGATGGAGAATGGCCACATTACTTTATTTAATATTTTTTACAAAACTTCAAGCATACAAGAATGTAATTCTTAAGAAACAAAGTGAACAAATCGTAACCACAATTCAATTCCAGATTTTCAAATATTCAATTTTATTAAATCCCAGTACAGATATATAACAATAAAAATTCACTATACTGTAAAAAATAGGAAAACTTCTTGACCAAAAACATAATTTCATGAATTTTTCTTGACTTCCTTGACCTATCTGTTCATTTCTTGACTTTTTCTTGACATTCTTGACTGATAGACACCCTGTATAAGGTCAACTTATATCGTTCATTTTTCAACTTGATAATACTTTACATGTTACGTTCTGACGAATTTTCGCAAACTTTTTTATTTATATAGGATAAAGGTTGGTATTATCGTGATATAGGTTAATATCGTGATAGTTTTGTATTGACGTATTACGAAATAACCTCGCGTGCGAGAAACTGCCTGTTGTTCGTACGTGTTTCGTAAAGGTCCTGTCAGTAAGTGAGCAAAATGGTTCCAGGCAGAAACACACGTGTTGACCAGGAGAAGAAAATACAGAAACTATCACGATATTACGATAATACCAACCTTTACCCTATTAACGTCTTATTTTAAATGGCGGAGTTAAGGCCGTACAAGGAATTTTCTTCCACTCAACCATATACATGAAATTAAACGTTAATAGTTAATAATTATAACGTATGATACTACACAGTACATAAAAATTAACTCTCATCTTCAATTTTAGTTACCTTGGTGTTGAAGTGGTTATTATACTACCTACTGCAGATCGTTTTACAATATTATTCGAAGTTTTAGGAGTTTTAACACACATTTCACATGCCAGTTTCGAAGGAATCAATCAACATCAAATCAATATTTCACGCCGTAGTATCATCACAGATCGCACAAGTCTGCATTCGATTGGCGGAAGGAAATATCAAGCGACACGTGTAGTTTCGGGTGCGAAAACGCCATTACGACAATGCTTACTCTCGTGTTTGCAGTTCTCGTTTGTAATATATGTGACACAAAAAATACATTACTATTATTGCCTGAATGATCTATATCATTGCACAAACAGCATAACAGTAAAAAAATCATCACGCGTTCGTTTACATCAGAAAAATCCTAACGAAAATATAGGAACAGTCCTTTTTATTACATCTGGGTCAGAGACTTTTCGCCTGCGGGAAAATTGTAGAGAATCGTTCAATGGGATTTTTTATTATATTGAAGAATTTGTCTTGCATTTTAGCCGGAAACTATTGACAACATGTGAAGGAAGACGCGCCTATTTGCTTATTCTTTCTCGACTAGTTTTCTGACTCCTTGTATGACCCTAAGCCTTCTGATTAATATGACACTGATTCTAGCAATGATGCGCAAAAAGTATAACCCTTTGGTGTGTTTGTGGTTGTAGAATCGAAACCAGGAGTTTGCCTCATCATAGTTCGACCAATCATCACAGGTATTTTTATTTTACCTCAATTTTTATAACTCTCGATGATCAAACATACATTCGTTTCAACGATAGTGGTGAGGACATAGCTGAAGTGACGAATTGTTTATCCACCATTTCTGCATATTTCTACGAAGCTGGTATTAAAGGGCCGTTCCATAGATGCGAGAAGTGTGCGGACACACGAGGTGGATATATGGAGATGGAAGAGTCTATGGATAAAATTTTAGCTCCCTAGCACATCTGCAACACAGTCAGGGTAAGAACTTTTTGGCCTCCCCTCGTAAGAATTGACAGCCGCACATTTGAAAGTCCTTCAATAACGTGCCCACACAGAATAGGTGTGCAAGAACCAGTGGCATTCACCTGACCCTTGTAATAAAAATGATTGCCGTAGTGGTAATGCTGTCACCTTGTAATCAAGGGGTCCGGGCTACGATTCCCCGGTTGCACAGTTGTTAGGATCCAACTTTAAACTGTAGATCGAGTCCCGATTAGCCTATGTGCTCATGAGCTCGTACTCCGACAGTAGCTGAGTAGGTGCTTAAGAAGTGAACATACGCTCCCGTTTTCGAATGAATGAAGTCACTGCTCTCATACTTGCCAACCAAACGACCGTCTCATAGATATAAACTTTTTATAACCTGGCTGCGTACATACATGCAGGTACTCTCGCTCTCGTGTCTCTTAGAACTTGCCCTTATTCACATCAAAATTCAGGCTTCGTGCTGCGAAATCTTGAGAAATAAGAAAGGTACCGAGACCAAGACGGGGTTGTAAAAATCGAGACCGAGATCTACTGTTCGAGATTTTATTGTGGTATTAAAAAAAATACCTAAAACAATATTATTTTGCTATGTGACGTACGAAATGGGCATCTACCTGATTATTTACATAAGTCATATACAATGTAGTCAGTTCATTAGTAGCAGTGTGTTACGTGGTTGCATTTATCTTCAGGATATGTTTTGAGGTGGAGGTCGTAGCGTCGATACGAGGCATCACACACAAAAAAAAATGTTATCAAGAAAAGTTGTTTACCTAGATGCAGGATTGTCAAAAGTCCAGGAACCCATAAATTCTAATGGGTTCCGCAACCGGAACGGAACCTTTTTCTTTTTCTCGCCCAATTTAAATTCGGTCAAAGTTGGCTAGTGTTGCATTTCACTTGGACCAAATGTAAACTGATCTGGACCGTATTTAAATTGATCCGAAAAAAGTGTGTGGACCGTATTTAAATTGATCCGGAAAAAATTGCCTGGACCCAGTGGCGACTCATGCTCTGGCTCTATGGGTGTTCTCGCGTCCAGAAGTGTTATACCACCTCTGTCAAATACTCGCACCCGTTTTTGCGTACATAATGATGCTTAATATACTGGCAACCCAAGTTTTGATCATCTTTCACTGAAAATGAGTTATATTTCATGATTTTTTAACACTGATTTTTTACAAATTTAAATTATTTCGTAAATTATCCAGCCAATCGCGAGAAGAGCGATGTAATTGTGCAATATGTAATTCAGCATCGATAATATGACAATATCGCTCAAAACATAGAAATACCGATCTACCTAGGTACAATATCAATACTATTGTCGATTTGCAAAATATTTCCTAACTTTCTCCCGCGCTCCGCTCATATTAATGAACAAAGAGAATATCAACATTGGAGTACACCAAAGAAGCCGATCCAACTACCACATGGAGGAAACCAATTGTAATCTATCTAGCTGTTGTTTATTTCTAATGACAGACTGATCGAACCAAGCAAACCAAGCGAAATCAAGAGAATAATAAATCTTAAAGAAAATTAAAGTACTCACTCAGTTCACACTGCCATGCTTCGCACTTAAGAATTTTTCCTTCCCTCCCGTCTCATCCATATATTGCTGCAGTTGCTACATCCTTTCTAGTTAACTTCCCTCCAAAAATTCAACAACGTTAAATATTAAGTCTCTGCTTTCGCTATGTACAGTTACCATATTCATCATGAAATCAAACAGTTTGCACTGAAACAGGTACGAGCTTTTGACAACGCTAAACAATTTTGCAACTCAGTAACAGCCACACATAATGCAAAACAGCTGGCTGATTGATGTACGCTCCCTTCGCATTGATAATTCGGCTACTGCGCTACAGAGACCGTTTATTTTGGCCAAGATGCACTAAGCAAATGCAATATCAGGCATGTTTAAAACAACCGTCTCGCTTTCAGTTGCCTCCCTCCCCTTCACCCTTTTCTTCCCCTTTTATGCTCGGGACAGAATCGGAGGGACAATATACCATCGAAATTTTCCTTTTCTAAAAAAAATTCCCTCAATTTGCAATGATGTATGGGTTGCCTCGACTCTGTCACACCATCTCTAATGGAATGGGTTTGCAACACTACATTTGCTAGCTCACCGATCGCTGCGTTCACGGCTTTCCTAAATGATGCAACCTCCCCTCACACGGCGCTCAAGCCAAAAGACCAATCAGCGTCTTCTACGCGACTGCTGCAACAGCGTCATAGGGAGCGAAACTAACATTGTGTTTAAGCCCCGACCGCGGCTCGGTCTACGCGGGTTGATTTCACTGATCGCAGGCTTCTCCACCATCTCTCTTGGTGGAGCGGCGTGGAAACACTTGATGTTTCGAAGGAAATAAAGTTCAATAAATAAGTATAATAATAATGATTTGCATTACAGATTTATTTGGGTGTGCACGTGCGAATAGGCAGAAGCCGCTACTGGCTGGACCGTATTTAAATTGATCCGGAAAAAAGGTTCCTGGACCGAATTGAAATACTTTAAACATAAAAGGTTCTTTACGGTCTAAAACCCATTGCTGATTTTCTCTTCCGAACGGGAATTGAATATATTTACAATTCCTGGACCTTAAACAACCCTGCCTTGATGACCTCTGTACTCTGTGAAATTTTATGCGGTGACTGCCCGCTGTATATACCGTTCATACCGTATTTCAAGATAGAGAACGAGACGGGAATTTACAACTAGATAAGAAACTGAGAGACTGCCAAGTGTCGTCTGGATGCCATCCCTGTTCAGAAATTAGCAAATGCGTAGTTTAATTCGCTGCTGTCGCCTGACCAAAACTAGTTTTCTCAGATACAGTAAAACCTCGCTAATCCGGACTAATGGGGGGGATAAGTTGACCGGCTTAACGAAAGTCCGGATTAACTTAAATAACCTAAAAGAACAGTAGAAAGTGTATTAAAACTCCGTTTATAGCAACAAAAGACGTTCATTACGGTGCATTTAAAGGGCATAGGCCTAAATACACTATACAGTACAGTACAAAGTCTGCGAGAAATAGAATTTCATCAGTGCGAAGTTCTCTTGTTGACTTCTAGCCACATTTAAAACCTTGCATTCTGCTTTTTTTCCCCTTGTTTTATCGGTATCCGGATTAACGAGGTTTTACTGTATTTTGTTACAAGCTCACTGCTCGATGCAAGATGCCCATGCGTCCTACACAGAAACAAATACTAGCGTAAATTATTTCAGTGTGGACACGCAACTGCTAATTTGGTGTGTGGTAGACTTCGGAAATTGAAGATTTGTCGCTCGCTTTCGACATCTAAGAGAGCACGGCCCTCGCCTGGGTTAGACGATCCCTCGTTTTTAAAGGAGCTAATTCAGCTGCTGTCAATAAACGATGAAAGAACTGGTAATCGGAAAGAAGCAAAGGGCAGTAACCGAAAACAAACGAAGAAAGGGGAAATTGTGAGTTAGGATAAAGAAGTAAATCACTGACCTTTATTTCTGCGAACGTGACCGGCTGCGTCCTGTAGCGACCCGCTCCACCTCTGTGCATGTTCTTCCTGACTGCTCGGCGATACACCTGGGCGTGAAGCCGGGACAGCGGCTCGGGATACACCGCGTCCATGTGCAGCTCTTTGGCCATACGCCAACACCATAAAGCTAAAAGCAATACAAGAATCGCAGTCTTAATAGTTCATTCTTAGTGTTTAGAAATTACGAGAAAACTCACAAAATCGAATACAGTAGAATAAAAAAAAAATAGCAATAAGAAATATTATTATTATTATCAATATTAAAGAGTAATAAAGTAAAAAAAAAGTAAAAAGTAAAGTGCTCCCCTGTGCATAGCACCACGCCATGAAGGCGTATAGGAGGTATGGGGGTAACGCCCCACACTTTCTTGATCCGGTCCTGAGTGGGGGTGATGTGATCAGCATCACACCCCTGACCGCCTTTACCCCCCAGGGTTTCCCCCAGGTACCCATGTTATTCGACGCTGGGTGGGCGCCGGAGCCGGAGTAATAAGGTTATACATTTTACATATAGTACATTATACGAAAAGTGTCCTATACTTGTATTAGTGGTGATATTTTTATTTTATTTTAAAAATCGAACGATATTGAAAAATGGGAGGGGAACTCTGCAGTGCCGTGACGATAGAGCGACATACTATTTCCAAACTATTTTTTTGTTGTGTACCTCATGTGAAAATAATTCAAAATGGATGTTTGATGTTTCTGCATTTTTCGTTTGTTTTATTTCTCAATAGTAGTAAGTTTAATTTATGTTTAAAAAGCACGAAATTTGGTACAACAAAGAGAGAAATTTGTCGGAGACAGATTTTCATTTTCATCAACATTATAATTGAAAGTACTAAGGCGCTAATTTAATTAAAAGTAAAACTTTGTGGTGGTAATATAGCGTAACAGAAGGAATTGTAACTTTTGTGCACGACTGCACATTGCTCGAAAAGGAACGGAAAACCAGCTTATAGGAACAGAGCATGGGTTCTACCATGAGCCTTCGCTGAAGTACAGTTTCTTTATTTTTCTAGTTAAAAACAAATCAGAAAATTCTTATTCAATACAAAGTTTTTGCTATTTTGCTTCTTTGTATTTGAACGTCCTTCGTATACGAGAAGTTTATGATATTTTGGATCAACTCGTCTGGTAACAGCCCAATTTCCCTTGAATTTTACATCTAAGAAACCACTGCAGCAACAACACCCTCTGGTGGCTGGCCGCAAAAGCCGAGTGCCATAGCACAAACACTTAATCACGTCCTTCCGAGAACGGTTGGCGGACGACCACATGGTTCATTTGCCAGCTAAGCAGACCAAATGTCGCTAGTACCTTAGCAAAGGAACAAGCACGTCTTTCAACGATCTAGATAAATGACGCACAGAAGATTATTATGTTGTTTTGTGATATTTTTTGATTAGACAATTTGCTTTCAAATTACAAGATTGCATGAGATGGTCGATGTCGACTCCGGCAAAATTGGAGCAGCCAAAAGCAATAATATCACTTACAATCTGGTTTTGAGTCTCAATTTTTCATCCTCAACTGACAGAAACCAGTCGCCTTGTGGAATTTCCACACCGTGGTATGGAGTTGAATTAAGATCAGGCGACCCCTGAAAGTACAGCACCGTTACTTGGCGTTGCGTAAGAACCAGGTGATCCCTTGGAGATCCTCAACTGTAGATTTACATTGCATAAAAACCTGGGCCTCCGAAAGCCCACAACTGCAGGACGTGGTTGCACAAATACCAGGCAACCTCTTGAAGGTTCGCAACTGTAGCATAAGGTTGCATAATGACGAAGAGGTCATTATGAAATATCCGCAACAGTGAATTCCAAATCACCTAGTGTCGCAAAAAATGCACGGAAGTGATTTCTGGTCGAACACAGAGCGATGAAGTTTCACTTAGCGAATGTAAATAACGTAAAGCAAGGGAAAGGCTGCGCCATCAATCCTTGCTTTATCTGAGATCTGCCAAACAGCTCTTCATCAAAGTGTAGGCCAACGGCCCCTGCACTGCCATTACGCAATTTGGGCACGGTTCCAAATAAAGAATTTCCAGCAGCAGCTTTCTTACGCGTGAAAAGATGAACAGAGAAAACCTTGACGTTTGTCCAAATTGTCCCGATGTTTGCGCTTAGAGCTCCCGTATGGGAGGCAGGCATGTCACCGTTTCATTTATGTGTGGATTACATGGATTTGATGATACGAGCTGCAACTTCACAAAGATTTTCTTTTGTCAAAAGCGTTCGACGGAACTGTACTTAATTCTATCCTGGATTGTGCTGTGTAATGTCTCTCCATTGGGAGGATCGTACCCGTGGCCTCTTGATTATAAGGTGACAGCGAAGATGTGAACCATGGCGGGACGAAGTACCAAATCGTCGTTAAAAACAATCTTGACCTTCATGAAACTACCAATCAGATCAGAGAAGCCTACTAGTTGTGCCAATACTTGATTTAAGGAGATTGTATAGTTGACGTTTTAATTTTCCTATTGTACGTACTTTATCCACACAGTGACATACGAATATTGTGAATTGAATATATGTGGTGCAATATCTAATATAATGTTATTAAATGATGTGTTATTAAGATCGAGTTTTAAATAGGCACTATGATAATTTAATATAATTGTCATGTATATTGCATTGATTATCATTGTAAAACCGTAGTTGATAGAATATGTGGTAATACCAACAATGCAACTTATCGAGATTGCAATTTTAAGGCCACGCTGCCTCCATGAGCTGAAAAATCATATGGAAGCAGATATTGAGCCTTACATTTTGTGGTAAAAAGTTGTGTTTTGGTGATTTCATCAGTTCACTTTAGAATAGAGCTTCAAAAGTTAATCGGAAAAGTCGAGGAAAACAAAGAAATTATAGGCACGGCAACTCTGATCCACACAGCTGTAAAGTACACAAGGCTCAAAAATAACTTACGCGAGCGCCGTGGCTGTCATCAACGTCACGCGGGAGCTAATGCGCATGACCGGGAAATGCTGAAATAGCCGCCCGCAATTGTCACAATCTTTGCGTTGAGAGATATTTAACGCGTGTGGCCCAGTCCTTGCAAGTGCCCCTCTCTGCCACTCGATAACTTCTCGTAGAGACTGAGAGAGAAGAGCATTCAGAACAACTGCTGCTGGCTGTATTGCCTTACATTTTGAGTAATTTTCTTCGCTTTTTAGGGATATTCTCAATACGAAGAATCGTGAACCACTCACAGGAATCACTTCGTGATTACCAACTTTCTTTTAGTTAAATGTCTATAATGAGGACATCAAGTGCAAGTTCTTTTGAGGCCGTTACGTAATTATCGTTGGTTATAACAGCCTCAAACATTGGTGTACGCAGTGGAGGGGCTGATGGGGCTACAGCCCCTCTCGATATTTATGAAAATCAAAAAAAATTCAAATGAAAGAAGTAAAGAACTCGGGAAAATCAAAGTTGCAAATGCTAATTTCCATTTAAAATGAGCCTCTATTACCATTTCCTCTGTCTTCGAACAACTCTTAAATCGAATATAATATCCATCTTTTAAATTCCAACCCCTCCGAAATAAAATCCTGTGTACACCAGTGGCCTCAAACATCTGTAAATTTTGTTTGGACAGTTCCACTCCATGTCGCTTTGGATCAAACCGATAAGAGCTGGGGATACAACGCGATGAGGCCTTATGCATGACGGGAACCTAACTGAAGATCAGAGGCGCAACCACGCATTTTTGTCGGGAGTAGAAGCTGAATACGCCAAGGCCTGTTTTCTTCGTGGGTGGTCCTTTATTTGCACGTACTTAGAACTAATTTGCACGGGTGTTAATTAATTTGCACGTAATTAAGAACTAATTTGCATAATATGAATAAATTAGCATGTACTTAGAATACTTTACATTTATGTATTTGCATGTTTATAACTTTTTATGAATATATAATTATTTATTTTATGAAAAATATGTATATAGAAGTTAATTAGAGGTACTAAACGCTATGCATATGTTTTTATATTCATTACTGCAAAGTATGTAATGTATGAAATGTTAATATTAATGTTTATAATATTGAAAATAAGAGTTTATGGTTTATGAACCGCTATGAACGGTGGTAATGGTACGAAAGAAGACGGTCCCGGTACTCGAACCCGCGATATGTAATATTATTAATTAGTACTATGTAATAATGTATGTTATTATATTATGAAACACGGTGGTGCAACACGCTAGACAGAAGACGGTGAACTCCGCGCTCCGCGCTGAGGGTAGACGAGAAAGGAATTTGGGGGAAGAGCGGTCAAGGTCAAATGACGTCAGAACGTCAGAACAAAGGAAGAATCTGATTGACCAATCAGAGAACGCGTCGGTAGATTTTCAGAACCGGTTTTTTCAAGGTTAACCAGTACGCAAGAACAGGGGAAAGCTATGCAATACTGTAGTAAGGCAGGGGAGGGATTCAACCAGACAACAAAGGATGTCTGGAATGCACAGCAATGGTCAAATCTCTGAAGCTATGCGGTTTCCGCCGCCAATTAATATTCCGCTCAGGTTTGCCTCCAAGGCACAGGACGCTTTAGCGCAGGGTTTTTTTATCTGTACTATGAAGAAGGGAGAGCTATTAGGGACGGGGCCTACAGTTTTCACCATTTGCTTTTATCACGGGGTAACGAACCTAGGACCCTTTGATTATTGATTTAGGTAGTAAATGTATGTTACTGTGTGCTATTTAACTTAATTTTGAGTTTATTTTTTACCAAACTTTGACTTTATGTCAAACATTTTCACAGCTTATCCTTATTTTTACCAAAATAACACTATTTGTACTATTCAAGCAACATTTTTTATTAAATTTTGCACTCACAAAAAACATTTTTTCAATTTTTAACTTATTATTTTACAATTTTATGTTAATTTTTTTACCAAAATAACACTATTTGTACTATTCAGGCAACATTTTTTATTAAATTTTGGACTCGCAAAGACATTTTTTCAACTTTTAACTTATTATTTTACAACTTTAAGTTAATTTTTTACCAAAATAACACTATTTGTACTATTCAAGCAACATTTTTTATTAAATTTTGCACTCACAAAAAACATTTTTTCAATTTTTAACTTATTATTTTACAATTTTATGTTAATTTTTTTACCAAAATAACACTATTTGTACTATTCAGGCAACATTTTTTATTAAATTTTGGACTCGCAAAGACATTTTTTCAACTTTTAACTTATTATTTTACAACTTTATGTTAATTTTTTACCAAAATAACACTATTTGTACTATTCAAGCTACATTTTTTATTAAATTTTGCACTCACAAAAAACATTTTTTCAATTTTTAACTTAGAGTTTAGTATTTATTTAAATTTTTTCAAAAACACTAAAAAAAAGTACTTTTAGCTAAAATGTAAGCCACAGAATATATTATTATTATTATTATTATTATTATTATTATTATTAGGGTTTACTGATTTCCACTATGCTATTTTTGGTTCTGTATTTCTATATGTATTTATTTAGGTCCGGTTACGCCTGCTACGTAGGAAAGTTTGTTTATTTTAGAGTTTGCTGAGTATTTTGTTACTTTTATACTAGGTAAAGTTTCCAAAATATATCAGGTAGGGCTCCATCCATATACTTTTGTTTTTGCTGTTTGGAGATGATGCGATCAGCACCACTCTCCATCTGCTTTTTATTTTATGTACCCAATATTATTTTGAGGCTTAGTGAATTCTAGAGCCTATTTATGCAGGAGAGAGGGCTTGAAAATTTTCATTTCAGATAACCCACAACTATTTGTCAGAGTATTTTAAAGGATATTTTATATTTATTATGTGCTACTAGAATATCAAAGCTTGCTTAATTTTTATGTCTGTAACGCTGTTATTGTATTTCTAGCTAAGGCTTACTGGATAAAGTACACGAAATGTTTAACATTTCGATTATTTGCCTAATTTTTAGTGTAACGAAAATTATTGTGTGTCTATAAAGACTGAAATGCCTTTACCGAAGGGTCCATAACTGGACGCTTACGAACATTGTTCCTTTTTTTTAAAAAAAATATAACCATTTATCAATATATTGACAATTCACAGGACAAGACGAAGTTCACAGACGACTGACTATATGGACCATAGGTTCACTTGCTAAATGTTGTTTCTATGCTAGAAGAATAATTTAGCCTTATAACCTTTTTCAAGGTATTTTAGAAGTATTACTGGATTTTTTGGGTGCATCAACATTTGGGTTATTTCCATTTGGTTTATTATACGAGGCTACAATCACTATCTGAACACTGAAATCCTCTGATTGAAACTAAAAGCTTAGGGTGTAACTAGGGATTTAGTATGTATAGCGACAATTTATAGGACAACATGAACCTTACAAAGGATTACAGGTGACGTAGGACCACACGCCAGAGCTTTGTTAATCTGCAAGAAGCAGTTGCAACTAATGCTATGAGGAAATGAGGTTGATTTTTACTGTTTCACAAGAATGCTACCTTTTATACACCCAATATTTGCTTTTTCAATTAACTATTTGTACCAGAAGCACACAGGTCAACTCTAACTACACTTCGATTTATATAAATGTGGCAAGAACTATATTTCTGAGGAAGTACGCAAAAGCAGATTACCCGATTAAAGTATCTGAAAAACAGATTTTTCTATGCAAGTATATTTTTATTGACTGGATTATTTAACAGATCAAACAGAAAGACTGCAAAATTCATTAAATGTAGTTCTATAGTATAGGTGGTTTCAGAGATATAAAAAGAACAAATATAAGATTTCGCTTTTTTTGCTTCTGAGGCTAATCGCGACGCTAAGGGTAAATGGCGAGGAAATGTAACGGAGGACAAACAGTCCCAAAAGTTATGAGCTGCATGTAAGTTAATACCACAGAGATATTACAGTAGGTGTAGGTTCTACCACTAGAACTTTTCTATCATAATAATACTGGTTATGCTGTACTGTTAGCTAAAGATGCTGATATTTGAGAA
Source organism: Lepisma saccharinum (assembly GCF_977018435.1). NCBI lineage: Eukaryota > Metazoa > Arthropoda > Insecta > Zygentoma > Lepismatidae > Lepisma > Lepisma saccharinum. Next base: position 180,214,564 of record NC_139229.1, read on the forward strand.
ACTTAAAAGTTTACTCACGACTTACTGTTGCAAAAGATCCGATGACAAAATTTAAAAATTGTTATCGCCCAGACAGGGACTCGAACCCTGGACAGATAGGTTAAAAGCCTAACGCTATACCAACTAAGCTATCTGGGCACAAGGTATTCTTTTCTTCAAAAGTTAGTTATGTTAAGAAATATATTGAAACATGTGAGAACACTCTTGGTCTGGTTCGACAGAGAAGGAGACAACATTTCCAAATATTTTCAGACTGGGTGTATTTTTCCACTATAGAGGCCTTCATTATATGTAATTCGAAACGCTAAAGTTCAGCTAGCTTCCAAAATTGAGGTAAAGATTGTGTTTGACGAGATTAACAAGTTACAATTATATCCAGTTACGGACAAATAAAGCTAAAACTCTCAGATTTACTGTACTAGCCAAGTTTTAGTAACATTTTCTTCACTTTAGTACTAATACCAAAGAAATAGGTATATTTTATTTATAATTTGACAAAATGTACTAGTATTTAATTCACAAAGTTAGGTAAAAAAACAGTATTTTAAAAAAATATTGTTACTGCCTTCAAATTTTATGTTATTTAGCCACTAACAACTGGTTTACACTGTTTGACATCCTTTAAATAGCAAAAGAAGGAATTATTTGTTTAGTATTTTTACTACTTTATATTTATTTAAGAAAACAATACTACGGTTTAACTTAATTTTTAACAAATTGTTACTAATTTATATATCAAAGTTATGTTATTTAGAGTGTTTGAAGGCGTATAAAGTTAATATTTGTACTTATCAGTGCAACTAACAATTATATTTTACACACAAAAGATAATGTTTACAGTTAAATCACTTGAATCAGAGAATAATATTTTACAGTAATTGATTCATTCAGCACTAGTCAGTACTTTTATGCATCAGAAAGTTTTCTTAATTTTCTATTATGCATGCTATTTTGTGCTATTCTTAAAATGTATTTCTAAGGCAAACTGGTTTAATTTTCTGCTTATAATGCAAAGTTGACATAGTTTTCGCACAATGCTTTGTACATTTGTTATATTCTCTACTTACAATTCAAATATTATGCTTATTTAATGTATAACTAACTAACTCTCTAGCCTTCTTAAACCCGAAGGTTCATGGCTGCAGCAACACATGCCTTTCATCTGTCCCTGTCCTGAGCAAGATCTATATACTCCTTTCCTTCCCTACCAATTTCCTTTAGGTCCATCTCTACATTATCCCTCCATCTTTGTTTTGGTCTTCCTATTGGTCTTTTACCATCAGGTTTCCCAACAAGAATCCTGTATATTTTTTTCCTCTCCCATTTGTACCACATGATCTACACACCTAAGTCTTCTTGATTTAATTATTCTAATAATATCTGGACATGAATACAAATTATGTACTTCTAAATTATGTAATCTTCTCCACTCATCTGCCTCCTCATCTGTTTTAGGCCCAAATATTTTCCTAAGGATCTTATTTTCAAATACTCTCAATTTATGTTCCTAGCTTATACTGTAGTTATTATATCTTTTTCTATCAGCTTATTTTGAAATTAATATTATTAGGTATAGTCTTTGATTTATAACTATATTGCTTTTTTATCAATTTATCTAAGAGTACACGCAGACAAACACATGTGTACACACTTTTATGTAAATAGATATGCCTTTTTTCAATATTTTAGTATGAAGATTGCACTTTAGCTATTTAAGCAAGGGTAGGAAAGGTAGGATTTCTGAGAATTTGTTGCAGGATTTTGTTGTCCAAGTATAGATGAGAACTGAGCTGGGAGACTGTTTTGAACATTTTCATGATAGTTTGCATGTGAACTGTATGCAAATTGAGCACTATTGACTGTGCATGCTTCTAAGTTTTGCTGTTATTTTACATCAAGTCTGTGAGACTGTAGTCAGTTTTCCCATTTCAAGTAGTTTTTATTGATTGTATTTGTATATGTTTTGGGGACTTAGCAGTTTTATGTTATGAGTCAGTTTGTTGTAGAATATTTTTACCGGATTGTTTTGAGATATTGAGTGTCTGCTGTTTTACTTGTAATTATTTTCCTTCTTGTGTTGTGTATTTGACTATATTTTGTCCAAGTTCGTATTATTTAGAATAATTGTTATTGACTTGTAGATGTAGGGAGTAATAATCCTTTGCAAGATGCCCTATACTTTAGTCTGAACATTATTCTTAGTGTTCACTTTTGAAGCCTTAGTATTCTGGTAGTATTATTAATGTAGAGGTAAATTAGGCTGAAACGTAGGCATTTTTTCTGATAAATTATACTCACTTAGTTGTTTAGCAGGTAGAAGTTGCATGATGGTTTACTGCTGATGATGTTAATTTGCTCTTCTTATGTACTACGTATGATGTAGCTTACTTGAGTAACTGGAATTTTCTACTGAAAAAGGATTGCTTGTCTATTTTATTCCTATGTTGTTGAGTTTGTCCATAAGCAAGCCATGTTTTTACTCTATTCTATGCCTTGGAAGAATCTACTTATATTGTGTTTGCAGTTTTATGCTTCTCTAAGGTTTCAGCTATGTAGTTTTTAAACTGTGCTATGGCTTAACTATTGATTTCTTTTTCTGGATGCCATGTTGGTTCTGTGTATTCCTTTTGCTGCTTGAATTTGACTTAGGTTGTTTGCTTTTTTTCTTACATCCTTATTTGTTTATTTGTTCAGTATTTTTTATTTTTTTATATTTTTTTTACATAAAAAATTCAAAGTACATTGTTAAAGTCAAAGTGTGTTAAAATTTAATTTTTCAAAGTCAAAGTTTTAAAAATACAATTTTCTAAAATGAAAAGTTATAATAGTACATTTTTGTTAGTAGAAGTTTTTATACTAGGGTAAATTATTTTGTTGTTAATTTAAAATTTGTTAGTTAATGTAAAATTAAAGTAATTAAAATTCAATTTTTCAAAGTTAAAGTTTTAAAAATACAATTTTCTAAAATGAAAAGTTATAATAGTACATTTTTGTTAGAAGAAGTTCTTATACTAGAGTAAATTCTTTTGTTGTTAAAGTAAAATATGTTAGTTAATGTAAAATTAAAGTAATTAAAATTCAAAAAAAATAAAAAAATACTGAACAAATAAACAAATAAGGATGTAAGAAAAAAAGCAAACAACCTAAGTCAAATTCAAGCAGCAAAAGGAATACACAGAACCAACATGGCATCCAGAAAAAGAAATCAATAGTTAAGCCATAGCACAGTTTAAAAACTACATAGCTGAAACCTTAGAGAAGCATAAAACTGCAAACACAATATAAGTAGATTCTTCCAAGGCATAGAATAGAGTAAAAACATGGCTTGCTTATGGACAAACTCAACAACATAGGAATAAAATAGACAAGCAATCCTTTTTCAGTAGAAAATTCCAGTTACTCAAGTAAGCTACATCATACGTAGTACATAAGAAGAGCAAATTAACATCATCAGCAGTAAACCATCATGCAACTTCTACCTGCTAAACAACTAAGTGAGTATAATTTATCAGAAAAAATGCCTACGTTTCAGCCTAATTTACCTCTACATTAATAATACTACCAGAATACTAAGGCTTCAAAAGTGAACACTAAGAATAATGTTCAGACTGAAGTATAGGGCATCTTGCAAAGGATTATTACTCCCTACATCTACAAGTCAATAACAATTATTCTAAATAATACGAACTTGGACAAAATATAGTCAAATACACAACACAAGAAGGAAAATAATTACAAGTAAAACAGCAGACACTCAATATCTCAAAACAATCCGGTAAAAATATTCTACAACAAACTGCCTCATAACATAAAACTGCTAAGTCCCCAAAACATATACAAATACAATCAATAAAAACTACTTGAAATGGGAAAACTGACTACAGTCTCACAGACTTGATGTAAAATAACAGCAAAACTTAGAAGCATGCACAGTCAATAGTGCTCAATTTGCATACAGTTCACATGCAAACTATCATGAAAATGTTCAAAACAGTCTCCCAGCTCAGTTCTCATCTATACTTGGACAACAAAATCCTGCAACAAATTCTCAGAAATCCTACCTTTCCTACCCTTGCTTAAATAGCTAAAGTGCAATCTTCATACTAAAATATTGAAAAAAGGCATATCTATTTACATAAAAGTGTGTACACATGTGTTTGTCTGCGTGTACTCTTAGATAAATTGATAAAAAAGCAATATAGTTATAAATCAAAGACTATACCTAATAATATTAATTTCAAAATAAGCTGATAGAAAAAGATATAATAACTACAGTATAAGCTAGGAACATAAATTGAGAGTATTTGAAAATAAGATCCTTAGGAAAATATTTGGGCCTAAAACAGATGAGGAGGCAGATGAGTGGAGAAGATTACATAATTTAGAAGTACATAATTTGTATTCATGTCCAGATATTATTAGAATAATTAAATCAAGAAGACTTAGGTGTGTAGATCATGTGGTACAAGTGGGAGAGGAAAAAAAATATACAGGATTCTTGTTGGGAAACCTGATGGTAAAAGACCAATAGGAAGACCAAAACAAAGATGGAGGGATAATGTAGAGATGGACCTAAAGGAAATTGGTAGGGAAGGAAAGGAGTATATAGATCTTGCTCAGGACAGGGACAGATGAAAGGCATGTGTTGCTGCAGCCATGAACCTTCGGGTTTAAGAAGGCTAGAGAGTTAGTTAGTTATACATTAAATAAGCATAATATTTGAATTGTAAGTAGAGAATATAACAAATGTACAAAGCATTGTGCGAAAACTATGTCAACTTTGCATTATAAGCAGAAAATTAAACCAGTTTGCCTTAGAAATACATTTTAAGAATAGCACAAAATAGCATGCATAATAGAAAATTAAGAAAACTTTCTGATGCATAAAAGTACTGACTAGTGCTGAATGAATCAATTACTGTAAAATATTATTCTCTGATTCAAGTGATTTAACTGTAAACATTATCTTTTGTGTGTAAAATATAATTGTTAGTTGCACTGATAAGTACAAATATTAACTTTATACGCCTTCAAACACTCTAAATAACATAACTTTGATATATAAATTAGTAACAATTTGTTAAAAATTAAGTTAAACCGTAGTATTGTTTTCTTAAATAAATATAAAGTAGTAAAAATACTAAACAAATAATTCCTTCTTTTGCTATTTAAAGGATGTCAAACAGTGTAAACCAGTTGTTAGTGGCTAAATAACATAAAATTTGAAGGCAGTAACAATATTTTTTTAAAATACTGTTTTTTTTACCTAACTTTGTGAATTAAATACTAGTCCATTTTGTCAAATTATAAATAAAATATACCTATTTCTTTGGTATTAGTACTAAAGTGAAGAAAATGTTACTAAAACTTGGCTAGTACAGTAAATCTGAGAGTTTTAGCTTTATTTGTCCGTAACTGGATATAATTGTAACTTGTTAATCTCGTCAAACACAATCTTTACCTCAATTTTGGAAGCTAGCTGAACTTTAGCGTTTCGAATTACATATAATGAAGGCCTCTATAGTGGAAAAATACACCCAGTCTGAAAAAATTTGGAAATGTTGTCTCCTTCTCTGTCGAACCAGACCAAGAGTGTTCTCACATGTTTCAATATATTTCTTAACATAACTAACTTTTGAAGAAAAGAATACCTTGTGCCCAGATAGCTTAGTTGGTATAGCGTTAGGCTTTTAACCTATCTGTCCAGGGTTCGAGTCCCTGTCTGGGCGATAACAATTTTTAAATTTTGTCATCGGATCTTTTGCAACAGTAAGTCGTGAGTAAACTTTTAAGTTTCTCAAATATCAGCATCTTTAGCTAACAGTACAGCATAACCAGTATTATTATGATAGAAAAGTTCTAGTGGTAGAACCTACACCTACTGTAATATCTCTGTGGTATTAACTTACATGCAGCTCATAACTTTTGGGACTGTTTGTCCTCCGTTACATTTCCTCGCCATTTACCCTTAGCGTCGCGATTAGCCTCAGAAGCAAAAAAAGCGAAATCTTATATTTGTTCTTTTTATATCTCTGAAACCACCTATACTATAGAACTACATTTAATGAATTTTGCAGTCTTTCTGTTTGATCTGTTAAATAATCCAGTCAATAAAAATATACTTGCATAGAAAAATCTGTTTTTCAGATACTTTAATCGGGTAATCTGCTTTTGCGTACTTCCTCAGAAATATAGTTCTTGCCACATTTATATAAATCGAAGTGTAGTTAGAGTTGACCTGTGTGCTTCTGGTACAAATAGTTAATTGAAAAAGCAAATATTGGGTGTATAAAAGGTAGCATTCTTGTGAAACAGTAAAAATCAACCTCATTTCCTCATAGCATTAGTTGCAACTGCTTCTTGCAGATTAACAAAGCTCTGGCGTGTGGTCCTACGTCACCTGTAATCCTTTGTAAGGTTCATGTTGTCCTATAAATTGTCGCTATACATACTAAATCCCTAGTTACACCCTAAGCTTTTAGTTTCAATCAGAGGATTTCAGTGTTCAGATAGTGATTGTAGCCTCGTATAATAAACCAAATGGAAATAACCCAAATGTTGATGCACCCAAAAAATCCAGTAATACTTCTAAAATACCTTGAAAAAGGTTATAAGGCTAAATTATTCTTCTAGCATAGAAACAACATTTAGCAAGTGAACCTATGGTCCATATAGTCAGTCGTCTGTGAACTTCGTCTTGTCCTGTGAATTGTCAATATATTGATAAATGGTTATATTTTTTTTAAAAAAAAGGAACAATGTTCGTAAGCGTCCAGTTATGGACCCTTCGGTAAAGGCATTTCAGTCTTTATAGACACACAATAATTTTCGTTACACTAAAAATTAGGCAAATAATCGAAATGTTAAACATTTCGTGTACTTTATCCAGTAAGCCTTAGCTAGAAATACAATAACAGCGTTACAGACATAAAAATTAAGCAAGCTTTGATATTCTAGTAGCACATAATAAATATAAAATATCCTTTAAAATACTCTGACAAATAGTTGTGGGTTATCTGAAATGAAAATTTTCAAGCCCTCTCTCCTGCATAGGCTCTAGAATTCACTAAGCCTCAAAATAATATTGGGTACATAAAATAAAAAGCAGATGAAGAGTGGTGCTGATCGCATCATCTCCAAACAGCAAAAACAAAAGTATATGGATGGAGCCCTACCTGATATATTTTGGAAACTTTACCTAGTATAAAAGTAACAAAATACTCAGCAAACTCTAAAATAAACAAACTTTCCTACGTAGCAGGCGTAACCGGACCTAAATAAATACATATAGAAATACAGAACCAAAAATAGCATAGTGGAAATCAGTAAACCCTAATAATAATAATAATAATAATAATAATAATAATAATAATATATTCTGTGGCTTACATTTTAGCTAAAAGTACTTTTTTTTAGTGTTTTTGAAAAAATTTAAATAAATACTAAACTCTAAGTTAAAAATTGAAAAAATGTTTTTTGTGAGTGCAAAATTTAATAAAAAATGTAGCTTGAATAGTACAAATAGTGTTATTTTGGTAAAAAATTAACATAAAGTTGTAAAATAATAAGTTAAAAGTTGAAAAAATGTCTTTGCGAGTCCAAAATTTAATAAAAAATGTTGCCTGAATAGTACAAATAGTGTTATTTTGGTAAAAAAATTAACATAAAATTGTAAAATAATAAGTTAAAAATTGAAAAAATGTTTTTTGTGAGTGCAAAATTTAATAAAAAATGTTGCTTGAATAGTACAAATAGTGTTATTTTGGTAAAAAATTAACTTAAAGTTGTAAAATAATAAGTTAAAAGTTGAAAAAATGTCTTTGCGAGTCCAAAATTTAATAAAAAATGTTGCCTGAATAGTACAAATAGTGTTATTTTGGTAAAAAAATTAACATAAAATTGTAAAATAATAAGTTAAAAATTGAAAAAATGTTTTTTGTGAGTGCAAAATTTAATAAAAAATGTTGCTTGAATAGTACAAATAGTGTTATTTTGGTAAAAATAAGGATAAGCTGTGAAAATGTTTGACATAAAGTCAAAGTTTGGTAAAAAATAAACTCAAAATTAAGTTAAATAGCACACAGTAACATACATTTACTACCTAAATCAATAATCAAAGGGTCCTAGGTTCGTTACCCCGTGATAAAAGCAAATGGTGAAAACTGTAGGCCCCGTCCCTAATAGCTCTCCCTTCTTCATAGTACAGATAAAAAAACCCTGCGCTAAAGCGTCCTGTGCCTTGGAGGCAAACCTGAGCGGAATATTAATTGGCGGCGGAAACCGCATAGCTTCAGAGATTTGACCATTGCTGTGCATTCCAGACATCCTTTGTTGTCTGGTTGAATCCCTCCCCTGCCTTACTACAGTATTGCATAGCTTTCCCCTGTTCTTGCGTACTGGTTAACCTTGAAAAAACCGGTTCTGAAAATCTACCGACGCGTTCTCTGATTGGTCAATCAGATTCTTCCTTTGTTCTGACGTTCTGACGTCATTTGACCTTGACCGCTCTTCCCCCAAATTCCTTTCTCGTCTACCCTCAGCGCGGAGCGCGGAGTTCACCGTCTTCTGTCTAGCGTGTTGCACCACCGTGTTTCATAATATAATAACATACATTATTACATAGTACTAATTAATAATATTACATATCGCGGGTTCGAGTACCGGGACCGTCTTCTTTCGTACCATTACCACCGTTCATAGCGGTTCATAAACCATAAACTCTTATTTTCAATATTATAAACATTAATATTAACAATTCATACATTACATACTTTGCAGTAATGAATATAAAAACATATGCATAGCGTTTAGTACCTCTAATTAACTTCTATATACATATTTTTCATAAAATAAATAATTATATATTCATAAAAAGTTATAAACATGCAAATACATAAATGTAAAGTATTCTAAGTACATGCTAATTTATTCATATTATGCAAATTAGTTCTTAATTACGTGCAAATTAATTAACACCCGTGCAAATTAGTTCTAAGTACGTGCAAATAAAGGACCACCCACGAAGAAAACAGGCCTTGGCGTATTCAGCTTCTACTGTCGGGGCGGGGGGCAAGTACCAGGATAAACGTGCCAATAATAATAATGTTAATAGCTAATAATAATGTTACTAATAATGTTATTGTAACATTATTATTATTATTATTATTATTGATTTGCTTTATTTTACTTCGCTTCTTGTGCTACTTTTGGCTAATTTTCGAAAATGGGGATGAGTGATGGCATAATGAAAATGATGAATGGATACTTGCAAACATCCATGCCCAAGCCGTGGACACTAAATTCCAAGTTTCTTTAATAAATATTATATACAGCATATATTATTTAAATACATTACGTAACAAATTCATCCATCTCACAATAAACCAAATGTGCACGCTCCTTTTCCTCAAAAGAATTGTTCATGCATTTAAAACAAAATCAATTATGACAAGTGTTATTTCCATGTCTGGTCATTTACAATGCATTACAGCGAACAAACACAAATCGCAAGCGAAGCGAGCAAAATATTTTTTGGATCCAATTATTTTGCAGGCTGAAATCAATATTAATTTAATAGGGCGCAAATAATTTCACGGAACTCCATGGCATTATATCATTTACAACTTTTGTGCCTCCCCGATGGTGTAGTGGTAACATTGTCGCCTTGTGATCAAGGGGTCCCGGGTTCGATACCCGGTGGCGGCACATAGTGGTTCGGAACCCACTTTAAGCTATAGGTCCAGTCTCAATTAGCCTTTCTGTGCATAAAGTAGACTTTAAAGAAAAACACAAATCAACCATTCAATTTTACAACTTTTTTGTCATTTAAATCGTTCGGCCGTCTCTCGCTGTCCCCTAGCTACGGTTCTGAACTGATAAGACTAAGAAAAGGAGGTATTGCGAGCGAAGCGAGCAAGGAAATTTTAAGGAAAGTATCTTTATTTGCATAAAATTTGAAGTTCTGGGCGGTAATTGCCCCCTGCAGGTACACTTGATCGTCAATGTTTGTCCCCCCTAGAACTCATTTCCGACCAATTTTGGGGGGGACAATGCCCCCCCCCTGTGGTTGCGCCACTGCTGAAGATATTCTTAACACCATCCTGCAATATCTTCACAGCCCCACAGTTTTCCTGGAAAGGCTACGCCGATCTCCCCATCACCATGTCGCGAATTTTCTGAACAATCTCATCGGATGTAGAAGTGCGAGCGAGATCTGTCCCCAACGTTAATCGATCTAATTCGCAATCATCTTTTTTTGTGATCCAAAGAATAGAAAACTCTATTGATGGACATATGGCTTGTGGTATATTCATGTGAAATATGTGCCTCCACCAAGATTCACACCCTCGCTCATAAATGGTCAGGCTCAAACGTTTTCAGTCAACCCTCGTATATCGATTCAGAAAAGCAAAAACATTCTTTTTAAATATCGAATCAAGAGAGAAATTAATGGAAAACATTAAATCATCTGTTCCCGAGCGATAGAGGTGGGACAGAAGGGCTGACGGGACGAAGTACTCCCCCTCTTAGTGTAAATTGAAACAATTAAAGTGGAAATTTGATCCACACATATTCGCCAATAATATAGATCAGTGATGGCCAACTTAACTCAAAGTATGAAGCCGCAGCTTACAACTTTCAAAGTGGCGAGGGCCGTAGCCCCTGCTCCTTCAAGATTTCCCTCACAACACTTAGTGAATAAATTAGTATTAAAAAGGGAACATAAAATGATAATGTACAATGTAAAATTGTTGATCGCCATGTTTATAATAATAGTATAGGTCTTTCCTTGCAGCCTCCATGCTGTTCGATCTTCAGTCATTCACTTTGTAGCAGCGTAGGAACCATTTATTTTGATGTCAAGCATTTAGAATATTTTTCTATTCCGGATTATCTTTCCCTTGAGCATTCCTTCAATAGCATCCGTCAGGATACAGTTTCTTCTCATCCAGTGACCCAAATTATTTATTTTTCCTTCATGATTAGCTCCAGCAATGATCTCTTTTACCCAAATCTCTCTAGCACTGCTTCATTTCTCACTTTTTCTGTCCATTTCAACCGTTCCATTCGTCTCCACAAAGGTGCCCACAGGGGAGTTTCATGACACGCCTGCGTCATGGGAATATTTTTTGGGGGGGGACAACATTTTATACCAATTCTATATACCTTCACACAAAAATGGAGGGATCGTATCGTTTGATTGACTTGTTATTGATTTTTAGTTTTGGCTATTATGTTTAGTTTTTCTACCTACCTGTGGGTGATCGCCGCGATAGGGTTGAAATGAAACACCACCTCTTATGCATTTAGAATCGGTTTGGCGTGGTATTCGCAGTAATACAAGGTTAGTCGAGCAGACAAACTGTGCAGAATAAGGTTGACTAACAATGGCAGTGAGCCTAAAATATCTAAGTAAACATATAGGCTATGCTAAAATATATCTGTATTATACAGTGACGCAACCACAGGGGGGGCAGAGGGTCATTGCCATATCCACCCCACCCCCAACCTTCGACGGAAGTCAATTCTAGGGTAGCAAGGGGGACAAATATTGACGGCCAAGGGCACCTGCAGGGGGCGGGGGGCACAGAGGAGCAATTATCCCTTCGATTTCAAATTTTATGCAAATAAAAATACATTTTGTAAAATTATCTTGCTTGCTTCCCTCTTATTTTCTGCTTTTCTCGTCAAGTTCAGAGCTGTAGCTAGGAGCGGCTGGAGTCGGCCATGGGCGCCGAATAATCTAAGAAAAACTTGTAAAAGAGAGAATGCCATGGCGTCCAGTGAAATTATTTGCGACCTATTAATTCAATATTGTTTTCAATTGCAAAAATTGGATCTAAAATTTTTCTTGCTCGCTTCGCTCGCTTTCTACTTGTTTCCTGTAATCAGGGTGGCGACAGACCTGGAAAACCTGGAAAACCGGGAAAAGTCAGGGAATTTGAGGTGTCAAAAAAAGTCAGGGAAATGTCAGGGAATTTCGTCTTCATTGACTTTTTTAATTTTTTTATTTAAAGATATCGTTATGGAATTCTGCACGGGAACAGAAAATTGTTATATCTCTGGCACTATGGGAGCAATCTACTTCGGATAAGTTTTGTTTCGCAGCTAAAACATAAGCGCATGCAACCGTGTACAATTCAGAACGCCGGACTGAGGAAGAGGGTTTGGGGGGCTCGACCCCCGAATTTAAATAGAGAAAACAAAAATCTGAAGTTTGCCCCCTCTTCTCCTACTATTTTGGGAACAAGGCGCGAACTTTAGTATTCTTTTCAAGGAATGGACATTTCTCAAGGGAATGAAACATGTTTCATGTTGTTGGGTGCCATACAAGTAGAATAATAAGCCAAAATGTGATTTTTTTTACGAAAAATATGTAACTTGCATTTTTGGAGGAAAATTGTTATAACTCGGGCACTATAGGAACAATCTACTTCAGATAAGTTTTGTTTTTCATATAAAACACCAGAGCATGCAACCGTGTACAATTCAGAACGCCGAACCGAGGAAGAGGGGCTGGGGGGCACGACCCCCAATTTTCAATGGGAAAAAAAAGGAGTTTGCCCCTACTTCCCCCGCTATTTTGCGTAGAGGGCGCGAACTTTATTATTATTTTCAAAGAATGGACATTTCTCAAGAGAACGTAACATGTTTCATGTTCTTGGGTGCCATAGAAGTTGAATAATAAGCCAAAATGTGATTTTTTTTTTACGAAAAATATGTAATTTGCATTTTTGGAGGTAAATTGTTATAACTCGGGCACTATGGGAGCAATCTACTTTAGATAAGTTTTGTTTTTCAGATAGAACATCACAGCATACAACCGTGTACAATTCAGAACGCCTGACCGAGGAAGGGGGTTTGGGGGAGCCCGACCCCGAATTTCAATGAAGAAAACATAAAAATCTGAAGTTTGCCCCCTCTTCTCCCGCTTTTTTGGGGATAGGGCGCAAAGCTTAGTATTCTCTTCAAAGAATGGACGTTTTCAAAGAGAATGAAACATGTTTCATGTTCTTGGGTGTCATAAGCCAAAATGTGAACACTGTTTTTTTTTTACTAAAAATAGGTAATTTGCATATTGCTCAGACAATTGTTATAACTCGGGCACTATGGGAGCAATCTACTTCGGATAAGTTTTGTTTTGCAGCTAAAACATCAGAGCATGCAACCGTGTACAATTCAGAACGCCGAACTGAGGAAGGGGGGTTTGGGTGGCGCGACCCCCGAATTTTAATGGAAAAAACATAAATATCTGAAGTTTGCCCCCTCTTCTCCCGCTATTTTAGGGAGAAGGCGCAAATCTTAGTATTCTTTTCAAAGAATGGACATTTCCAAAGAGATTGAAACATATTTCATGTTTCTGGGTGCCATACAAATTGAATAATGAGCCAAAATGTGAAACTCTGTTCGGAAATGTAGCATGGATATGTTGCAGAGGGGAGGAGAAGGTGGAGGTTGATAATCAATATGAATTTCCTAAGCTTGCTCCAGACCTGTGTCAAGAGTTTCCACCCAAACAGAGTATGAACATCCAAAAAGCACATCCATTTCGTAATCAGCACAATTATACCATGTGGTATCATCAGGCCAGTACGACCTTACTCTGATGATACCATATGGTATTATTGGGGTAGTAAAGGTTAAGCCTCTAAATATTACGTGGAAAATGCATTGAATTATATTTTTTTCTTGTCCATATGGGAGTAGTAAGGGGACTTGTCACGTAGTAAGGCATTTTGTTGGGCAAACTGAAGGAACGTGGAAACAAATAGGTTCCATTGGTACATACGATTTTTGTTGAATATCGCCACCTGACAAGGTATCTCACTACAACATGGGACAGAAATTGCATGGACTGCAACATCCAACAAAAATCGCATGCATAAACAAGAAGAGCTTTAGGCTGCAAATATGCTGCTGGAATTTTATTACTCTTCTGGCTCACTTCACCTTATTTAATGTAGCAGTGCTTACGAAGGTCTTCTTTCATCATCCTGACGTTACTGGTTTCGCACAAATTAACATACGTTTACAATGACATTGCAATATTCTTAGATATCAAGAAGAATTCAACCAAACGGGATATATATTGAATACTATCACGAAAAAGTTAAACATAAATCTGCAATGGTGAACGTTTTAAAAATTGGCAAGAGCATGCTCCCAACCTCAAATTTACTGTAACACTAGTATTGCATTGAAATTAACGCCACTCTTTGTCCTGTCTGTTTAAACTCGTGAGAGATGGTCATTAATGTCTCACAGGATAAGGTTAATGTCCAATATTATGAAACAAAATACTAATAATAAATACTTAAATATTTTAATATCATATTTACTAGATTCATTCAATCATAAAAGCAAATCACTTTCTTCAAGGATTGACTTTTCTCTGCCAGCCCTGCTAAATTTTCACTTTCCATCTACTATTTATATGAGGGGTGGCCAGAAAGTAATTTCCAATTAGTAGGGACATTAATTTTTCGCAAACGCCAAAACCGTGAAAAATGGTAATTGCTGGGAAGTTATGTTTAGGAATGTGTAGTGATGAAAATGTAAATGAAGTCCACACAGCAGAACCTAACTTGACGGAAGTTAAAGATGCTATTAAAAGGCTAAAGAATAACAAAGCACCTGGCATTGATTTAATACCAGCTGAGTTAATTAAATATGGTGGAAATTCATTAATATGTCAAATTCATAAATTAATTTGTTTAATATGGAATAAAGAAGAAATCCCTCATAAGTGGAAAGAATCCATAATTGTTCCTGTGTTTAAAAAAGGTGATAAAATGAACAGCAATAATTACCGTGGAATTTCTCTACTCTCAACAACATATAAAATATTATCTAACATTCTTTTAACAAGACTAACCCCATATGCTAATGAAATTATAGGTGATTATCAATGTGAATTTAAACGTAACAGATCAACTACAGATCAAATTTTTCACATCAGACAGACACTTGGAAAATAAGTGGGAATATAATCAAAATGTCCATCAGCTATTCATTGATTTCAAAAAAGCATATGATTCGGTCAAAAGACATAAATTATATAATATATTAGTAGAGTTTGGAATACCTAAGAAGCTTGTTAGTATGATAAAAATATGCACCAGTAAAACAGAAAGTAAAATTCGTGTGGGTATTAATATGTCTGACAAATTTACAATTCATGATGGGTTAAAACAAGGAGATGCATTATCTCCATTGCTCTTTAATTTTGCCTTAGAATATGCTGTTAGGAAGGTAAACGAAACTAAAGAAGGACTAAAATTAAATGGTGTGACTCAGTTGTTAGCATATGCAGATGATGTAGACTTACTGGGGAATGATGTGAATACAATTAAGAATAATGCTAAAATATTTTTCAAAACTCCCAAAGAGATAGGTTTGGAAGTTAACAAAGAGAAAACTAAATATATGCTTACAGGCCGAAACCAAGTGTTAGGTAATAATAAAAATCTAATTATTGATAACAACTCGTTTGAACCAGTTTCCAAATTCAAATACTTAGGAGTAATATTAACAAATGAAAATTATATTAAAGAGGAAATAAAAAGTAGGCTTAATTCAGGAAATGCATGTTACTTCTCTCTTCATAAACTTTTGTCTTCTCGTTTAATATCTAAGAAACAAAAAGTTAAAATATACAAAACAGTAATTTTGCCTGTAGTATTATATGGATGTGAAACTTGGTCTCTTACATTGAAAGAGGAACTTAAATTTAGAATTTTTTAAAATAAGATCCTTAGGAAAATATTTGTACCTAAAAGGGATGAGGAGACAGGTGAGTGCAGAAGGTTACATAATTTAGAACTACATAATTTGTATTCATGTCCAGATATTATTAGAATAATTAAATCAAGAAGACTTAGGTGGGCAGGCCATGTGGCACGAATGGGAGAGGAAAGAGGAGTTTACAGGATTGTTGTTGGGAAACCTGATGGTAAGAGACCTGTAGGAAGGCCAAGACGAAGATGGAGGGACAACGTTGATATGGACCTAAGGGAAATAGGTAGGAATGGAAAAGAGTATATAGATCTTGCTCAAGATAGGGACAGTTGGAAGGCCTGTGTTGCGGCAGACATGACTTTCGGGTTTAAGAAGGCTAGGGAGTTAGTTAGTTAGTTATGTGTAGTGATGTCTGGACACATTTTTCGCCCATTCGAAATATCGAAATAATGCGAATTTGGCATAAAATGCGAATTGTTGGCGTTTTTAACGATTTTTTTTAAAGAAATGTCCTAAAACAGCGTAAAATTCCATGAAATCCAACATTCTTGTCTTTTCTAGGCCATGTTTGTGTACATAGAACATGCAAGTTTTCCAACATTTTACTCAAGAGTAAATTGTAGAGTTAAACGAACATGGAATATTTCCGACAGACACATTAAATCATGTATTTCCCACGATTTTTTCAACTTTTATCAAAACCATTTGCATCACAGAGCAAAGTGGCAGGGTTCTAACAGGAGATCGAGTGGGTATCTACCGTCACACGGGAGCCACATCTTCGTATTTGTCACACGAGATATGTTTTGAATTACCAAGCTAAGTGCGCGCCATCGGCATTTGTCGAGCGAGTAATAATGGAGTTCACTCTTTAGGGCGTCTGACTACTATGCGAGAGACCCGGGGTCGTTCCCTTGCGGGGGAGAACCGGGATGTTTTCCACCTATTCAAACTGCTCCGGCGACCGCCCAGCATCATATGAAGCTGGTACCTTGAGGAAACTTTGAGGGATAAAGGTAGCCAGGAGCATGGTGCTGATCACATCACCCCCACCTTCAGCCGTGATCAAGAAAGTGTGGGACCCTAAATCTACACCCCTATACACCTTCATGGAAAAGTGCAGGGAAGCACTTTACTTTTACTTCCTCAAAAATCTGTTCTAACATATCAAACTGTCACGAAAATACGTAGACCATGTGACCTACAATTTAAAATAATAGTTTAAAAGCACAATGAAGTATTAAGTTTCGGTATATTTGGCAGATAAATGTTCTAAAACAAAAACGCGAATTTTGGGAAACGTAACAGTAACAAGTCAAAAAAGATAATGCCAATTTTTGGTGCTATAATATATCGGTATCTGTCACGTGAGATTGATTGATTTTAATTTTTTGGTGCGTCGCCACTTATGGTCATTATGCACCCTTCAGTATATACGGGGAAAATTCCATTATCTAAAATCCTTACCTTAAAATTTTAAAAAAGGGGTATGGAAAATAACTTTCAATATATCAAACTCTCACGAAGAGGCGTAAGCCATGTGACTTACAATTTGAAACAGTAGTTTAAAAACACCATGAAGGTATAATTTCAGCTATTTTCCAGAAAATGCGCTAAAGTGAAAATGTGAATTTTGGGAAAAATAACACCGTATAGTAAAAAATAAAAAATAAGAAAATACACCAATTTAAAAAAAATAACAAAATATTAAGGTCCCTACCGATTAGGCATAAATAAAACAATAATATCAGTAGTAATTTATTGCATTAGTAACAGTGAGTCCTAACTTAATTTTCGGCATAATCACCACCATTGTTCTCGCATTTGTCGTAGCATGGCACTAAATTTTGTATGCCCATGGTATATGTGTCTGACAAACAAAGACTGGAACTATCTCTACCGCAGTGTAGCTGTCAAATCCTTGCCCTGCCAGAAACCTATTCAGTTAAACCAGGAGATGAAAGTCGGTACATAAAGGGCAGGGCTGTACAGGGAGTGGTCCAAGATCTCTCACCTGAAGTTATGCAAAGGGCCCGTGTATACTCAGCTGTATGGGGTTGTGCACATTCGATTGGCCTTCCGTGAATTGTCTGCACCATCGTCTGACCATACTATCATTCACGACATCCGGTCTGCACACCTCACACAATTGCTGGTGGCTCTGAGCCAAATTCTGAGCATGCAATATAGGCTACATCGCAGTCTGTGGGAGACTGTATGATAGCTGCAATCTTTAACCTAGAACTGTCCTAAAACGGCTGCATTGCAACTGTACCAGATTACAGCTACATGCCACTTCTTCCTCCGAAAACTAGTACTGCGTATAGGCACCATTGGATGCCCCTCGTATATGAACTTTCAGAAGCTTTTATTATTAGTGTGTTCCTGTTTTAATGTGTGGTTAGCTAAATCATGTACCTATACAATGCAATTCTATAAATTCCTTGCGTTAAATTTCTAATACCTACATACCCTTTTCGTCAGCATTAAAGGTATAACTGCATGTTGTCAATTTCACAGTACTTCACTTGGATATACTGTACTGAAGCAGAAATCCCATTGATGAAGTAAGGAAATATGACACTTTATTTTGTTCGATTCAATTGTTTCACTTATATGAAAGAGTTAAGTTGTTTGCTTTACAGAGAAGAGAGAAGTAGCTTTATGCATTGAAAAATGAGTCCGCACTCATGGTTCTTGCAAGCAGAGGGTTCCAAACTTCAGTGGAAATATCAACATATAATACCGAGAATGGATAAGGAGACTGATAAATTACAAATTGTATTTCTTAATCATTCACTCTTCCCTCTTATCTCATTTAGTCGTAACTTTAAAAATAATCAAGTATTTTATTTTAAACGTACTGCGTATGACAAAATTCCGTAATCAATCCTTCCCTAGCTTGTGAATTGTAATAATTTTCCAAATTCACTATTTTGCAGTTTGAATTCAAATCATAGAGAATAGAGGAATTAAGTCAATTTCATAGAAGATAATATTGGTGCTTAACAAATCCATGCCTGGATCTGTATGAGTTTATTATTTCAATTTACAAAAACATCGATTTAGTTTAGTTTGTAATTGTCAGGGAAAAATGTAAATTTTGTCCTGGAAAACCTGGAAAAGTCAGGGAATTTCATTTTTGCTTGTTTGTAGCCACCCTGGTAATGTCATATATTTAAGCTAATATGTGTTGTATATTTGTATTCAATAAGTTTTGGATACGTACACAATTTAGTATTAGCTTGTTACATATGTATTTTCTATTTATGTCGCTCCATGTTGCATATGTGTAAAACTTATGTTGTACATGAAAGTGACACATGTATCTTCGGAATGCATTTATCATTCATTTTCTGCCATTCAAAAAATACATTATTAGCTAATGTGAAATTGACGCTGTTGAAAAAATATTTCAAATCGTTTGTTCCAAACAAATTCGTTAGCACAGACTTCTACCCCCGTTTTGCGTGATTTATGAAGATAATAACGTCTTTGATACTACTACTACTACTACTACTGGTGGTAGTAGTAGTAGTAATAATAATAAAAATAAAGCCATTATTAATGTTATTATTATTATTGGTACGTTTATCCTGGTACGTGTCCCCTCCCCCCAGACAAAAATTCGTGATTGCACCTCTGGTATTATATTTTTTCGCAAATTTTGTCTGACAAAAATAATTTGAGTAATTAATTCGGCGTAAACGGGGGGGAGGGAATGTTCTACCTTTTGGGGGGGAGTGCGACATGGGCCTTGGGGGGGATGGACACCCCTGCGTCTCCATAACCACATTCTAGAGCTTCCAGTCGCTTTTTCTCACTTTCTCTCAGTGTTCATGTTTCCGCACCATATAGAGCTACACTCCATAAAAAGCATTTTTTTAGTCCTTTCCTTTAGTTCTTTGTTCAGAGATCAACAGAAAATAGTTTGAAGGCTTCCTTCGCCATTGCTATTGTTACCTTTATTTCTTGAGTGCATTTCATATCTGCTTATGATAATGAAACTTATTTAACAGCCCTATTACAAACTTAAACAAAGATCACTTAACACTACTGCTACTTATCTTAATGTGAAAATTGTGGGCCCTCTGTTTCAGAAAACTAGTTTTGAGCACTAAATTTTAAGATCCGCAACAATTGTAGCACTTAACACTATTTCTATTATTTTTAATGTGAACACTGTGGATGAGAACTAGCCACTTGTCCAAAGTTAATTTCGGTAGAAGAAGAAGACAACAGTGACAAATCACGGAGGTGATAGTCATTCGGTCGATTTCTCCGAGTAGATTTTATCGTACAGCCGCATATGTAAGTACTTCCGAACATGGAAGCATTCTTCCTTGAAATTTGTCACAAGTTTCCAAAATAGAAGGCCCATACGTTGCCTTGATTTCAAAAACTCTAGTTGAATACTTTCATCTCGATCTAAAATGCCACACTTCATGGGATTATTAAATAATCGGTCGGGTCTCATGTTTTCAAAATCCATGAATCGGTTTGCAAACCCTTCTGAAAGATTGTCAAGGAAATTCTTTTATCGATTCTTGATATGAAAGACAATGCATTACATTCCTTCTCGCAAAGGTTGATTAAAAAAAAAGGGGGGCCTCCCTGATGGCGGAGTGGTAGCTTCGTCGCCTTGTAATCAAGGGGTCCCGGGTTCGATACCCGGTGGAGGCACATAATGGCTCGAATCCCACTTTAAACTGTAGGTTCAGTCCCGATAAGCCTTACTGTCCATAAAGTGGACTTAAAACACCAACTCAATCAATCAATTGATTTGAACAAATTCAGACGAATGGTGAACCCATCCAGATGGGCAACCAAGTCTGAGATACTTCGGTTTTGTCCTTGCAATTTTAGGTTATTGGTTTGTTGTTGTTGTTCTTTGATCTGTTGGTGATTTTTGTAAGTACTCACGGACCAACTTATTCGAGACTACAAAATCAGTGATCCGCAATGAATTAAGAAATTAAACAAAATAATTCGAGGCGCGCACGAAAAACACTGAGGGCTACATGCGACCCATGGCATGCCCATGGGCGCTATAGTTGCCTATACCCGATATGAAGGTTACAATGTTGAACTGAATCGATGAACGTAATTGAATACCATCTATTTTGAAAAGACAACAATTTAAGAAGACCCACTCCTTATTTCATGCAGAACAAATGATTGTCAGAAAACTAGAGCAGGCAGTTATATACTTCCGCTAGTACTGAGAGGTTAGTCCAAACACGTCCAAAACTGACGACTGCCATCTGCTTCGTAAACTAAGATGTAAAATCAATGTTGCCAGATGGAAAATTTCAATGCTCTCAAATAACGACTTGGTTGCAAGATTGCTAGTTTTCTCCTTAAAGTATACGTAGTAGTTAGTTTTTGAAGGAAAACTAGACATAATCGATAGAATCCGATTACATGCTTATTTAAAAAACGTTGTTGCATAAGTCGACATGGTCTACAATAATAAAAGCAACGCTCCATTTTGAAGCAAACCACCGTCCCATCTCGAAAAATATTTTTTACCGATACTTCACACATCCGAATTCTACATGTAAGCGTGCCTACATTAAAATGAAGTACATGCATGGACTGTTTGGATATGTATAGTAAAGTTTTGACATTACCACTATAGAAAAGTTTCCTACGCTGTTCGAAACTCTAGCTCCGGTGTTCATCGAAGAACACAAACATTGTATGTTTTGCATAAAAATATCAACTGTTTTCTTCCTCCGCAGAACGTGCGAATCATATTCAGGCTACGAATTAACGGAGGAATGCCCCTCCCTCTCCCCCGGAAACATAGGTACATTTTCATATATATTATGGTAAAAACACTATAACAACATGTTACAAATATTTCAAGATTTCAAAATCCAAACTGTCGATGAGGCGTATCATGTTTTGAAAATGTCATTGGTGCAATATTATAGGTATTTGTTACAAGGCTTCATTTAAATCTTTGCACATAAGGACGGGTCGATTAACTGCTTTCAGAAGTCCATGTGTGGAACTCCAACAATTGTAATTTAGTTTGAATATTGCTGATCTTAAAAAAGTCAAATGTGTGGCATGTAGAAAGAGAAAATAACTAGCATACCCACATGAAAATTTGGAACATTCGCAATACAACCATACATATTAGTATGGTTTTATTTGATGTTTCAATGTTCTCTTCTAGTTATTATTGCTATTTATAATAGTAATGTACATACAATTTAGTTCGCTAATGTTCACATCGAGATGAGAGTCCTGAGAACTGTAATACTTCAAGCGACGTAAACAACACAGAAATCCGATTTTGTCGTAAACGTCTACTGTGAACCTGCACGTGACAACACTCTATTTAAGGCAGTGGAAATTTCGCTTCATGAACCTTAAATTTGACGAATCCCAAAGCGAACAGCAAAACTTGAACAGTATTGAAATTGATGTTTTTAAGCGGTTCCCTGTAATGAACTGGTTCGCCGATTTTACAAACCGCTCTCAAACGAGAAGTACGGTTGACAGCTGATGGGAGAGTGCGGCGGGAGGGATTCCTGGCAGGTCCGCAAATTGTCTCCTTCAACGGCTTGCTTTAAAAGAATCTGACTCACGTGTTTATCCCACAAACGCAACATTGTTTTCCTCGAACACGCATGCAGAGACGCATTTTGATGCGTGTTACTTCGACGCGTGTAGTTAGCCCATGGAGTTTCAGAATGGCATGGCTTTCTTCATATGCGTAGTTAGGCAGGGGCTAGGGGGCTAAGCCCCCCAGAACCAAACATTATCCCCCTCAAACGCATGTGACAAATGCATAAAATAATTAAGGAAACAGAAACTGCACACAATTTTTTAAAAAATCTCATGAAACTTTCATATGTTACTCTTGTGGTGTGGCAGTCACACATAAGGAAATAAGTTCAAATTATGTCCTGATGTAGAATACAATGAAAGTTGAAGTACATGTGCCTTTTTACGGGAACCATATGTTCCGGACAAAATTTCAAATCAAATACATCACCGTTATTTCTTTTGATCTTTCACCTTGGAGTGTTTGGTAAACATCCTCACATTCAAACAATAGCGGCATTGCATCCAGTGTTTACTTAAATGTAGCCTTTCAACAATGAGTTCCTACAATTGTGTTTTTTTCGAACATAAAAAAAAACCGTCATTGTAGAGACTTGAACAGAATAGCAGTTTTGATAGAAAAAAAGGCGTCAGTTCAAAGAAGTTAATTTAGTTTCTTTGGATTTGTAGTCCGTGCGGGACATTTAAAGATGTACGCCTAAATGTCACGTGAATGTGTCGCAATCCTGCAGAAGCGATTCAATCGCGCGTAATTGCTTTATTAAATATGATAACTACAGTTCATTGGCGAAATCACTCCTTTCAAGTCTTTTGTAATCGTTGCACAGCGTCATCCATGTATGCAGATTGGCGGGATTTATTTGGATACGAAGTTGAAAGTTGTGTTCAACTCTCCTGGTGATGGGTGAATCTTGAGGATCACTTCTAGGATTCTGCTCTACGAATCTCAGGTATCTCTTGGAGTCTCAGGATAAATTGATTCTTCTGAAGGTAAGAAGAAGCTTAATTGTTTTTTCAAATGGGAAGATTATCGTGGAAGGATACGTGCTTATGCTGGTTATGTAACATCAAGAAATCTTAATCATATTTTGGAGATTGGAAATTATCGGAAAATCATTCTTTGATGTTGTGCTCATGCTCTTTGTGAAATTAAGGCAGAATGATCATTCATTTTGATTTAAAGAATGCATGGGCAAAGTGATCATATAAAACCTGTTTCGAATGTCATAATTGGTTTTCTTTTAAAGTCATCTGGCCAGGGTTATATAAAAGTTATTTGGTCGACGATCCTCATTTAAAAGTCTAATTTTCAGGATAATTAAATAAATCGAATATCAACTTTCTATATCCCTAGTGTATGTTCTTTTTTTATATTTTGTTTCATTCAGACCTTCTTTTCAGGCACAAATGGTAATTCTTTTAATAAAAAAATGAATTTATATTTAGGCCTGCCAAGAATATCCCACCTTTCGCGATAATTCAGTAACTTAATAAGTTTTCAATTTTGTAATAGTCCGTAATTCTTCGTTTCTTAATTCACTTCTTCAGTAGACAATTTCTTAGGATCCGAATGCGTCATAATACTTATAGTGTTCCAGTTTAGTCACTTAATTTTAGAGTCCCATATGTATCTACATATAAAAATACGTATTATTTTGTTAAGCATTTTCTTTTAGATACGTCGCTGCTCATTAAATGTTGGTAAATCTTATACGTTGCTGTTCATTCTCATTTGGTCTCTGATTTGCCAATAGGCGGTACTTGACTATAATCTGAATCAATGGAACTTAGAATGGCGTTGATTTCTGTGAGATAAGTTATTAAGCAATTAACACCCAAATTATAAGAATGCATAGTATATTGGTAAAAAAGAACTGCATGCGAGTTTTAAATGAATGGAAAATAATTACAGTCTAATAAATAGTATTCTGGGGAGCTCTTTGCAAACATCTATAAGATTAATAATTAAATGATTGATTGATTAATTTGTTGTTTTAAGTCCACTTTATGCACAGAAAGGCTAATCGGGAATGGACCTACAGTTTAATGTGGGATCCGAAACACTATGTGCCTCCACCGGTTGTCGAACCATAAGATTAATAAGATAGCAAACCAACTAAGTTCGTCCCCTCCCCCCCCCCCTCTGTGATAAAATCATAAATCACAACCCTGGTGATCATTTTCAGTTGACGTAGATTTGATTTATTAATATTTACGGAAGACTGCCAGTGTCTTCGGCTACAGCTGAACTGTATTTTTCTACATGGAGATGTATTAAAACATGACTAAAGTCAACAATGGACAAGACAAATGTTCTTCCATGTCACTGTTAAACACTGGCGTACGAAGGATTTTTTTTTCGGGAGGGTCTGGAATTGTAAAGGCGGATAAATTTCATGGGGTGCAGCATACACAGTAAGATATTACGTATATTTAGAACTTTCCATTCTTAAAATGGCGATCGGGGGTCATTTTAAAGGGGGTTTGCATTTACCACTCTGTTTCTCCTTAGAATTCTTCACTGCTTTTATTTGAAAATGTTAATTTTCTCACAATTTCGGAGGGGCTGTAGCCCATCAGCCCCCTCTGCGTACGCCAGTGCTGTTAAACACAGAAAGGGGAACTTTAGTTGACCGACAAAAATATTTTCAGAAATTTATACAGATGTGCAAAAAACAGTACACTTCTATTGAAGTTCTAGATACGTTTGTTTGATATCTTAAGGTTTTCTTCACGAGTCTGGTCACAAGTGATTCTCAGTTGTAGTAAAATTAGGGAAATGTGAAGTTTCGTTGTATAGAAATTAAGGAAATTTAAATTATTACAATTCCATTACCTATATACAGTGCGTCCAATTCCTTGCGAGGCCGAGAGATCGGGGAAAGTGTGGCGGGCGGCGCTAGCGGAGATGCCGACATTTTCGACCAGTAACGTCCCGCTTATTTTTATGGACATATCTTTAACATGCAGATATTTATATTAATATTGCAAAACGAGCACTGACCTGTGTTATAGGAGTTGTTCAAAGTGATGTCCAACTACATTCACACATTCCTGGCATCGTTTGATCATAGACTTCTTAGTCTATGGTTTGATGACATTTTGATTCACACGCAAAAGTTCTTCTTCCGTAATTATT
Organism: Lepisma saccharinum; assembly: GCF_977018435.1. NCBI lineage: Eukaryota > Metazoa > Arthropoda > Insecta > Zygentoma > Lepismatidae > Lepisma > Lepisma saccharinum. Next base: position 180,240,023 of record NC_139229.1, read on the forward strand.
CCAAGTTCTGCCCTTATATTGTCTTTTAGTTCGTCGATAGTATGAGGGTCATTAGACACTATTTTTTAACGATCCAGTTTCTCGTAATGTAAGGACGAGACGTCTAACCGTCTCTCTACCTGGAGGTGAAACGCCAGGGAATTTCTGTGCAAATTGCCAACACAAGTCTCGACACGTTGCGGCTGGCATTTGAATCTCCTCACATACAATACAAGCAGGACGTTACTGGTCGAAAATGTCGGCATCTCCACTAGCGCCTCCCGCCACAATTCCCCCGATCTTTCGGCCTCGCAAGGAACTGGACGCACGGTAGATTGTACTTTTAAATGCCTTGCAGCATTATAATTTGCTTAGTACCATGAACACAGGACTACCCATTAAAATTATACCTTCTTTTTTTCTAAAGAAGAAATGTGTTCTTTAATAAATTTTCAACCACCTGTAATAGCGTATTTATTCCTTTTATCAATTCCATTTCCATTGGAAAAGATGATGTGGGGATCATCTGTCTCCCAAGGAGAATGCCCGTGATGATTTTTGTAATGGATAAAAGCATAAATAAAGTTAGCTTCAGCTAGCTCCCCCTCCCCCCAAGCGGACGGGCAAAACTACGCCTATGGCTTTCTTCTTTTCGGGGAAGGGGGGTATCAGATACAGTCAAAACTATATGGATGTTCAGTGTACAGTAGTGTCACGGACATTTTAGGGTAATCATGTGCGTATTTAAGGAGGGGTTCAACGTGTGTCCAACCCCCCCCCTTATGGTTCAGTAAAATTACCAGATTACCTGTTCTATCCGCTTGTTCATAAAAATTTCTTCCGATTTATTTTATTCTCCTAAATTCGATACGTATAGGACGGGACACGGATGGGAAGGAAATTACATATTTCCACACACCAGATGGGACTGCAGACCAAAATGTCTGCAATTTTCTGATAGGTTCGGAATTTCTGCGACAAGAAACTGCATTGCGACTGTCAAATCAGTTATATTTTTTCCCTCGAGTCTTCTTAAAGCAATTTGGTTTTTTAAAACGCAGTGCAAGAAAACCAGGGAAACACCGTAATATTATCAAGTCGTTTGACACAAGATGAACAAAAAAGTATCAACACTAAGTAGCGTGACTTGTGGAAATGTAGAGCTAGTTTCTTCACTATATAACCTGTTGGGAGTTTGAACATCTCCACTTGTTCTAACCAAATTGTTTTAATGCAGTTCAAGATTATGTTGGGCACCTCAAAATGTGGACTGTTCGGTACTGTGAAGATGTGAGTATTCTAATAGGTATATTAAAGAAAACTTAGAGAGAGTTCTGAGAATTTTAATGAAATTTAATCCAAGCAGAGAAACTACTTAGAGACTATGATGAAGAAACGAAGAGATCTAGAACACTCAGCCGTCAAATCTGAGGGAACAATACACCAGCTGAGAGCACAAAAGAATATTACAAGATAAGCCTTCGTTGTCCATTTTTGGACAATTCTGTAGTAGAATTGAACTCACGTTTCTCTGAACACATTGCAAAATTGCAACAACTTATTCCAAAAATGTGAAATGGCCATCCCTCATTCATTGGAACAGTGTGTCAAAATGTTGGATGACCTGGTTGATAGATTGGATTTGATAGCCTGATCATACCTAGGCCTGCTATGCGTCCTGGATTTTCCGGGACAATCCCGGAATGATATAATTTGTCCTGGTGTCCCGAATAGTTTCTTCGGGGTGTATAATACAAATGTGCTGGAATCTGGTGGGAAAGATGAAATGATTAAGACCCTAACTTATTTATATTTAAATGCGTAATATTAAAATGCTAATTTAACTAAACAATCTAACTACATTTGAACCGCTCCCTCTCGATAATACAAGAGTTATCGTTATCGAGTTACAAGAAGATGCTGCAAAGATATTTGACTTCACGATAGCGCCGCCGTCTGCTAGCAGCACTGAATTTCAGTTGCAAATCTCTTCCATTGCATAGTAAACTGTTTACTGTAAACAGTCAGTGCTTGGGCGCACGCACTGTTCAGTCCACAGTTCTCAAATAAAGTTTCGACCTTGTGAGATAGCAGCTTAATTCATTATGGTACGGAAAAGGAATTTGAAGGTTAATGATATACTTCGAAGTAGATTTCTGTTTCTTTTTAACAAGTGTAAAGAATATGATAATGGATATGTACATACACACAACTTTGTCCGGTCCAGCACCCCCCACCCCTTTCAGCTACCCAACAAGCATCCGGTCAGCAGTGGCCCCGATTTTCACTTATGAAATATAGCAAGCCAATCATAACAAAAGTTGAACCCCCCCCCCTTTTCCTTGAACTGTATACTATACGCCCATGGTTGTTATTATATTTACAGCCAAGCAGTGTTCGTGCCTGTAGCACTATGGATGTAGTTGAATCCTCGATACGCGGTTCCGAAAATGTCCGGATCCAGTAAGAATCGGGTTCCCGGACATTTCAGGATCCGGATCTGGTCATCCCTAGGATTGCGATTAGAGGTTATGATCGTGAAATTAGTGGATGAACTTTCTTGTTCATTATGAATCCTGAACTCAAATTGTCACAACGCATTTTTCCTCGTTACCATAATACATTAACCCGAAGTACATGTTGGGAAAGGGGGAGGGGGTCATCTACATCTCTATAGAATTTTAAAGTAGTACTCGGAAGTGGAGGGAGACGCGGGGGATGCTCTCCCCCAGTTAAGAAAATGTGCATAGAGTATCCACCAGCTAGAATAATTTTAAAATTTGAGCTAGGAATTTCCATTTCAAGTACTATATTTAAGGGTACAAAGCAGTGAATTTGCAATGAGGCATTGTTATCTCGAATGTGATAAATCTTGTGAACAGATGTGCCGTGTGTTAGATCGATTCGCCATTGCACTCATCTATTATCTATTTCATTTCATTTTTATTAATTCCTATCGTCGCCAGTGACTTTTAAAGAGCAGTAAAGTCGGATCTGGTCCCACTTTCCTTGAATTTGTTCCTTGAACTTTGTTTCGGTATTGAGACTCTGGGAAAATTGATCCCGCCATAACCTTCGCATCTGGAAATGACCCGCCTTGACCCCTAACAATCTGAGCGTGATAGTAACGTTGTCGTCTTGCAATTAAGGAGTCCTGCGTTCGATACCGGGTACAAGCACATAGTGGATCGGATCCCACTTTAGACTATATGTCGTTTCGTTCCCTCCTCCCGACGATCACAATTGTCCCTATACTTTCCAAAGAGCATTACATATATACAGACTCATGCACTATAAAATAATGTATTTTATGGGACTGTATACAGGTTAAATGTATATACTACGTCAACCGCTGGGTGGCGGTTAGTGAACGAAATGCGCTGAAGGTTTTCGGCTTGAACTCCTGTCAAAGGATATTAAAACCTAATCCAACAGTGAATTTAGAAGTCTGAAAGGGAATTTTGGGACAATCATAAGGGAATATTCAGTCTGAATCAGGTTGTTCCTGGAAAGACGACAGCAGAGGTGATAATGGAGGGGTCCCGGGGAGGTCGAGAATAAAGCCTGTTTCACTGAAGTGTCAGGAATTGCAATTGTTTGAAAATTCTAGCTCGATCATTTCAGCACTGTCTCCCTGTTGTATTTTTGAGAAGCTTCGAGTATTTCTTTTTGTACATAAGTCACTGAATTTGGTTTCTGACTTCCATTAATCCAACATGCCAGAAGTTTCGGGGCGAGGTTGAACCCTAAAAATCCCGCCTTTAAATACTGCCATATACAGAGCGTGCAAAAAGAGACGCACGTACATAACTTTTGTACAAAAAGCGATAGAGACTTGAAACTCACACTGGGCATTAACTTTGTCTATGTGGATATTTTTTAAACATTAGACAAGAAATAACCATGCTCTACATGAACATTCAGTGTGCGAAAAAAATATTAAGGTGTAAAACAGTTCCTGTACGGAGGAAAAGCAAACATGAATAAAAGACAGCTGTGGAGTCGCTGCCAAAAATGATGTATGTGTATCAATGGTCTCTATAGGGGTTAATTATGGCATATCCATAAAAAGTGTTTTTTTTTTTTTAAATTACGAGTTTACTGGCAACATTGGTCGTGTCAGAGGGTGTGCCCGACATCTGGCTGTTATTCGATCAATACCCAGATGAAAGAAAAAGAGATGAAATTTATGCTACAAAAAGCTCCCTCTTTCACATCAGTCGGCACTCCCCATATGAAGAAGGGTTTCGGAAATTATTCCAGCCCGCTCCACATTTAAAACCACAGATATCGTGCAAAACATTTGCCAGGGGCCTTAACACGCATGAGTTCAACTTTGATTCTTTCCCACTTTTCAATCTTTCGAACGTAAAGAATGTTCGCAGCACAAATTAGTGCAATGCATAATTAGCTTGTCAAGTAGGAAAGGTGAAAATAAAAAAGCTGACTGACGACCGGAAGCTAATCAGTGACAAATATTGATATTGGCAAAATTCCTTCCTTGCAGATTTCTGCAAGAGCATGTGAAATTTTGGCATTCTCCTCCACATTAATGATAAACATCAATCTGCTTCATTGATTGTCTTCTCCATGTAAGAATCCTTTTTCTGTGCGTGTCGTTCCTAGAACGAGAATTTGAGTGCAAATTGACCAATGCACCAAAAGATGCAATGGCATTTAGGAATAGTAGCTAGCGGGAGGTTGTTAGTACTGAAGAAAATATTTTCGTGCAGTTATAAATAATATTACTATGTCTCGATAATTCCTTCTGTCCCCCATAATCAAAGGCATATTTAGAGGATTCCGGACCCCCTCCTCCCGATGAGCATACCAAGTACTAAAATTCATATGCTTGTTTAGCATTTGTTCTGTAATCGAGAGTTATTTATTTCTGCCACACTTACTGGAAAGCGAGTATCGGATTGGGATCATACGGTTTGAATAACAGTAGCTTACCAAAGAATATTTATGCAAATTATTAGGAATAATAATATGAATAAATATTCAATTCTTTATCTTTTTTGACATTAATTTCCTTGCCACAGTTGTTTTTCTACAGATTTTGCCGATCTTATTTACGTGTAAGCTAGATAATGAATGTGATGTTCCCTATCTTTAAATCGTTTTTCGGCCTATTCTACCTACTGTTTTGTGCTTTCAAATGTCATCACTGCAATAGCTGACAACGCATATCACTATGATGAAACTGACAACCCAACTTATTATCACGAAGATAAATATAAATAAATTTCATTATCTCTTGCTTGCTTTCATGAACATATTTCTGACACTGAACATTCTGACATTGACAGGTAGATTTGCGTATGGTTTTCGAAAGAGTGTCTTCTCTTTTGGTGTCATCCTTTTGCCTATCCCGCGATTTTTTTTTGGGGGGGGGGGTGTAGCTTCGCAGTTTTGTCACTTCCCAATTCCCACTATAGTGACTATATTATAGTGATGGCACACTGACAGCAAAAGGAAAAACCTTACTTCGTGCGATGCCAAAGAATGACGTCTGGACGAAACAACTGCTATTTTAGGTGTAGGAGTCAATGGACACTGTCCGTAAGCATGTTTGTGTGGAAGTGCAACAGCAAGAGGTGCATTTTTTTATCTCCGAAGTCTTCAAAGGAAGGTGTCGTCAAAGGCACCGACTGACTTATGAAAAATTACTGACGGAAGACGTGAGAGAGGAGGGGAAGCGTTAAAACTCGACTTGTGAGGGATAAGGCTCGAGTTACTTGAGCAGTATAATTCACGACACGATCTGAATAACAATAATCGTGTAGGAATAATTCTACAGAGGTTGACGTGTGATCAATGTGTCCAGGAACGGGGGTGCCCACAGGGAAAGGGGGGGGGGGTAATGGCGCGGACCGCACCATCAGAAAGTTTATGGAGATGTTTTTTTTCTTAAAATAATATAAAATATATATATATTTAAAAGTTTACATCTTGGCACCATGCGCTATGAGGCGGAGGAGAGGGGAGTCTGGTCATATTTATTTCCTTAGTAATTCATTTCCTTTAGCTGGTTCCAAGTCACTTTTGGTACTAGGTGCACCATATTTAATCCATTAGATGGAGAAATGAAATAATTTAGCGGTGTAGATCAAGTAGAGTGTTCAGTAAAGCTAAAAATATACTTTCAGTATGAGAATACTAGTATTCACGCTGTTGTAAATAAATACTTTATGGGGATTGACATGGTCTGGGAGTACGGGGGATGGGCATCCTTGCCCGTGAATGTAATCACTTTCCTTCGATTTATTCGATGCTTGAATGGCATCACAATGATAGTATAACTGCGATCATAGAACTATGAAAGTGATTAACCTCTTGGTTGGTCTTAAAAATGTTATCTTTGCAATAGTATCACTGGCAACACTAGAGGGTTCAGGGGGCGGATGCCTCTTTGACTAACCCGCCCCTTTCAACACACGAGAAACGCACAACATGTACATTTCTGTTAAATTTAAGAGTAGGCTTGTAATAAATTCAACTGTCCTCACAAAATATTCGAATCCCTACTCCACATCCATATTTGTGACGACGTTAAATGTACTTTCATGAGGCTTACAATGATCGCCAAATCGTTTTGGGCCAAAGTTTCCTTATCACAAAATTGTGTTAGGAACCAAATTAAAGTGATATAAAAATTACCATTCGTTCAGACAAAACGTAGTTGTTCAGTTTTTCGAACACTTAAATTCGATCACTTTCACAGATTCTTCACACTTGGAAACTTGAAGCGTGCTGCGTCACAATATTCACACAAGAAGAAAAAAAAGTGAAGCACCAAAACATTACCATGATTGCATGAGAAATGCACACCACCGATCACAGCCCCTCTTCCCAACACTTCCAGAGCGCTTCTACATTATTTAATCAACAATGGCACGACGATAACATTTCTGACAAGGCATTCAATACTGCGACACGAACGCCAACACAATCTGCATCATCACGAGAAGTAGCTTTAATTGTGTCGCAGTGTGGCTACGCCTAATTTGCCCATCCAGCATCGGAGTTTCGTGTAATCCAACACCACACGCGGCACAATAGCAACTTGCTGACCAGTTGGGGTGTCGTTTGTGCACCTGTAACATGGCAAACTGCAGGACTCACCTGAGAGACAAGCAGGGGTCAGATTATTCCTTCCCGGGGTCTTATCAACACATGGCGGTCGACGACGCAGGCAGCCAGCCGAGCAGCACTACTAAAAATAGCTCACAGCGTTATTCACGCCGACTCCCACGTGAAATACAGTTTCTCTGCATGAAAATCTTTTTTCTTCTCCAAGTATAAAGTTTGCATCTTCTCCTGCATCACAGAAAATGAGACCGAACGTACGTTAGACGTTCTGGAAGAAGTTTGCTCTTGCACGATTATCTTTAAGACGGAAGTTCAGAATGGGATGCTTTCCATTTAAAATTTGCCGATTGCGTCTCGAACGCCACCTGTGGCGAAACAATGAAAGAATAGCAGTGGTCAAGAAACGAGATGCGTATTATGCTCTATTTTCATTCACAGAAATAGTGTGCCAATGGGTAAGGTCGTGGGTGTATACCCCCTCCTCTTTTGGCTCAGACTTTAAAAAAAAAAAAAAAGTTTTCGTTTTCAGTGGCTCTTTCCTCAACTTCCACGTAATCCTCAAAATGTTGATTAACCTGTGAACAGAGTAAATCCCCTTTTTAAAATTTTGGATTATTTGTGCAAGTGCGATCCCCTTCAGGGCTTAAAGTGGGTCGGAACGCAACGGAACTCTATTCCGGCAAATCAGTTTGGTGCCGGAACTCAGTTTCTGCTGCGACATTGGACATCCCTTAATACACTGTACAAAGTCCATTTTGTTACATTAATTTTTATAAGCAATAGATGAAGGGGGGGAAAAAAATCTTGTATTACATTTGTCTCCTGTCGGTGGGCGCTCCGGAAATTTAGAAAAAATATAATATAGGCCTAGTTTGGTAAATGCCAGTAGCGGCTTCTGCCTATTCGCACGTGCACAGCTCTGTACTCTGGGTCTTTTGGAGTCCTACGACCAGGGACGGCGCTACGGGGGGGGGGGGGCTGAAGCCCCCAAAACAGGTCTCAGCGACTCCATTAGGCTCCCTAGATTTTTGTAGTGCGCTAGATACATTTCGATCGAAAACTTAAAAAGTAGAAGTTTACATTTTTCATTATAAAACTTCCATTTGGGCAAGTACAATGTTCAAGTACATTTCCTAGTTCGGTTAGATCACAAGGTTATTTTATTACGATGGGTTCTAAAATCCAAAGGGGACAGCTGAAGATATGCCTGGATAACAGTGGCCCTGATCATTTGATACTAAGTAACTGGCCAATCATGAGTCTGAAATCTGCTGCCTGTCTGGTAGGTGGACATATTCAGTGGCTGTGAGATTGTTCTTTGATTGTTGGCATATGCAGATAAATATGTATAATTATTACTAGCCTCTAGAAATCTTATCACTATATTTCAAAATAGATGTAACGGCTCCTGACAAATACATTTTATACGAATAAGTCGGACGACGTTCAAAATCTACAGAAGTGTTATATTTCTTTTCTGTTTGTTAGTTCCTCATTCAAGTACCGACAATTGCATGAGAGTTAGCGATGTTCTCTCATTGGTTTCATCGTTATATCTATCCTTATCATTGTAAATATTCGAGAGGTAGAAATTACATGTTAATGAATCAAAGAGTACACAAACTACCTAATTCTTACATTCTAGCCCCGATACCGATAAACTAGCGATGAAACTGCTGCCCTGATATCAAGAGGTCCCGGGTACGATCCCCGGTAAAGGTAACATTTCATTAAGTGGTTCGGATTCACTAGAAACTCTAGCTCTTGTTCCGATGAGCCTGTGTGCGTATAATGGGCCTTAATATAAATTCGTATAAACTAATGATTGAAATACGGTGCGAAAATCAGAATGATTGGGCAATTTTATTTCTCGCAGTCCTAGTCCTACATGCTAATTAATTATGATTTGTGGGATTAGAAAATAATTTCTGCAATACCGTCACAGTGGTTTCCGTGCAGGAGAATCAATCTTTGTAGCACATCTAAAATTAATGATCCAAATCTGATCCGTATTTATGCATAGGGCTAATATATTCTGAAAGAAAATTATAATCTTCAGCAGTTATTTTCACTAATCAAAATGTCCACTGCAAGAGTTGCATCTATATTCTTTACTTTTTTGGTAATGTATTTGTCTCGTAGTGTAGGTGAATTTGTAGTGAAAATATGTTTGTTGAGAGTTGCACCTCCTAAGTGGATGATATTTCTCGCATCCTCCCCTATCTTAGCCCAAGTTTTGAATTCCAGTCGTTGAACAAGGAAACTTAAGATATTTCATCATGGCAAAGAGAATAGTATCAATATTTTATCACACATTTTCTATTCAAGGGTGGTATTGTTTATTTGAAGCCTACTTTGTTAAGTTAGCGCCGCTTTTCTGAAGCACAAAAAGCTACTATCTTACAAAGCTACACTATGAGGCAGAAAGGAACTAAAAATAAAGACTCTTCAGCACCTCCTTGCAATGCTTGAAACATTCAAGATTGCCTTTTACGAACTTTATAAGCTTTAAGTTTTACGTTCGTAATCGAATTGGTAACGAGAGGTTGAGTGCTCCATCTATTCTGTCCTTTGAGAAAGAGCTTGCAAAGTCTTTGGATTTAAACACGGTTGTAGCTGCTCATGAAAGCAGACGTACCTTATAGGTTGTTTTTTTCCTGTGGTTCATTTTCTCATTTTGGCAAAAAGTAATCAACCTCTTTACCTAGAAATAGTGTTAGCCTTAATGTAGTATTCATACGTATATCCAGCGAGTTGATATTTTTAGTTTTTATGGTGTATTTTGTACTACCCGTATGAAGAGTAAGTCTGTGATATTATTCCACTCAATAATGGCTTAGGAAGAGAAAACGGTATAATTATTGCATTTTATTTGACATGAAAGATTCGTGCCTAAAAGTATGTACTTTTGTATATGACGGAACAAAATGCAGTGATTTTCTTTGGAACTGACTGTAAAATATGTCACTGGGACATACTTTTTAGCCGGTATTAGTTAGCCCCCCGAGAATTTGGCTCAGAAATTATTAGCCCCCCCCACTTATTTCAGGCTGGCGCCGTCACTGCCTACGACCCCTCCCATATATGCAAATAGAGTGTGTATTAATGGGGGGGGGGATATCTAAGATTCTCTCACTAGATCCCACTGTCTCTTGTAATCGCAGGGGGAGCTGATGGGACTACGACCCCACTCGATAATTTGAATTTATTTCTTGTTTTAAGTCCACTTTATGCACAGATAGGCAGGCTAAGCTAACTGGACCCAGTTTAAAGTGTGATCCGAAACACTGTGCAATGTATCGAATCCTGGACCCTTTGATTATGACTTTGGCGGCTTTACCGGTACGCCATCGGGGAGGCCCTCGAAATTTTGAGACAATCTAAATTTTCATGATTGCAGCAAAGAACTCTGGAAAAGTCCAAATGATGAGTGCAACCCCCCCTTCCCCTTACAATGACCGCTGATTATCATTTTTGTTCTTGAACAACTTTTAAAGCGAAGATAAAAAAATGGGAATTATGAAATACGTTATAGTGTATCCCATCACCCACCTAGAACACAGCTATGTAATATTCGGCTATACATTTCTAACCTCCGAACCAAATCATGTGTAAGCCAGTGTTTGTAATGGACTTAAATCTTCATCCCTTCCAGAAATGATATTATTATTATTAATAATTATATTATGTGATACTATTATTACATGTACGTTCCTCTTTAATATGAATTAAAAATGAAAAAAATAGTTACCACAGAAATATAAGAGGGTGCACAACATTTCGAACACAGTTCATCCAATTCTCTGCATGTTCAACAATGACGTCACTAAATAGGGATTTCGTTCGGGTGTGATTGAGACTGGACGAAATGTTTTCAGCAGGCTCTGCTATTGGTCGGGCATGCTAAGATCCTCTCTTTACCACTTTCTCTCGAATCCTCCACTTGGCGAGAACTTTTTCAGAGAAATGTGATCAATCACAAGTTGTATTCTTTCAATTAACAGATTATGCTGAAGCTAATATAGCAGAAATAGTTGGTTCAAAAGCAAGTGGTAGTTTGTCTGGTGGTTAAGGCAGCTGCTCCGCTATCATCAGGCATAGGCGTGCTCACGGTAGGGGGGGGCAAGGTAAGACAAATCCCCCCTCTAATCATGAACGTCTGCAGATTTTTCTCGCGGAGGGACAAGCAAGGTATTTTTCCTTGGAGCATATTACCACGATAATAGTGTTGCCCCCTCAAAAAACACCACTTGAATTCGAAATTATCTCATTCCTGCATCCCCATTATAATAATTAATGTAAATTACTGACTGAAATTAAATTATATGTGTGAAATATACACTTTTAGGTTGACAGTCGTTTTCTACAGGGGAGATGTGGCCATCCTTGTCCCCCCCTCCAGACGTCCATGCCCCTATATTATTATAAGGGGTGTCTCAGAAGTAATTTAATTCTTAAAACCATTAAAATAAATACTTAATTTTTTTGTATAAAGATAAATTTATTACCAAAACAAAGCTTAAACATTAAATTTTTATTTGTGGAAAAGAGTATTGGACAAATGGTGACCATTCATGTTTTCGCATTCAATTATTCTTGAACTAAACTTTTCGATCACTCGCCGAAGCATTGCACGAGGAATACCATTGATTTCATCTGTAATCCTTAATTAAATTCTCTCAAATTTTGTGGCATTGGGGTGTATACCTTACTCTTAAGGTAATCGCATAAGAAAAAAATCTAGTGGTGTCAAATCGGGACTTCTCGGTGGCCAGTTAATGTCGTCCCCTCTGCGACTGATGATCCTTGATGAAAAGCATTCAATGATTCATTAGTGACGTTTTAATTCTTGTGTAATAACAATTTTGTATGGGTGGAAATGCATATCCTTGTGAATAATGCGATGAACTGTCGATTTCTGGAATTGTAAAGAAGCTGCAAGCAGTCCTAACGATTGGCGGCGATCCTCACTTAAACAGACTGGCGCACAGGCTCAACGTTTCTGTTCGACCTTGATGACCTTGGACGTCCCGGCGGTTCACTCGTCATAGTGCTCCCAGTGTTTTCAAACTTTCTTACCCAATATTTAATTAAATTTGCGCTTGGGACGTCTCTCATTCCTGTCAGGTAATAATGATGCCGGTACAACTCTCATTCCTGTCAGGTAATAATGATGCCGGTACAAACGATGCACAACAACATAAGAACCATTATCTTTATAACACGCACGAACACAAAAAGCACGTTACTGCCCCGTAAAGCGCTCCTTGTGATCTATCTCATTTCTCCGTAATGTGCGAATTGCCCCAGAGGGCGGATTCAAAAATGAAAATATTTCTGAGACACTCTTTACTTTCATCTAGAAATTTAGGGTAGAGGAATCTTATCGCCGTTATTAAACGATATTATGCTCTTGAAGAAAATTAAGTTTTTTCAAGCCGATGAAAGTTCAAAGCAACTACGGGGGAAGAAGGTGCAGTGGCAAAAATACAGGGGGCAGTGCCCCCACCCTTGGACTGAAATAAATTCTAGGGGGGAAGGGAGGCGAACATTGAACTAAAGAAAGAAACACTAGCATAATCTAAGAGCAGTAGGACAAAAGGATACTCAAGATAATATTAGTTTTCACGTATTTCTTGCATTATTTCTTACAGACGGCCAAACGTACATGCAGGGGGCACAGAGGGGCAATTGCCCCTCTCGATTTCTAATTTTATACAAATAAAAATACATTTTGTAAAATTATATCAATTTTGTTGTTGGTTTGTTATGGGGCGGATGAATTGATTATGTAACATATTTAAATAATATATATAAAAGTTGTGTACGTATAATAATAATACCGTTACTATTATTAGCACGTTTATCAAAGTTCTTGCTCCCCAGACAAAATACGTGGTTACGCCTATGAGGGTGTGCATTATTTTCTACGTAATTGAAAACTATCCCTCTTCGTTCTCTGTCAAATTTCTTCTCACATGCTTCATTCGTTAGTTATGGTCTCTGGGTTACCTCAAACTCGAGTTATTCCTTTGGAGGCATGCTAGTACAGCGAATTTGCAACAAATTTAACCCTAAAGTGCCATATACCAAGGGGGTCCATTTTTGAGATATTCCACATTTTCGATTTTGTTGCAAAAGCGCCGAACATTTTCAAAGAGCAGGTCAAAACTTATTCGATGTTTAAATTTTCAATGAAGTTGCTTACCAAAAAACAGCGAATATCTCAAAATATCAATAAGACACTAAGCGTACAAACTACTAGAAAATATTTCCTTGTTTTATCAGCTGTCCGACAACGTGTTATAATGTGCAGAAAAAATAAAAAATTCTGGAAAGAAGTTCAATAACAACGGGACAGGTATAGCGCGATTATGAAGTGGAAATTGAAAGAACAATTAGATTTAAGAAAGCTTGCATGTAATAATGGATTTAGTTCACAATCCTCTATGTCGAGTACACACCCGATCCCGCTTCCTTACTTCTGTTTTAGTTACTCTTGAAGTGAAACAGCGTCGCATTTCTTCAGTCGCATCGACGATTCTTGGTTCCACGGAAAGTACTGGTGTTGCGTAGACTTCATGTGCCCACCCACATCAAAATCGACAGGAATCAAGTCGGGACACCTTCCAGTTGCAGGCCACGGGATTGGCCCTACCCTACCGATCCAACTCCTTGGAAAAGTTGCGTCCAGCCACTGCCATACGGCGACTCGATAGTGCGCTGGACAGCCGTCGCTCTGGAATATCATTTGTCGTCTTGTTGCGAGAGGGACATCCTCAAGCAATGTCATCAGCTCATTTCTTAAAAAATTCTTCGTAATTCTTCCCGTTTAATGTTCGAGGCAGAAAGTAGGCGCATTTTTTTACTTTGATTATTCTGTTGGAATCATACCCGTCGAAAGGAAGGGAGTCGGAACCCCCTTGGAAATTGGCATCGTTCATTTCAGTAAAAAAAATATAAGAAAGCTTGTTATTTTTATTGTTAATAGGAGAAATAAAGATCATTTAGTTAGTATTTGAACAGAATATAGCGACAGTAGAAAATGTGTTAGATCAAAAAAAAAATAAAGGATAATATAGGAACCAAGTTGTATCTCCATGTTCTACCATTTAATCCAAGAAATAAATGGTTCCACAGTTTTCAATATTCCAAAAAATATAGTTTTATGGGAGAGGTCACAACATAAACCTTATGAGTAAAATTTTCCCCTACCTTTTACAGCCTTTTCGCCAATGATGTATGCAAAAGTTAATAACAAATACAATAACTGTGGATTTTAGTACACTGAGTAAAATGTGAACAAAAAATGTATGAAATAACTTTTCACTAGATATTCACTCATCTGTTTATTTTTATTAGTAAATATTTATCATTGTAAAATAACAATTTTATTATTATCGATTTCTATTATTGTTATTATTTTTACTATTAAAGTTTTATCATTTCCCGAGACCCAGCAAAAAATTCTGGCAACGCCCATGGTTGGAATAATATCTAACTGAAATTTATTTCTCTTATTATTATTTACAATAAAAATAATATACTTTCTGTTTTCTGTAACTTGAAATGAACGATGCCAACTTCTAGAAACTGGTCAATGGACCGGTTCGAACCCTCGCCCTTCCCGACGCTCATTTGCATTACATACATCTATTTTCAGCTACGCAAGATAAAAGAACGCTGGTTTATACCGTCGTGCAAAAAGACACTCACATTTTTCTCCAGGTAAAGTTATTGCACTGCAGTAATACCAGCACTATTAATAATAACTGAAAATTAGGAATGATTGATACTGAGAAAAATCTTTCAACAGAATAATATTAAATGATCTTGAATAAGCTGTCGATGAAAGTATTAACTCGCTGCTTTCCCTCCTCGTATCTCTGCTCCATCCAATATCAGTTGTGCAAAATATAGAACTACCGTGAATGCATCTGCACATGTTAGATTGCCGGAAT
This sequence comes from Lepisma saccharinum, assembly GCF_977018435.1. Lineage (NCBI taxonomy): Eukaryota > Metazoa > Arthropoda > Insecta > Zygentoma > Lepismatidae > Lepisma > Lepisma saccharinum. The sequence continues at coordinate 180,255,058 of NC_139229.1, forward strand.
TGGCTTTCGTACATCTCTCACATGTCATAATCGAAACTTTAATTTTGAAAATCGCACAGAATCCTCTTCAATATTCAGCGTTACAAACACGAGGAGCAACGAACGCCATTGTACCTGGATTTCTAGAGCGCTAAGCAGACGACCGAGTTCACTGCCGAACGAGAACATCATAACTGGAATATCCAATCAGAAGCCGTTCGGTTTTGGTGACGTATAGCATCAATTTGGCACAACTTCTAAGGCCAATTTCTCGCAAACTATTTCGAATTAACACAAACTATTTTGCACAACGTTAATATAAAATGAATGGCATGCAGTGATACAGTTAAAATCAAATTTTAGGTTAGAGTGGAATAGTCCATTCGCTGTACTATCATGCCTTCAAAGGAATACGTCGAGTTTGAGGTAACCCTGTATATAATTGAAAGACATTTCCACCCTATCTCTCATGGATTCTTGTTATTCGGATGGCAAGAAAAACTGTAGGATCTTTCCCGATAAGGTTTTTCCCTACCGTTTGGTGGGCGACCTCGTGGAAGATCCACCTAGGACAATGGGCCTGCCTATGCGTTGGTGGCCCTATACTAGGTGTGATAGTACATGAGGTTTTCCGAGCTAGTACGAGTTCGTCTGTTCTGGAATATTGCTGGTTAGGGAAAGTAAAGCCCTATGTTTGCTCAACATCCACTGTTGTTATGCCGGGTTGAACTGGGCCAGCTTGCCACATTAATATTACAGTAATAACTAGGGGTGTGCGGGATCCCGAAAAGTCGGGACCGGGATCGAGAAAAACATTTCCCGTTCTGATCCCGACTTCGGGAAATGACTTCCCGACTTTTCGGGATCCCGAGCAGTCGAAACATACCGAATGGTCGTTTTAAAAAGGCGTTAATTCCCGGCGTTTTCTGCATTGTAAGTTTCTGGAACTTATATGAATGTGCTAGTTTTTATTCCAGAAATTCAAAAACAATCACTTAAAGTGAAAATGACGTGTAGAATTCGAGATTTCTAGAGCGTCGGGAAATTTCGAACACTGTCGTCGAACATTGTCCCGAAAATTTCCCAACATTGTCGGGAAATTGCAATTTTTTTTCCGTCCCGAATGTCGAGATTTTAAAAATTTCTCGTCCCGACCCAAAAAATTATGTCCCGCACAACCCTAGTAATAACAGTAATCCCTGAAATTTTCCCACGTCACTTCAGGCAAATGTAGGTATGTAATGAATTAAATCTTGATAGCCAGTGTGTATGGAGGTATGCAGATAGTAGGTATATAATGTAAGACAATAACGGTTCTTCCTTTTGGGTCTGCGAAGTAATTCCTTAAGGTTAGGTTGAGTGATAGCTGATAGGTATTTCAATGCTTGGCCTACCTTAGATTTAAACATGTCAGTATTTGCAGACTTCCTTATGGGCCTGGTCAAAGCAAACTATTGTAGGTGGCAGCACCCCTGTGGTGTTCCCACGCGTTTGATGGGCAATTGTTCTCCCATTTAAATATATGCGGAATTTGATGCTGAAGGTGCTGCTATTACATTAAATTTCAAGTTTAATTTCATCTTAACCTCAGAAATTGTATCTGAACATGATAGTTGAATAATCAGTGCTGTAAAATTAAGATTTTTGAAAAGTCGATCGTCAACAACAGAAAAGATATCGGAACTCAAAAAAGCCTTAAAATTTGCAAAGCACTTGTTTATGTCACTTGCAATATTCACAATTTAAGTGCTTTATTGTTCTGAATCCGGTAAGGAATGATACATAATAATTCCGCGCGACTGTACTTTTATTTTTATAGTTTTTTTTTTAATAACAGATTCTTTTTTTTACGTGACATCATACTTTCCGCATGGCTAGTAAATATGGTCCTCTGTTTTATATATACACACACTTATCGAGAATAATAATTATTACAAAAATGTTTTATCTTCTGTTCCATTTTTCGCAACCTCTAGGTACAGCGCCTTGAATAATGTAGTGTGGAAAACGGCACGGTTCTGCGCTCTCTGGCTGGTTCCACTCGAAAATGATCCGCTAGAGGCGCTGGTGTTGGACCCGGTGCTTGGTATTCGTCTGCTTAAAATGGAAGTAAATGGAGTTTTCGCTGCAACGTCTGATTCTTTTACATGAAGCATTTCTATGAATGTGATAATTGCTATGATATTTGGTACAGTGGTCGCGAAGATATTAATGAACATTCTAGACAGTCGACCACGTCCTGTTATCGTCATACTTTCGTTAATAATACGGGAGAAAAAATACGCGTGGAATGATCTTGGCAACTAAATTTTTGTGTATGAATTAGGTTCATTATTATTATTATCATCATCATTTCTTTTAAAGATATACACACTGAAGCATTTGTATTTTGGATATTTACTGTCTCTTTTCTTCCGCTTTAAACTAATCGCGGCGATGATGACAATGATGATTGCATGAAATGACAAGGGGAACCCCACAAAACTTTCTTAGTGCCATCGACATGAGTGTAATGCAACTTTCAAACCAATGGGACAAGCGACACGGGATGTTCACACTGTCACACTAGTGACACACACTTCCAGACTGTAAAATAGCATTCATTGCACATGAGGGTCCAAACAGCAAACGACACGTTCATATGGCGTATTCACGTGCTACTTGTTACTTCGGTCGGAAAGCTCCTTAAAGGAAGGGTGCTGAGACCGAAGCGACGCGCTACAGGGGGAGTTCCCAACTAAGTGACAAGCGACATGGTGCCTTCAGTCTATCAGCAAGCGTTGCTTGCGAACAACAGATAGGCGACACCATAAACCGCACATTACAACAACATATCTAGGCGACACGATAAGCCACACGTATCGCTTTGTCGCTTCTGCGTCGCTCAAACTGGGCCATTTCCTCAATAGCTTGCAACATGTTGCCGTGGTTTGTTGTTCGCGCATACGCGATGCAATGAGTGTCTTGTTTAGTGAGATTGCGCACCAAAGCGACAAGCGGCACGCGACACTTATTGCTTGAGGATTTCACCAACCAAACGCTGGCCTGTGCTTCCCGTCATGCCGCTAAGATGTGAAATGTTGCTCTTGATTGGCTCTTTCCAAGCAACATGAAAGTTGCCTTGGACCGAATGACCCGTGTCGCTTTGGTGTGAAATCCTATTATCGTTTGTAGCGTGTCGCTTTGGTGTAAAATCTCCTTGAGGAAACGGTACAGTCAGAGCTTGTCCCCCTACGGTTCGAAAGGCTGCATTGATTTCCAACTGCTCGCTTTCAAGTGACACTTGTGGTTTGTCGCCTCGGTATGAAATATATCTCACGATACTATTTTATATTCTAATAATTCTAATAACATAGAAAAATAAACTCTAATACACAGTCCAAGGCCTGACGTCCGGAATCACATTGCGATGTTTCTTCTTGTGTTACGCACGCATGCTATTTATTTATTCATTTTATTTTACTTTTCTTTCCAAATTAATGCCATTTCGTGCCTGCAAATCACTCCACAAATATAACTGTTTCCATCAATTCACGTACCGCCTTTCAAGACAAACAAATCTACATCATATATTCCAAAAACTAACAAAGCCGCATTACTTTCATAAGAAAATTAGCACCGACATTGATCGCACTGCCATCTATGTTTCTCATCCGTCTGGGGAACCAGTTTCTTGGTTCGTTTTCCACACTACGTTATTCACGTTATTCAAGGCGCTGTACTCTAGGGCTTTCATATTTACGGAATTGTAATTTTAAAATTATTGTTTCCAAAAAAAAGACGAAAATACAAGGGAAAATGTCTGCTTGCTAAATACAATGAAAAAATACGTTAGTATTAAGTTATCAGATAGGGCATTAGTGTCATAGTGTATAATAATAAATATCATGTGCTTACGCAATTAATAAATGTATATTTTTTTATAATTTTGGGGAGTTTCTCGTGCTTTCTCCGATTCCAACTCCCGCCGTTGAATTACACATACGCGCAACCAGAAAAAAAAACATATTGCGTAGTGTAAAAATCTTACTTTTTGTATTATTGACCCCGTGGCAGCTAGGGATGACCCAAATGACGTCTAGTTTAGTGCTCTTTGTTCATAAACATGCTATATTTTGCCCGTTTGAGCTACCCTGCCGTTGCTCTTTCATGTATTAATTCTTAGTTTCAGAAGAATGTAATTTTGGGAAACTTAAGCCCCTATGGAACTGGATTTCTATTTGGAATGTTCTAATTGACGCTGGACTGGCTACCCATTTGCTAGTTTTTGCCTCACACGGTACTTGTTACACCGTACTTGTCGATAGTCTTTCGTTCCCATAATTGCGGCCGCGCGAGATGTAAACAAGGTATCACTTCACACTTTTAAAATACGATAACTATCCAACCGAGAAAAATATCGCATCGCATTAAATGGTTTCAGGTAAAGAAGAACGGCGCTGATAAAATACATACTTTACAACGTTTACTATACACGTATGGAAGAATATTTTAGCTTTTTCAATTGTAAACATGCCTTCGTGTTGTATGCACTCGGAAGCCACAGACAAAAAAAAAGGCTACTTTACAAACTCACAGATTATCTTCACATGGCCAAACTTTGCTCTGATTGGCTGTTCCACAGAATCTAGTCGAAAAAGTTAGTAGCAATTAGAACATGTCCTATTCCTCAAAACCAGTCAAGCAGTCAGCCAGGCGGTCATGATTCCTACCCAGAAAGTCAGTTCATCGCCAACTAGGGCATTCCAACTAGAAATCCAGTTCCGTTTGATAGGGGCTTAAGACTTGCTACATAATCTTAAAACTTTACTAAACCTATTTTAATTATCAATTTACACGAGAAATTCTTACCTTCGTTGAAAATAACATTTGAATAGCCATCCCATCACACTCCAATGAAAAGCTTAGGGCAACCAAATGACGAACAAAATTATTTAGGGACACAACCGGGGGGGGGGGTGGCGCCGCCAATAAACCTAAATGCTCTCGTAGTTAGGTTAGGTTCCGTTAGCATTAAAATAATATCGCTAAATGCTTTCTAAAGAAAAAGGTTCTAAATTACCTGTACATTCATTTCCACTAATCATAAAATTGCATTTTTCTCGTCTTCATCTGTTCTTAAGATTGGCCGAGTCTGCTGCCACGCGCGTGTCAGCAGTAAGAATAAGCGTCAAATTTGCACAGGAAAATTAAAAATTTTCTTCTGCCCATACTGCTTAATGACGTGTCACCGCGCGGGTCTCACTTATCGCACAAAATTTGAGCAACCTTGTGTTCTGACATCACGGGAAAACACTTTTTAATTTTAGGCTAAATGCCTATGTTGTTAGGTTAGGCTAGCTATGTTTAGTTCTCTTAGCCTAAATAATATTTTTTTCATTGTATTTATGCTAATGGAAACTAACCTAACAGGCCTAACCTAAGCTGGTAGTCATTCGTCGTCTGACGTCAGAACAGAAGGTAGAAAAACTGTTGTGCGGAGAGGAAGGCCCATCACGCGCGTGATTCCAAGTCCAAGATGGAGTCGATGCAGGAAAAGGTTTGTTCCTCATCCTCAGTACGTATTATATCAGATAAACTTTTAATAAAGAGGAAATTTTTAGATTGCAACAAGTTGTCAACTTCGACGAAGATGCAGCACTTCGAACACAAGTTTTGTGTTTTGGTGAGCTTATAAATCACACCTCTGTAAAATAATTTTACACAGTTTCACCATAGAGAAGATAATTTTATATAAAATTATAGGTAAATGTTTACCATCCTTCGGACACCTATAACTTCTGAGTTTCGTCAATTTTTGACATTTGTACTTATGTATCTGCTTCGCGGATCATTTTTTAACGTGTATTCACGTTTTTTTGATAATTTTTTTTTTAAAAAAAGTGTTTTTGTAACTGAAGAATGTACGTTTCCCCAAATGGTTTGTGGGGCTATGTGTCAATGGTTCGTGGGGCTATGCGAGAATGGTGTGTGGGACTACGCATATTTTTTTCGAAACCAATTTTTAACTATTGTAACCTATTGTGACCCAACCTAACCTTACCGGAAATGGTTCGTGGGGCTATGCGTCAATGGTTGAATTTCCGCTTTGAAACATTCCCACATCACACAAAACACCTTCCAGATGTTAGACAATACTACAGGAACTTATTACGGTAAGTAGTTTCTTCTGTAGAAATCTGTCCGAAGGATAGTAAACTAGTACCAAATTATATTCACTATGACTAATAATAATAGGCCTCATTGTAACCAAATGTCTGAATATTCTAGTATTTATTACACTATGTGAAACTTGGTCTCTTACTTGAAAAGACTAACATAACTTGAGATCCTCGGAGCTGTTTCTTCCAGGCCTAAAGTCGGGAAACCGTGTTATTACCTGTTCGATCTCCGGTCAACACCTCTCACTCGTTTATTTCTTCATTTTTAACATTCGTACTTACCTATTCTGCATTGCGAAAGATTGTTTAAGGTGGGATTTTGCTTTTTTTTCACGAAAATAATTTCAATTTCTAACATTAACAGTAATTATTGTTCTTGCTCTTTTTTTGCTTCCGTAACATACAATATGGCGGGCACAGCTGTGAATCATAAGTGGGTATGCAGTGTTTCCAACCTTCTTAACCGAAAAATGCCCCACAAACCATTCCCGCATAGCCCCAAATACCATTCACGCATAGCCCCACAAACCATTCATGGTAAGGTTAGCTTAGCTTAGGTTAGGCAAACATAGTTACAATGGTATGACTGAAGATGACCGGACCCCTCTCCGATTTTCTTCATATTTGGCATACTTACTAATTGAGGCCTGCTAATAACGAACCTGAAGTTAAAATTTGTCGGAAACATCTAGAAATTTCAAAATAATTGCGAACCATTGATGCCAGCCCCACGAACCATTGACGTGTGGTTAGGTTAGGCAAACATAGTTAAAATTTCGTGTCATGGTAGTATCAGGATCTAGAAATTGCAAAATAATTTGAACCATTGATGTGTGGTTAGGTTAGTTCGGTTAGGCAAACATAGTTAAAATTTGGTGTCGTGCTAGTATCAGGAATATATATATTTGCTTTTGAAACAAAAAATTTTACGAAAATTGACTGCTTCCATTCCAAAAACTAACGCCTTATTTTTGCTTATTTTGCAATTTCTAGACGTTTCCGACAACTTTTAACTTCAGATTCGTGATTAGGAGGCCTCAATTAGTGAGTATGCCAAATATGAAGAAAATCGGAGAGGGGTCCGGTCATCTTCAGTCATTCCATTAAAATTTGGGGTCGTCGTAATATCAGGAATGTATATTTCGTTTTTTCATATTCTTGCAAAACAACAGTGTGGTTGGAAACACTGACAGGGGGGTTATGTCATTGAACGTATGCAACACGTAGAGGAAGCAAGTAAAAGCAACGGCAATTGTGCACCGGAGATATATTTCTCTTCAAAAATACATGAATTGCCGGTCCAATAGATTCAACGATGAAAGAAAATACGTCCACGGACTTTGACAATGCTACAGAAACTCATTTTCGTAAGTAGTTTCTTCTGTAAAAATGAAGAAATCCGTTGACCAGAGATCGAACAGTTACCAAAAATTACTGTTTATTTCTGAATTGAATTCTGATGTCATGAAACTCGGATCAAAGGAAGCCATGGTGTATCGCATATTCTTATCTATTTAGAAACAGGCACATACCCAGGATTTTTTTAAGGGGGAGGGGCAAGTCCATAGGTCCATCTAGAAGTTTTCCTGGAGGGGGACAGCATGTACTGTAATGTAAAAATTTACATACATACATACACAGATTATATTCATATAATTGAGAGAGGGTGTGTAGAGAAATTACTGAAGAGACATATTTTGTTTGAGACATATTGATGCTATATAATATTTTGTTGACTTCCTAATCTTTATAGACAGTATTCATGTGGAACATTTTGCTCATTTTGATGCTACGAATCGTTGAAGAACAATATTTTCTAACCTATGTGTATGCAATCACATGACAAATATTTGCAATTGACACTTGACATTAATTTATTTCTGTCAGAGTGAAAAAAATGTAGTATGGTGCGCATAGACTGCAGGAATCCTGTGTATTTTAAATATCTCTTACAAAACTTAAATTCTTTTTTTGAAACATATAAAATAGCCTACGATTAGCAACAATATCAGGGTGTCTACCAGTCAAGGAATTAACAGGTAGGTCAAGAAAGTCTTATGCTTGTGATCAAGAATTTTTGCTATTTTTTTTTTTTTTTTTTACAGTATAGTGAATTTACATTGTTATATAATAGTACTGAGATTTGATAAATTTGAATATTTGGAAATTTGAAATTGTATTGGGTTGTGGTTAAGATTTGACAGAATCTCGTAAACAATATTGTAGTTATTTCTTGTGTGTTTTGGAAATATAACGGTATCTGTAAAAAGTACTTCAGGTAAATTTTTGACAAAATAATCTAGCAATGCTTCTGCTGTGAAGTGGATTCTCCTATTTATATTATGCATTAATCCTAAGCCATACTATAACTGGCAGAATCAACATCAATTGCAGAAAAACCCTCATGTTGGAGAAATAAGAAATTCATTTTACCCAGACCTTGAGGTGTGGTCCATTTTTGCCACCAGTGAACAGAAGGATAAAAAAAACCTCAAGCGGAACGGCAGTGACAACAGAAGATACACAAACGACCAATAATGTTTCTTTGTTGAAAGAAAAGTTTCTTGTGTGGATGATCTGGAACTTGATGTGTCTGACTTTGTTGCCCTAAAATACAGTCCACTTCTATCTTGCAAAGTGGGACGTGTGTTTTCTTAATATAAGAGTATTCTAGCTGATAACTGAAGGAGTTTCAAGTTCGAAAATTTGAGAGGACATGGTGTTATCAAATGCAATCATGATCTTGATCTGTAATGTATTGTTTCATTTAACTCAGAACCATATTAATTGAAAGAAATCTGTAGCGAATGAGCATTCAGAATAATGCATATGCATTGCCTGGCATGTAATCTTTCATAGTTTGTAATATACAGCATTTATAAATTAAACAGGTTTCTAAAGTGCATATTTTACACTTTTCTAGTGCATATTTGCATGCATATTTTACATTTTTTTAGTGCATAACTATCTGAGTCCTAGTGATCTGGTTAGCAGCATTCCGTATGAGCACCATCAGAAGGCAAATCTTGGATTGAAACTAAGATTGCAAGTGTGTTTGGAAATGCATAGTGCCCAGCTGGAGATCTGGCGATGAACCAAACTACGTCAAGACATTAATTTTAAAGTTTCCTCTGTTTAACAAACAATATTTTGTTGTAATACTTTAAAAGTTATAGGTTTTTTGAATCCTTTTAAAACACACAGTATACATGAAAGCTGAAGATATTAATGGATGTGACTTTGGGCTTTTTCTGGTCCCAAATTATACTTTTTAGTTAGTTCACAGATTGTACAAATAAAAACATTAACACATCATAACTTTGAGTATATAGGCCTAACTATATTGACACTTGTACAATCATTATTGATAACATTCATTCTTTTATTTTAGACCTAACAACTTTTAAGCTGTCTTTTGTCCATGTTTATTTTTTAAAAAATTCACATTATTGCTCAACATTAAAAAATATCCTTATATTTTTCCTCTTATTTTCAGAAGAATGTTGCCCACACGTGACGTAAGAAGTTTTATAGCATTCTGTGGAAGAAAGTTGAAGATATGAAAGGAAATGTGACATAGAGTGGTAGGAAATAGACCTGTTTATGATAATCTATAAAACAATGGAGAAAGGAGATTTCAAATTAATTATGTTGTCAAGTAAAGCAGTTTGGAAGACAGAAGGTGCCTGTTACAAAAGGAGCATTACATTTGAGAAAAGCGCAATATCCTGGTTTTTCTTGGTCCCAAATTATATATTTTAGTTAGTTCACAGATTGAATAAATAAAAATATTAACACTTCATAACTTTGAATATATAACTATATTAACTAACTTGTGCAATCACTATGATAACATTGTTATCTGCACTTATAGCACAGAAACTAAGCGCTTTGAAGGTAAAGTTTATAGGGAAAAGTTACATGTTTTTAAGATATCTACCAGCATCCAAGCATTGTTGAAGTTGTTTTGTGACATCCTGTATATATATAAACAGGAATAGGATGAGAAAAAGTGCCAGGAGGGCAGATAAAATAACAATGATGAAGGAGACAGTAAACACTTACCACACGAAAAGAAATATGTTTATTTCACAGTATTTACCACATTATTATTCGTGAAGAAAGAAGTAGACTGTGTTACGTAGTGCACCTCCATCTTGAACCTTTCCAGTGAAAACCTCACCACCACCGAAATCTATGCCCTTTCTAAAGGTCTCACCTTCTGCCCAGCCTCCACCCCAAACAATTTCTGGCTATTATTTGACATACAAACTTTCGGCCTCAGACTTAGGTGGATGTACTTTTGGGCCAAGAATCCACCCTCCAATGCCAATCCTCCAGACATACATCCCAGTCTCCTGCAGTTCTGCCCCCACTATCCCCCTCCCTTTCCAACCTTTCCCACCACAATTTAACCCCAGCCCAGCACCAAGCCCTCCAATCCCTCTGCAACAACCCGGACATCAAAATCCTCCCCGCCGACAAAGGGTCCACCACAGTAGCCATGAATTCTTCTGACTATGTGTCGGAAGCCTCCTGCGAACTCTGTTCATCCACCTACAAGGCCACCATGGTTGATTCATACACCACACCTAAACAAAATCAGTGACTTTGTCCTCTCCCGAGGCCTCCCCCTGAAGGCCTATCGAAATCCACTATCTCCTCACTCATACCTAACAACCCCCAACCCGGGAGACCCATTATGTCTAGCTACAATTCACCCACTGAACGCATATCAGCCTTTCTAGATTCTCACCTCCAACCCCTCGTCCAAACCCTGCCCTCCTACCTCCATGACACCAACCACTTCCTTGACATCATCCACATCTCACCACAGTTGATGTCACTTCCCCCTATGGCAATGTCCTCCGTGCCATGGAATAATTCCTTAACAGCTGACCCAAACCCCACAACCCCAGCACCCACTTCCTGATACAACTAGCCAACCTTGTACTTACCTGCAACAACTTCTGCTTCGGAGATCAGCATTACCTGCAGATACGTGGCACAGCTATGGGCACCCGAATGGCCCCTCTTATGCCAACCTGTTCATGGGCAGGCTGGAACAGAAATTCCTTGACTCCCAACCACTGAAACCACTCCTTTGGCTTAGATTCATTGATGACATTTTCCTCCCCTGGACACATGGTGAACCCTCCCTCACTACATTCCTAAACCAACTGAACAACTTCACCACACTCAAATTCACCTGGTTCCACTCCAAAGACCAAGTCACCTTCCTAGATGTGGATATCCACATTGCGGGAGACCACTTGGAAACTTCCATACACATCAAACCGACCAACCACCTCCAGTATCTCATCTCCACTACTCCAGCTCACACCTCTACCACACCAAAAAAGCCATCTCATTTTCCCTTGCCCTCAGAGGCCAACTCATCCCCTTCATCCTGCCAAAACTACAACCTACTCCTGCACCAAGCCGTAACCAACCATCGCTACCCCTCCACCCTCATCAACAAACAAATCACACGAACCACCTCCCACAACCGCACCAAACTACCCAAAACCAACCTCCAGCTCTGATCACCCAACACCACTCCCACCTTACGAAAATCAGACATACCCTGCACTCCCTCCTTCCCATTCTGCACAGTGATCCTGACACCAGGGACATCTTTCGGGATAAACCTAGGGTTGTCTTCCATCCCCCCCCCCAACCTCAAGAACATCTTGGTCCAAAACACTCCACCCCTTCCACACCACTCCCCCAGCTCACAGGTGCAAGACCTGCCCCATACTCATCACCTCCCCCACCCTCCTGATCCCCACTGCTGCAGGTGAGTTCACCCTAAGGGCACCTGCCATTCATCCAACCTCATTTACACCCTCATCTGCCAAATCTGCAAAAACTTCTACCTGGGCGAAATCTCCACCCCCGTGAACCTTAGGATCAATAACCACCTTTCCTCCACCCAAAACTCCGATTTCACAGTTGCCATCCATACAAACAGCCATAATACCACCTTTAACAACTGTTTCCGTGTGGCCATCATCCAGCCTTTACCCCCCCCCCCCCTCTCAGACCCATCTTTCTGCAGGTGATGGGAAAGGGCCTATATATCATCATGCACACCACTATACCCCCCCCCCCCCCAGACTCAACTTAGCCAACCAATAACCCTTTCTCCTCCTCCCCGAAACCACCCACCATGCAGTAAACACTGGTGAAAGTACATTTGTCAACTCTCAACTGTTTCTGGCAACACTGACGGTACGGATGCTACCGTCAGTATTCTGTGCCCTGCAGTATGTAACACAGTCAACTTCTTTCTTCTCCAATGATAATGTGGTAAATACCACGAAATATCAACGTATTTCTTTTCGTGTGGTAAGTGTTGACTTCTCCTTCATCATTTGTATTGTGCGTGTGTGTGTGTGTGCACGTGTGTGTGTGTGTATATATAATGGATAAAAGCAAAGAGGGCCAAAAGGGCTAAGTAAAAATCAAAGAAGGTAAAAGGAAACACTCACCGGACAGTAGAAAAATTCAAAGTTTTCTCTAACTTCATGAATTTTTCTACTGTCCGGTGAGTGTTTCCTTTTACCTTCTTTGATTTACACACACACACACACACACACACACACACACACACCCACACACACACACACACACACACCCACACACACACACACACACACACGTACGTATAATTATGTTTATTTTCAAATTTATAAATCTTCCGTGAAACATGTGTGCGTCAAAATTTTACATTCTACAATAATATATGCTTCTGTTGAACGTAATTTCAATAGATAAATTTTGAAGAATCTAGAAGATTAAATTAACCATTTGTTTTTACAAGTTCACTTATTTGGTCATATAACAATTAAAGAATTGTTATATTTATTACTGGATCATTTTTACCATGTATAGCACGTTAACGATACTTATCTCAAAGTCCAAGATCAAATAAAATGGTTACTGAATTCACGTCCTCTTCACGTATCATACACCCGAAAATTTATCCATTTCCCGACTTAGCAATGTGGGTTTTGTCAATACATATCAAATATGGAAATATAATTCTAACACAACATTAAATGTGGTAATTTATCTTGTTTAGAACAAGAAAAAGACTGATTTCAGTCCTATCACAAAATTAACGACTTCACTTTTCAAGTCCTTCCATTTTTCAGTGTCAGTGTATCCATGTTCATACTCTTTTTACCATATGCACAGACTATAAATTTCTACACATTTCAAAGTGAGAAATATAATTTTATACATTCTTACTATATGGATATTGCTGTATAACAATGTTTGCACAATAAATCAGATTATAAGTTACTCAATTACCTGTTTTAACTAACGTATTTTATGTTATTAAATGTTTAAGGTTTCTCTACTTCAGCGGGAAAAAGGGTTTTCCCGTAGGTCTTAGATATTTCCCTCAATGAAAGTTAGCAATAATTATCAACTTTTACGTACTCAGGATTACTACATACATCGCTTCTTAGAACAAATCGTAAAATTTAATCAAATATCAAGTTTATAACATCATAATTTTGCTAGAACGTGTTCGCAAATTGTACGGAATACATACGAGGGGGTATCCAAAAGTTTAAATTATAATAAAGAAGTTATAGAGATATTTACATGAAACTTTTTGTGCATAATCAGTGTCATTGCCTTGCATACTTGTGCAAATATCAAATCTTTGTCTAAAGTAGTTTTCTTTTCACAGGCTGTAGAAGACATCAACCTGCATGATGAACAAAATTGAAGCCCGAAGTGTCATAAAGTTCCTCCATTTGAAGGGCAACCCACGACGAAATGAAAGCTGTCTATGGGGATGAAAGCCCATCATATGACACGGTTGTGAGGTGGAAGAGGAACTTTCAAACTGGTCACACGTCCCTGACAGACAAGCCACGAGCGGGTAGACCCTCAATCAAGGATGATCTTGCCATGGTGAAGAAAGTGGAGGCCGTTATCCTCGACGACAGAAGATGGTAAGAGTGATGGCGGAGACTGGACTAAGTTACGGAGGTGCGTGGAGGATTATTCATGAGGAACTGCACATGAATAAGGTGTCTGCATGCTGGGTATCTCGCTTGTTGACACCTCTTTAAAAGCAAACTCGCCATGACTTTTCCCAGCAGAATTTGACTCTGTTGGAGCGGAATGAAGATATTTTTTTGCTCGTCTCGTCACTATGGACGAGTGATGGGTATACCTCTACGATCCGGAGACCAAAGAAATGAGCAAGGAGTGGAAACATCCATCCTCCTCCTCCCCCCCTCCCAAGAAGGCGAAGGTCCAGAAATCTGCTGGGAAGGTGATGCTGTCCGTTTTTTGGGATAACCATGGGGTAAACCCTCAACAGTGATTACTACTGCAACCTTCTGGAGAAACTGCGTGATGCATTGAAACAAAGACATCGTGGCATGATCAGCAAAGGCATCTGTCTCCTGGCCGACAATGCACCCGTCCATACGGCCCAAGCATCTGTTGTCGCCACCCACCGGTTAGGCTATGAACTTTTGCAGCATCCAACTTATTCACCTGATCTTGCACCAAGCAACTTCTTCCTCTTTCCCAAGATGAAGAAACCACTTTGTGGTCAGCGATTTGACGACTGAGAGGATGTCATTTTCAAACATTTGGAACAGTAGTTTTTGAGCAAAGCGGAGGACTTCTACAAAGAGGGCTTGAAACAGGTGAAGAAACGCTGGCAAAAATGTGTGACTCTGCAGGGAGACTACGTGGTGAAGAACTAACTTTGACCACTGCAAGTGACTATTGTATGTTTTTTATTTCACGGTGATAATTAAAACTTTTGGATACCCCCTCGTATGTGTACTCACATAATCTCAAAATACTTAGTAAATCAAAACTTGTAGATGTTTTTATGCTCATTGCAATACTACGGTAAGTACATTGGTGATCTATCGCAGCCAAAATTACTTCGCCATATCTTTACTATTTTAATATACTTGAACATCAGAAATGTACACCTATCTATACTAAGGTTTAAAGTTAACATTTAGGTTTGATGTTCTCTGAACACTAGATATTTTCTCAAATAAGTCTCTTTATGCAAATTGTATTATTCTTTTATAATGGTACGTAAAGTACCGTTATGACATTCTGCCATTTAGAACTAGGCCGCAGATATATTTTTAAGATGAATATTTCATTCAGTTTCTCCACTGCGAGTTTGACATATTTTATGTTGGTAGTGTGTACACATTGGTATACAAATATCATATACGAGTACATCTGTAGTACAGAGACTTTCATGTTAAAGTATGTATAATCATCAGTTTAATATACAAATTTGCCAATTTTCTATGTTCATTGATCCATATTTGCATTTGCAGGTTTTTACAATATGGTGGTGATTGGAATGCTGGGGGCTTGTCGTTTGTGGAAACCTGTAGCAGCTGTCATTCCTGATAATGTGAAGAAGAAAGAAGAAAGATCACCTCAGGGAACAACCAATAATAGAAGGCTGATATATCTATAAACAGCCTGAAATTTAGTGCAAAATTCCACAATTTTGTTATTTTTATGTTCATATCATATAATTCACATGCTCTGGTTTTGTGAAGTAAATGTCCAAATACAGTTTTTTTATATATATATATATATAACAAAACTCAGTGTAATTATTTTGTTACATATATAAAAATCAAGAAGATTAATTAACCATTCATAGTTTTCAAGGAACATTTACACTTTTATGTCAGAGCAGTATAATATCGGTACTTTATTGGCATATATAACAATTTCATATCGGTTCATTTCTGATATAAATTTATTTACAGTAGCAGTGTTTACTAAATGAATTTGTTTAAAACAAAATTTTGTGTAAAAAAGAAAAGAAATTGTGCACATTTTGACTGTCTTGGATTCAACTTTCACATTCTTAAAATATAATCAATAATGAAGTAATTCTTGAAGTTTTCTTGGGATGTCTGCTAGGTGAGTTCCGGATATGCTTCTAAGAGCTAACGTCATCCATGCCTCCACTTCAATCACTGAAGATAAGAGTGGCGTTAGCTCTCAAAAGGTTGGAAGCATTATCCAGAACTGGCCTAGCTGATATCCTGAATCTCTTTGTGCTCAATAATGGTTTAAAAAGTAGTTATTGTTGCACAAGTTATGTATTGCCAGGTCGATATTAAATTTCTTGTGCATGCAATTTTTTTGTAATCATATAAGTACCAGTCAATATTGATGATTATTATGCAATGAGTGTTTAAAGTATTTTTTATTCATTATATATTGTTTGTTTTTAATGGTAATTGTAACCCATGATACTGTATAATACACATAGAGAAAAAATTGTAAGATATGACAATGTACAAGACAGCAAACATTTTAGTTGTGATCATTGTTTATAAATCTGTATATTTATTTGAAGGATGTTAAAAAAAACTAGAGTATATTAAGAATTAAAATAAATACTTCAGTGTGAATATAAATGTTTTGTATGTTTTAAAAAAAGGTATATGATCATTTAGAGCTATCATAATGCATTGCATTGTATGGTACACATTGAAATATAAACATTTTTTTGTACATATATTTTTTTTTGTTTGTCCAAAAAAAAATGTTTTGTTTCAAAGAGAATGGTATGTTATTTGTTGTATTTTTTTGTATTGCTCCTGTATTTTTTTAAAAAAAATAAATGTATAAATGATGTATTGTGTGTATTTGATTTTAAAACTTTTCCCATTTTTAATTTAGAATTCTAATGAACAAATAAGCTAATATTTAGAAAAAATGTAAAAGGGAAAAAATCAATTATATGCAAATGGATAATTGCAGGTATTAGGCAATATATTACTGTTAATAATAAAAGTAAGTATTAAACAAAACAAGTCACTACCACATGCAAATAGTGACTTCTGTGCTGTGAAGAAATTAAATATGAGTGCACATAGGTGTGGTTCATGAGACCATAGTACGATCATATGTGTGCAAGATACAAAGTAATAATTGATGTAGTTCAGCAAAGGGCAGCACAAATAAACATAGTGCTGTCATCTATGAGCATGAGTCTGAAGTTTGTAATTTAGAGCCCCAACACTAATGGCCTGACATCTATTGGTGAAACTCTGAACTAACCAGTGTACAGACATGTACTGCCATCTATGGACAGAAGTTTGAAGCTTGTAATTCAGAGCCTTGCCACTAGATGGCCTGACATCTGTTGGTGGGGCTCTGAACTAACTCCGGGAGAGCAAAAAGCAAAATGGCTCTCGCGTAGCTCAGTCAGTTAAGGGGGATCATACTGCCTTTTGAGGACATGGCCCAAGCCCTTTGCTTGGTGCAGGTATGTAGGTCTTTGGACTTGGTGATCTTGCATCCACCTCCCGCCGGCCCCCTAGGACAGGCAATGGTGGTTGGCTTCCGCGCCGATCAGAGAACCTGGAAAGGACTTAGAAGGTAAGGGTAAAGGATGGGCTTGAAGAGGTGGGGTATTGGAAGCAACCAAAAACTCCAACTGCGCCGGGATTTGAACCTGGGACCTCTGGCATTCCAGGACGACACCTTAACTGACTGAGCTACTTGAGAGCACAGACATAAGAATTTCGGAACTTCTACTTATGTTGCCAATTACTGATGGCTAAAAAAATATATAGTATCTCACTATGTAATTGTTCTTATCAATATAAATAGGATTATGCACAAACTGCAGTTCTTAGAAACAGATGTAACTTTGTTGCTCCAACCATACACATCATGAAGCATTTTACATAAAAAAATTTATAAAATCAATAAACAAAAGTTTCAAAGTAGAGTAGTTGTACATACATACTATTTACATTAACAGTGTCAATTCCACACAGTGAGAACTACATTTTTTCTATTCTGCTTATGTGCACCCATAGGGGAAAAGTTTGTTCTTGTCCTGAAAAAATAATCATCATAGTGATAAATTATTAATGCACTAGCTGATTACCTGGTGTTGGCCAGGTATTTATTTATCCCAATCTCCTATTAGACAGGAATATAATGAATTCTAACTATAGTGTAAAATGAACTTGGAAGTGAATGGCATTGGGAGTGTCACTATTCATCTTAGCGACCCCGAAAACTATGGATTCCACACTAATATTGGTCGTTTTACATGTCACACCCTTCCCACCCCCACCCCTAGAGATGTCTTGGAGTTGAATGGCATTGGGAGTGTCACTATTCATCTTAGCGACCTCGAAAACTATGGATTCGACACTAATATTGGTCGTTTTACATGTCACACACTTCCCACCCCAACCCCTAGGGGTTCCAGGGGTATCTTGGAGTTGAACGGCATTGGGAGTGTCACTTTTTATCTTAGCGACCCTGACAACTATGGATTCCACACTAATATCGGTCATTTTCAATTATTTTTAAATGTCACCCCCTTCCCACCCCCAGCCTCAGGGGTGTCTAATCCCACAGTATTTCTTTTTAGATCAGTGGTTTCCAACTTCAAAAGGTCTGAGGGCCAAAATTATATTCAGCAGTTGATTGGTGGGCCGCATTTTTTTTTGGGGGGGGGGTTAAAAATTACAAAAATTGTAAGTACTGAACTGAAAATGTAGTACTTACGCATGACATAAATTTCTAAAATGAGGCAATAAAAACAATGGAATCACAAATCAAAATTGTATAATTAGAATTTATTTCACAAAAACTCAATACTTATGGATGAATTCAAAGAAATGAAAAACACATCATACAAATAAGAATCCTTCATAGTAAGTGTTCAATGTGAAAATAGGTTGATCTGCTTCTTTTATTAAAGTTGGAATGTCCACTTCAATTTCTGTATTTGAAAGTCTCAGAAGGTGAAGCAGTGAAGAATCTGTCAGTCGGCTTCTGTAGCGGTTCTTGATGAACTTCATTGAAGAAAAATGCTTTCACATGTGTATGTGCTGCCGAACATCGATGTCATTCTTTGCCCAAAACTATGAAGATTTGGAAAGCGTTCCTTTGAAAGGTATTTGAAAAACTCTGGTCACTTTTCCTTGCTAGTTTGAAGGAACACATTGCCTTGCAAATCACACAATTCAAGTTTGAGAGAAGCTTCTTGTTCTTCAATGTTAACACCAAGGGGATTGCTAAATAGCTGGATGCTGCTTTTAAGTTCTTCAAAATCTTTAAATCTGGAGTCAAACTCATCCATAATTTCTTTAATATTTGCACTGAATTCAGAAAAGTCCAGTGTTTCTTCATCTCCTGCTAGCCGCCGTCAGCTTGGAATATGGGGAGAAACAACACTTTCATAAGAAAGGCAGCGCTTTATTTTGAAATGGGAATAACATATATTTTACTTAAAAAGCACAATGAAGAGATTGAAAATTTTCACCATTCGTTTTCTAGGGTAGGCCCCAGGTTTGAATCATGGCCTGGGCATAGGTGGCTGAGGTGGCTCAGTCGGTAACACGTCTGACTACCATGCTAAAGGTCCCAGGTTCGATCCCCAGCCGGTTCAAATCTGGGAACTTTTCTAACGGAAGAGGCCCCGTCGCACACCCAGAATCGAATAACATGGGTACCTGGGGGAAACCCTGGGGGGTAAAGGTGGTCAAGGGCATGATGCTGATCACATCACCCTACTCACGACCGGATCAAGAAAGTGTGGGGCGTTACCCCCACACCCCCTATATGCCTTCATGGCATGGTGCTAAGCACAGGGGATCACTTTACCTTTTTTTTACCTGGGCATAGATGTTCTTTGTGAGTGTCCCTTCACATCATATCATGACTCATCCTCATCTTTGCAATTAGCCAAAAGTGACAGAAAAGTGAAGTCAAATGAAATCTATCTATCTATCTGTCATATTCCAGGGGGGAGCAAGCTCTATATTTCTGTTATCTTATCTGGCATTTGGACATTCATTTCTCTAGTACACAACAACCCTCTGTGATGTCCAAGAAGATGATCTTGCTTGCCCCTTTTGTCCTTGGTGGTCACAGTCGAGATGTGGTCCATCATTAGGATGGTGTTGTAGTCATTTCCGTGTTCCTCTTATGGCCTCCCCGATGGTGCAGTGGTTGTGTCGTCGCCTTGTAATCAAGGAGTCCCGGGTTCGATACCTGGTGGAGGTACATAGTGGTTCGGATTCCATTTTAAACTGTAGGTCCAGTCCCGATTAGCCTTACTGTGCATAAAGTGGATTTAAAACACTAAATCAACTAACCGTGTGCCTTTTATCTGTTTGTAATTGCACTAAAATGATGAGATGTGTGGTAACTGCTCAAGCAATCTGAAACAGAGACACGATTATTGAAGAAATTTCAAACAAGCACATAATAAAATAATGAGAATAAACACTAAAAATCGTCTCAAAACCACAATATTATATGTATATGTTTTTACTGCATGCAAAATGTCACATTGGGATATTTTTCCTCCCCACTGAAATCAACATTTTCACTCCCTAAGAATAGTACCTAAAATGAGATCACAGAAGAACTCCACCATATAGTGGCTTATCACACACACCGAACATCCCATCCACATCACTGCAAAGGGCAAATTTATGGTCATATTGGCTCTAAATTTACCCTCACATTCACGTTGTGTACAGGAAGGCTAATTGGGACTGGACCAACAGTTCAATGTGGAATCTGAACCACTATGTGCCTGCATTGAGTATCGAAGCCAGGACCACTATATTACAAGGTGACGACCGGAAAGGCCCTATGTATGTGTTATACAACTTATTATAGATAGAAAGAAAACTCATTGAACATTGTGCATCAACGAAACCATCAGTGCAGCAATGAATCTGACGGTTTTTAATTACAAATGAAAACAAAACTCTTTTGTGGAATGAAATCAACTTAATACATGTTGTACTACATCTCAAAGCATTTTAGGAAAATAGCATGAATGGCAGTTTCATGCATTTTCTTGACAAGGACAGTTCATTTTTGTCAAGAACTGCCACTCATGCTAATTTCCCAAAATGTTTTGTGATGTAGTACCACATGTATTAAGTTGACTTTGTTGCACAGAAGAGTCTTGTTTTTATTTGTAATTAAAAACTGTCAGGTTCAGTAGCCACACCTTGTATATTTTTTAAATGCACAAGGAAAGATGGAAAATTCAATTTGTGCTGTAATAGAGAACAGTCACAAGGAATATAATTTCACCGTGGGACTACTGAATGAATAAGTTCAAATTTTTGGATGTGTCAGCATATATGGCCATTTTGCAGCCTTCATGTATACGTGAAAATGGCCCCTTATCTAAAATTCTTACCTAAGAGTTAAAAAATGGGTGTAAAAAGCCCCTTGGAAAGAGTTAAAAATGCAAGGTTATAAAGGGACATGCGCAAGACAAACACTACACATTAAAAAGATAAGAATTCACTAAAAACTTCCTCACAGACAGTGGAAGAGATCAGCCCTTCTAAAAAAGCTAAAAAACATTTGCTAAAACAACGTGACCTCCCAACAGGGATGATAAACAGTTGGAAAGATTAAAATTCTTCCCGAGGAAAGCAAAATCTGCACATTCAAGAATATGTCAAACACTTAAAAATGACATTACAGACACGACACTTTGGAGGGTTCAGCCCTTGCAGTAAGTGGCCATGTGTAAAACGGCTGTGTCCAATATGCAGATGTCTGTCTGATTATTTTTAGATATATATTCTTTTCTGTTTTTAAATTGTTTTATTGAGATTTTTTTCGATACTCAGGACTGGATAGAGAATTTTGTGGGGGACAGAGGAAAACAGTATTAGAGCTAAAATATAAAGACAATACTGGGAACAAAACTGACATTTTCTGTATTAAATATACACTGATGAGCTATTATATTATGACCACCCCGACCTGGGAACATTTAACATGCCTGGCATGCAGACAGTAACACGTGACATGCTGGCAGCATGGTATATATATTGGGCAGGTCTATAGGCTTGCTGTAAGTAGCATCTCCAGCGTCAGAAAGGAAGAATGGCCGATCTCTCCCAGTTTGATAGAGGTCAAATTGATGGAACGGTGCCTTGGTACCAGCATCTCTGAAACAGCACTGCTTGTTGGCTGCTCTCGTGCCGCTGTTGAGAGCACATATCGATAGTGGTGCAATGATGGGCAAACAACGACATGTCGTCCAGCCGTGTCTCGACAGCGGCTCATTGATGCTAGAGGCCAGCGGAGACTGTCATGCATTGTTCGGAGTGACCACAGGGCCACAGTGTGAGAAATCGCCCACAGGTACAACAGTGGTGACCAGGACAATGTTCCACAGCACATGGTTCATCGTACACTGCTGCGCATGGGACTGCGGACATAATGTGATAGCTCATTAGGTAGGTGGTGGTAATGTAATTGCTCATCAGTGTAAAAATAGAAAATACTCACATAATAAAGAAGTGTAAAATCCAATGGGCACAATCCACATACGGAAAATTCAATTTTGAGTTAAGGAATTGCATTGAAAAGATTTGAATCTGGAAAGCAAAAATATTAATTTACTTCTCAAGCAGATGCACAGAATGTCAGTGTGACAAAAGATTTGTTATGTAATAATATTATCAAAAATAATATAATAAGCAATAACTATTATTATTTTATTACATTGCTGGGAAAACTCTTTCACTAGAAACACTAGATGAATGAATATTTGGCAAAACTAAACTTATTTTTTAAGATTCACATAAATTAAAACACTGAAATACAGTCACTCTCATATTTTCTTGTAACTTTTACCCATCACAAGCACAGACAAATCTTTAAAAGTTAGGGGAAAATTTTAGTCAAAGTTATATATCAAAACTTTACAATTTGGAAAAACAGTATATATTTATATTTTTATATAGGAAAATACTGAGTTCTGACCTGCTTTCTGTATTTTACACTCAATTTTATTTTGTTATTCCATTAGAATAACATGGATGTATTTATGGATCCACGGATACTAAATTTAAGTATTAATAATAACATTATGATTGTCTCAATATTTCACCTTACACATAAATGTGCACTAATTATATTTACAATTACATCATTATTTCTCATTATCCATATTTAGATTTTTATTTTCAAATTGTTCAAATTATACCTGTGCATTTTTATTATACAGTATTATATTGAAAAATTACAGCTATGAGTTATTGCAATTTTCCTGTTTATTTTTAACATAATGAATGCCCACACAGTTATTCTGAAGATGAATAAAATAATATTATTCTACATGAAGAATAGGACCATTCATTATGTCTGTGGAGCACCTCAAAACTATAAGCTATATTTTCAAAATTATTTCAAATATCACAGTGATTGATCAAATGTTGATGTAAGTTCAATTAATGGAAAATGTCTGTTAAACTGATGGGTGGGTTTTGGACCCAAAAAACCCTATCTTTATTTAAAGCAATATAACTGAAATGTATTTATCTTCTTTACTATCATAAACATAAGACTGGCTAATTTAGGAGATCCTACGTTTGTTACCCTGTTGGAAAAGTTTTATTATTTTTATTATAAAGTAGTTTTGTGTCATTATACTTTACATTGCAACCACTTGATTAAGTGATGCAAGAAAAATCTTAACCAAAGCCCTTCCATTTCAATGCGTAAAAATTTCAGGATTGTGAAGTCACAGGTCATGTCTGTATCACAAACAATACTTTCTTTATGCAAGATGTTGGAGATCAGTTTATTGTTCATTGATAAGTTGCATGTTCCCAACACGAGGATTAAGAGGAGGATAAACTCATAAAATAGGACTCAAATTTTGTCTTCAGCCTGAGCATGAGTTTGTGCATAAACTACATTTCCTACAGCAAAAGAAATATTACTGTACATTTATACCCCTTAGGGGCACAAGGGAGGGTTTCCGCGAGGCTCTTCTCTCCATGGTAGCTGTGAGCACTGTTGCCAACTTAGCTCTTTTGGAGCCAGATCTGGCTATTGTGCACCAGTTTCGCTGTAAACTGAGGTGTCCGCTCCCTGCCCTACTATGTTGCCATCACTGGCTCTCGTCCACATAGACCAACTCTTGCCATAAATATACATTTTGCACGTTATATTATGTTGGCTGCATCGGTCCACAGCTTCTTTCCTCCCCAGCTACTTTTTTATAGCACCATGGCTGAGGTAGAGATGTCATAATATTGTTATCTGGGAATACTTTATTTTCGATTTCATAGGACCATCAGTGGATTATTGAGATGGGTAATGTCACCAGATCTAGACAGTGAAAACTAAGAATAAATTGCCATCATTTCAGATTTAATGGTAATAGCAGCAACCCCCCCCCCCCCAACAACTAACATTACCCTAGGAGGTACTTTATGGAGCCTTAAAAAATCTAGCTCTTTGTAAGTCAATTTTAACTCCAAAGTGTAATTTATGTTTCTTTATGCACATCAGGTTTGGCAACACTGCTGCAGAGAACAGTTATGTGCCAGAGAAAGACATTCTTTTATTTGTTCTCTTGGGAATATCAAACTTCCGGTTGCAACAAAAAACATATGTACGGAACAGAGGCGTGGCGTGCATATAACCAATGTTACTGCAGGTAACAGCAAAATGTAAAGAAATTAAAATTTAACAACATTGTTAAATACATTAACCGACAGCATTACAGTCGAGTGTATATTGCAGAGGACATTTTTTCTGCAGCCAACAAAGATGAAGAGGCAGGCCATTCTGTTACCCTCAAGAGGTAACAAGAGGAAAGGGTGCCAATGCAAGGGAACAGTGGTGAGACTTAGAGGCAAGTGTGCTAGGGGGTTATTCATATGCCTGTTTAGGGGCCAAGTTGCCGGTCTGGCCTATCGAATCAGCAAGTGTTGTCACAATGGATTTCCAGAAAAGAGCTAAATCCCACCAAAAACGGGCATCCTATTTCTCTGAAGCTAGAAGAGCTAGACTGCAAAGCCAAAGCTGTATCTAACTACAACTGAGACCATTGACGTAATAGACGAAAAAATAAGTACTTGTTGCGATTCGTGATTTGGACAAACCTTGCTCCAAAAAACTAAGTTACCAACAGCAGTATGTACATCTGGACTTCATTCCACTGCTGGAGGAGGGAAATTCTGTTGTCTGCTCACCGCACAAATATCAAACTGGCCCGAGAAATGTGTGGTTCTTCTTTCCCTTTCCACCTCTTTGCACTGGATTTTCATGGTAACTCTCTCATGAGTGGTAGTTCTTTCTAGGAGTGATTGTGGCTAAATCATTGAGTGGATTGCAAAAAAAAACAAAAACGAAATGAACAAAAAATCTAGATCAAAGGCGTGTTGCTTTTTTTGGGGGGGGAGGGAGGGTACGGTAGAGATGATAACATCTGATGACCGGTAACACTTTTTAAAAAGTCACGCCATGCCACTGGTATGGAAAGAGAGCAGACTCAAGATTTTGTCACTGGTGGGAAAAGTTGAAATGTTCATTTGATTAGATGCAACTTTAAATTGCCTCTCCATGAGGAATATATGGAATCATGTAAATACCTATTCGTCATATTTTCAACAGATCGTATCTGTCTCAACTTAAAAAACTGCTTCCACTTCCAACACGGGGGAAATTCATGCTCTCTTTTGCCTGTCATATTTTTTTCAGTAGCAGTTAATATTTTGACGTTATTGAAATACAGAGAAGTACAGACAGCTTGATAGTTGGAATGAGGAAATCAGAAGAGCAGGAATGAAATTCAGTGCAGAAAAGAGCGAGGTGCTAATAACAACAAGAAACAGAACCAGAAATGAACCAAAAATAAAGATCGTCATGGAAGAGTTCAGCGTAGTGGAGACCTTCAAATATCTAGGAAGCATGATTGAGAGAAGTGGAAGAATAGATGAGAAGGTAAACAGAAGAGGACAAATGGGAGGTGGACTATATCAAAACATTTGAAGATTAATATGGAACAGCGCTGTACCTATGCAATACAAGAAGGTAATATATAACACATATTATGTGCCAATAATTACATGCAAAGTAGAGACTTGGACAATGACAGAGAGAGACAAAAGAAAGATGCATGCAGTGGAGATGAAATGTTAAGGTATGTATTGGGGAAGATTAGAAGGGATAGAATAAGGAATGAGGAGATCCGACAGACAGTGGGTGTGGTGAATCTACAGGACAGGATAGGATAGATCAGGCACAGATGAGATGGATCGGACACATGAAGAGGATGGATACAGAAAGACTACCAGTAAGAGCTTACAATGCACAAGGAGTGGGAATAAGGTCAAGGGGGAGATCAAGATGTCGATGGAAAGAGCAGATAGCGGAGAGTGTTAGGAGAAGAGGACAAGATTGGAATACTGTGGAAAGAGAAGAGTAGTGGAAGACCAGGAAAAATGGAGAGGCTCGACTTCTATGCCAACCCAGCCAGGGGCAGGAAACGGCAAAGGATGATGATGATGAAATACATGTCCACATGGTACGAAACTGTCCCTCATAGCCTTAATTCATTAGCCCATTTCCTCTGTGTGTATGCACGCATTCATGCGTGCTGACACGCATCAAGAAATGTCTTCAGTTTCTTAAACATATGTTTGATTTGAAACTCATCCAAACCTTACCTATTCTTTCGTCTTTGCATCTACAGAAGTGTCAGTTAGGTTATGTAGGAGTGCTCCAGTATGTTTGGCCTATAACAGAGCAAAGCTTCGACCCCGTACACGGCATTTAACCGTCAAACAATCTCTGTTTGTTGCGTACCTTCAGCACACAGTAACTGAATCACACACTGTTCAGTATACCTAGAGGAATCCATCCTTGCACTAATTCGCGTTTGAGGGTCGAACATCTACCTTCAAATAAAATAGATGACTAACAATGTGCATGTAACATGCGGAATAGACAAGTGTTTCAATAAACACAATCGTTTTTTCCTTATTTCTACATACACCGAAACCACAGGCCCGGACAAGAGTGTACGAATGGTGTGAGTAGTTTCGCGAAGGACGGGAGCTGGTGACAAATGAAGCGCATGGACATATTCGCCCGACTGCAGTCACACCAGTGAATATCGCACGTGTTGAGCAAATGATTCTTGAGAACCGGCGAGTAACAGTGCGGGATATTGCTGCCGAGGTGAATATCAGTGTCGGGAGTGTTGGGACAATCATTCACGACCACTTACGCTTCCGCAAAATCTGTGCAAGATGGGTTCCCGCCAGCTGACATTCGATCAGAAGTGGACACGCGGGACGGTCTGTGAACAGCTTCTGAATCGGTTTCGAGCAGGTGATGAATTGTTGCAGTCCATCATCACGTGTGATGAAACATGGTTGCATAATTCAACCCGAGAGACCAAAAGACGCATCATGGATTGGCGGCATAAAGGTTCCCTGCCCCCCAAGAAAAGCAAAACACAGCCGTACGCTGGAAAGATCATGGCAAGTGTCTTCTGGGACATGAAGGGCGTTATCCATGTGGATTTTCTAGAAATGTCATTCTTCTCCATGACAATACCCGCCCTCACACGGCAAATGTGACAACAACAACTCCGACATGCGCTGGGAAGTTCTGCCCCATCCCCCTACAGTCCGGATTTAGCCCCCAGTGATTATCATTTGTTTGCACCCCTTAAAGACCATCTGGGAGGGAAGAAATTCACAACAGACGAAGCACTGCGGAGCGATGTCCTCCAGTGGCTACGACAACAACCAAGTTCTTTCTATGCCAGAACGATGGCAACGGTGCCTCGGCGTGCACGGAGAATACTTTAAAAAACTGACATAGTTTGGTGTTTCTTCTGCTACCTATTTCCTCTGCAGAAATAAAAGTCCCGGTCAACCTTGAACGACCCTTGTACATATACTGGTATAGACTATTTTCATTACTTTTTCTCTTACATTCTGTGTGTTTTTAAGTGATGAATTTTTATGTATACTGGTGCCGAAGTTGTCAACAGCTTGTTTTCAGTTCTCTTAATTCTTGAAGCTCTTATTGCATCAAATAAAGTGCACGAACATGGCGAGGACAATTTGCAAGGTAATTCTCATATATCCCGCTGTTCTATTTGAGAGCAATTAACATCTCATTTCTCCAACACTACAGACATTTCAGTTCTTTTATGAACTTTATGAAATAAGAATCTTGTGTACTGGGACTAGTGTTTTATTTTTATTTTTTCCAACCACTTTGATGTTAATTGTTCACACTAGATTTGGGTTTTGGTGTAGAGCTGACTATTGAAGGTGCGAGGGGCTGCATTTCTATTCTAAAATAACAGTAATACCACCATATTCCTATTAATAAAATTTTAACTAACATAACCAAGGTATCATCTTGTTGATGCAGAGAGCAAAAGTATACAGACATAAAAATAGTACCTAAAAATCAAAGGAACCATTTGCCATTTTAGAGATATCGATGTCACATATTGACGATCACATTTATTCCACTGAAAACTTGATTGCTATTTGGGAACAAATTTCATGTCTAGTGATGTGCAATTCGTATTAATCCATAAGATTATATTTTATTTAAACTCTCTCTGGATGCTTCATGTTGACCAGGGCATACCCCAAAATGGCACTATACCTCTTTGGGATCTCGGTCATTTCATCTTTTGTGAGAGTGGCCCTGATTAGAACATTTTTATTTGTGATGGAAGAGGTTAACTATACTCTGTCCCTGGAATCTCTGGAGCGAGCAATTGAAAACAAGTATCTGTGCAAGTAGCAACTCAAGAGGGGAAGCGAGTGCATCCACCAGTCGCTTGGTGTACACTCACACTGCTTTGCTCTGCCAACTAGCTATCTCTGTCTTCAGTTATGTGCAGCATTGCTCTGCAGATTCCTGAGATAAGAGTATAGTGAAAATTATCCTTTCAAGACTTTCAGAAATGCTACAGGACAACTGCACCATCTGGAGGGGGACCAGGAAGGGCTCCCACAAGTGGATAGCTAGCAATAGTGAGGAAGGAGAAAATGGTGGCTCAGGACTGGTGCTGTAACATGCTAATTGCTCAAGGGGAGATATCAGATTCTCCACATTGTTCAGGATCTGAAAGCTACATATTTTAATGACAGTCTTAGAATGAGGAAGGTAGTCAAAACATAGAGGTCCTCAGGGTGCAAAACCCTGCAGTATAGGGGGATTTAACCCCCATTAAAAATTACCAGGGGGGGTAGTTTCACAACATTAATTTCAACTTCAAATATACTTTACTAAGGGCAACATATACAGAAAATTCACATATTTTGTAATTTATTGATATTTAAGGGTATGCAAGACAGTCTTCACCTGGCTTTTACCTCCGAGTCAGTGTTGTCAACTTAGCTCTCTTGGAGCCAGATCGTCCACTCGTTTGCCTGTGAACTGGGGCACCCACCCCGTGTCTCACTATGATACCATCACTGGTTTCCGCGCACAGAGACCAACTTTTGCCATGATTATACATTTTGCACGTGACATGATATTGTTATATTGGCTTTTTTTTTTTTTTTTTTTTTTTTTTTTTTTTTTTTTTTTTTTTTTTTTTTTTCAGAGTGCCGTCTTGACATGAAATTGGCATAATATTGTTATCAGGGAATCCTTTCTTTTCGATTTTGAACTACCATCATGAGATGGGTGATGTCCCCAGATCTAGATGGTGAAAAGTAAGAATAAATTACAATCAATTTAGAGTTTTCAGTCATAGCAGCACCCCACCCCTCTGACAACCAACATTACTCTAGGAAGCACTTCGTAAATCTAGCTCCTTGAAAGTCAGTTTTTAACTTTATTTAAGGTGAAATTTAGCTCTTTTATGTGCACAGGTTTGGCAACATTGCCAGGAGGCAAGGAGAAATGCATTGGGCATATGGGAGTATTTTTTGATTTATCATCTTGGGAATATCAAACTTTCGATGGAATAGAAAATGATATTAACGGGAAGAGGGCAGTTTGAAGAAGTGATTGCCCAGCAGAAAAGTCGAAACTCCAATTTGATTAGCTGTAACTTGATTCCCCATAAGGAATACATGGGATTCCGAAAATTCTTATTAGTCATATTTTTTACAGGTTGAATCTAGCTTAATAATCAACTTTGAAAAATGCTTTGACCTGGCACATTTGTAGAAATTCATACTCTCTTGTACGCCCACGTTTTTCTTCAGTAGCATTGCCCATTCTGACGCATTCAAATAAATGCACACATGGTGCGTAATTGTATCTCCTCGCCTTAACCAGTTGGGCAATGAATTGGTTTACTGCTTTCCAAATATCTAATATATATATATATATATATATATAAAAGTGGAATATTAATTCCTTTATGTACTGTATATTTTTTAATATTTAATAATTTACTTTATATGGAATAACACAATAAATGTATATCATATAGTAATGCATACACATATACATGAATTTCTGAGTGTTAATTAAGAATTTCCTCCCCTCCACTAGTATTTGATGATTTCACACCCCGAGTGTCACATTTCGTGATAATGTGTGTTGCTCCAGATGCATGTGGCAAATAAACGTTGATATTAAGTATGAGACTCAGGAACATACTGAAGCTCAGCTCATGTTCACTTTCATAAGAGTTTTGTTTTAAAATGCACAATACCTGTGATTATTGTTTACATGATTCAAATATTGTGATGGAAAGAGTGTGGTTACCTGCAGTGGGAAATTCTCTTTAAAACTTTTTCAGTAGTCTGTGGGATCATTCAGAGCTTTCCAAAATAATTATTGGAGTTTGATGAAGTTATTACTGACACTGTTATATTAAAAAACCTAAAGTTACCACTGTAATCTATTACAGGGTTACAGGTCAGGAGGTAAAGGGTAGGAGATTGCAGCATCGTTTGTGTCCAATCCATCGCAGAAACTAAGGGTCAACTACTGCTTTTCCCCTTACACAGACTCCTCATCCAATGGAAATAAGAATCACATCACCCTATAGAGTTGTCTGAAGGAGACTCCTAACATTGCATGAAAGCGCCTTTCCACTACCACTGTCATTTTGTGAAAACTGATTCCTGGTGGGGGCGTTGACGCAAGTACTACAAATGAAAGCCACTCAAAATCTTGGTGTTTCTCAATGGATTGCTGTGACAACATGTTCTTTTTTTAAAAAAAATCACATAGTATCAGTTCTAACTTCATAAAAACGCAACTATCATTTTTGAAAGCCCTGTATTACAAATGTTAGACATTTTTAGTTTCTAGGCTTGAACCCGTGTCTTGAAATTCTTTTGCAAATGTTTCATCATTAATTTCACCTATTCACCATTCATACTCATCAAAATTAACCTACACAGCCCCCCCCCAAAAAAAAAAATTACAAGCAACTTTTTTAGTGATCATACTTTTGGCCATAAATGTTGATATTTAGTATGAGACTCAGGAATATACTGAAGCTCAGCTCAGGTTCACTTCCATAAGTGTTTTGTTTTATTAATTATTTTACTGTAGTACTTACTTTCAAATTTTGCTCCAAACAGCCCCAGCATTGAGGCAAACAATGAACATTTTTTGCAGTTTTATGTGACACACAACAAAACATTTGTTTGAACATAATATTCTTTAAACAGCTTACCAATAGGGCTAAATTACCTTTTGCACTGCAAGGAGATAAAAACAAAGCATGGAAAATAAAGTCTCCCAAGGTAGAATGAAGTCATGACTTTCCAAACTGGAAACAATTGTCTCTACTGCTCACCCTGCCTGAAGGTAGTAATTTTTCTCTATGGTATTATACAAGGTTCCAACATTATTTGTTAATTTCATTTGTACTGGAAGGGGTTCAAAATATTCATATCACTTGTGCAGTTTGGAAGGTGGATCGAATAATATAGGATTAATTCTAAACTTAATCTCATGTTGTTTATTTGTACTTTACAACTTGTCGTGAATTTTCATTCTTTGACACCCAAGAATAAAACTGAGTCAGATTCACTGAATGTGTCGAGGACTAAAATTAACACCTCTCAGAGTTGTAAGTGTTGCAGGTTGGATGGTTTTCAAGCACATGCTATTCAAATGTACTGCTGTGCTGTGCAAAAAATCAAAGACAATTTACCATAGACAATTGCAGTTTTTGATTTCTTCTCCAAGTATTGCATTCTTGTGGGAAGGAAAATTGTGATATTCCATTCCCAAAAAACATAATTGAAAAGCCCCTGTGGCATTTACAATAAACTGATGTGAATTTTTAAAATAAAATCTTAAAAATCAGCACACTTAGGGTTCTATAACCATTCTAAGTTTTCTTGGTAACAGTTCAGAGCAATACTAAAATAGGAGCCATTAAGTATCTTAGTCTAGGAGTGAGCTAGGTAAATATTGTTTTGTAGGTACCGCATAAATACCCACATGGGTGATTTCAGGGGGAATTTTTCTGGCACACTTGTTCATTAAGTACCAACTGTGTTTTGCTCTTTGTTTACAACTCGTAACATTGCCAAAAAGGTGGTGGAATACATGTGAAATATCCCATGTTTACGAGTGAGGTATACATTTTGTTTTCCACTAGTACTGCAACATCCAGTAATGATGCCTAGTGCAGAGATTTTTTAAATCCACTTTATGCACAGTAAGGCTAATCGGGAGTTTAAAGTGGAATCCAAAGCAATATGTGCCTCCCCCGGGTTCCCTTCATTACAAGGTGAAGGAAGACACTACCACTGCACCATCGGGGAGGCCATCCACAGATGGAATAAACAGAAGAAGGTTCAGATGTTTCAGCTGAACATTATATAGCACAATAAGACTCCCAATGGAGTACACTGACCCGAACACAAGAAGGTAGGCCATACATTACTGCACGGGACCCCTTTTGCTCACTCGAGCTCGTTTGAGTCTCCCACGGTCAGGCATGCTATGCCTGAGCGTTTACAATGGAATATCATTTTCATGTGACAATAATTGTATGTAAAATATCAGCCCATGGTCATATATTTCATCACTGTATTAGTGAGATATACTGAACTACATTTAAACATGGATTTAATGACTACACCGATGAGCTATTACATTACGACCACCCATCACATTATGTCCGCAGTCCCATGCGCAGCAGTGTACGATGAACCATGTGCTGTGGAACATTGTCCTGGTCACCACTGTTGTACCTGTGGGCTATTTCTCGCACTGTGGCCACTCCAAACAATGCATGACAGCCTCCGCTGGCCTCTAGCATCAATGAGCCACTGTCAAGACACAGCTGGACAAAATGTCGTTGTTTACCCATCATTGCACCACTTTCGATATGTGCTCACAACAGCGGCACGAGAGCAGCCAACAAGCAGTGCTGTTTCAGAGATGCTGGTACCAAGGTATCGTTCCATCACAATTTGACCTCTATCAAACAGAGATCGGCCGTTCTTCCTTTCTGACGCCGGAGACGCTACTTACAGCAAGCCTATAGACCTGCCCAATATATATACACCATGCTGCCAGCATGTCCCATGTTACTCTCCGCACATCAGATATGCTAAATGTTCCCAGGTTGAGGTGGTCATAATTTAATGGCTCATCAGTGCATGTTCACTAAATTTCAATTTCACTGCATGTTTCCATAATTTTCCATTTTTTTTGCCCACTACCAAATATAAATTATGCTTATACATGTGCTACTGGGCAACGAGTGAAAACTGCTCATTTTGCCTGTTTTGCTCAAGCGAAGCTCTAATTTCCATACGCTATCTAGCGTCATCTGTGGGCACTATTTGACGGTCTAGAGAAATTCTCTCACTGCAGTGCTCTAGTACGCAGTCAATACCAAGGGTAAGGTTGCCTGTATTTAGAGGCCCTTGTTACCGGGAAACAGGAGTGGAAAAACAGCTGAAATCCATCCCCTGTTCATGAGGGCTTCATTAAGTATCATATCTTCTGCTGCATGACGTCGCTGAAGAAAGTGGAGCAGCAGGCTGTGAACTTCTACATAAAAGAGTAGTAGTTTACGCACAATGGATACAACTACAACAACCCTTTGGAATTAATAAGTATGCATCACGATCACACATTTCTTATCCATTGCTTTTCTTGTTTCTCAAATTAACCCTGGCGATGGCAACTGAAGAAATGCATGGTAGAGTCAACACATGCGGTGGTGTATGTATTTTCATTCACTCATAGTACACCATAGTCATCCAGCAGAGATCCGTTTTACTGTGCATATATTTTGTTAGTAACAGTTATAATGGAAAACCTCTATTATGAGCTAATGTATTAGAAATAACTGGCCTAGAATAAAATCCGTTCTGAAATTGAAATTTCGTTGTCTGTATTTAAATTGTCATATTGCTTGTTCGAGTAGGTGTTTTTAAGTCCACTTTATGCACAGTAAGGCTAATTGGGACTGGACCTACAGTTTAAAGTAGGTGCCTTCACTAGGTATCGAAACTGGGAACCCTTGATTACAAGGTGACTACACTATCACTATGCCAGTCATATTGTTGATATTCATTGAGTCTAAAGTCATAATAAGGTTAGATTGTAAATTGCCAAACAATCTAAATTAGTTTTATGTTCAAATAACAATAATAATAATCGACCAGTAAAACTTCCATGCCAATGATGGGACTAGGCTAGAGTTTAAAGTTCAGAGAACAACTGACCATGGATATCAACAAACACGTCTATGGCAGATTTTAACAATACATTTGGCACTTTTTGCAAACTGTTTATTTGCATACCTATGTTCACTTTTTTTTTCTTCTCCTAGCGTGTACTTCTTCACCATACACTTCTCAATTGCTCTGCATTTGTGGATGTTATTACAGAATATTTACAAAAATATATTTAGAGGGACTTTACTGTCGCATGTGCTGGTGCCAGCCCTTGTTTTTTTGTATAAGTTTTGTGGGAAACATCATAGTGGTGTCAGGTGACTGGAATATTCATTTGGAATGGATGAATAGAAATCTTGGGGAAAAGTGGACTTTTACTGCATGATTCATAGATCTGAAGAAAATAGGGATATGGAATTGAGAATGAACAAATAGGCAAGGACAAGGACTGAAGAAATCATAATTCATCATCGACAGCAGGAGGAAGAATATAAGAGGAATTTGTAGACTAGACAACTTTGGAAGAGGCTTGTCAGCAATAGAGCGAATGTGGAGTGTAACAAATTATATGAACATAAAACTTTGAGCATGGAGTATACATATATAAGTGAATTTCGAATAAGTGAATAAGCAAAGTAAAATAAACCAAATTAATCAATCAATGATTTGATTTTTGTTACTTAGCATCGCTTTTATCTCACATTTGGTTAAATGCGATGATACGATAAAATGAATGGTGGGACAAACACAAAGAACACCCATGTCCAGGTCAGGCTTTAAAACCGCAACTCCTGGTGTCATAGCATGCTGTGATAACCACTCCCCACGGTTGGTTGATTTGATGTTTTAAGTCCACTTGTACCCAGGAACTGTCCTTATCCATCCAATCCCTAACAAAAATCCTTTTGACCCCAGGTGACTGCTACGAAAAAATTGAATCTTTCTGGCATGCAGCCCCATTCTATCACAAATGACCTACCTTAGCAACGAACACCTACACCAACTGTCCAACCTCTGCCACCAGGCTTTTCAGGCTGGCTGCACACTCTCCCTTACACTCCCAAATCTACATGCCCTCTACTGCCGGACCCTCCCTTGCCATTAACTCCTCCTCCAGCACCACTAAAAAAAAAACCCTAAACACCAAACCTGCACCCACAATTCTTGCACCTTGGAAAAAAAAACGAGTCCACTGACAAACCCACACCCACCAGACCCATGGTCACCAAGGACCCTAACCTACCCCAACACAAACAAAGTGTACTAAATTTGTCCAACCACAATCTCACTTCTGCCGAAATTGATATTCTATCCAAAGGCCTCACCTTCTCCCCCCCCCAAACCAATTCAGTCTCCTCTTTGATATCCACACCTTTGCCAGACACCTCAGATGGTAACACTTCCGGGCAAACAACCCCGCCCCCCCCCCAAATGACTAATGAAACCCACCCAAGCCTCCTCCAATTTTGCCCACCATCCTCAAGACGCTCCCCCTGGAAAGATACATCACTGCCATAATCTCAATCATCACTGGCAGCTCATTTCTTTACAACCTTCACAACAAATGCAACTTGAAGCCCTTCAAGATCTCCGCCAGAATCACCACATCAAAATCCTCCCAGCTGACAAGGGGTCCACCACGGTGGTCTTGAACTCTCAAGATTAACTGTTGGAAGCCACTCGCCAGCTGGCAAGACTCCTCCACCTACAAAACCACCACGATTGACCTTTCAGGCACACACCTCAACAGAATCCAGCACTTTATCCAATCTCCGAAACATCCTGGTCCACCACAATCCACCCTCACCCGCCACACAAATGCAACCGGCCAAGGAGCAAAACCTGTCCCTTATTTGTCACTTTCCGCACCCTCCAGATCCATACCGCCACCAGCAAATTCACCCTCTATCCCAAAGGAACCTGCTACAGCTCTAACCCAATTTATATCCTCACCTGCAACATCTGTGGGAGCTTCTACCTGGGGGAAACATCCACAGCCCTGAACCTCCGCATCAACCACCACCGCTTCTCCACCCAAAAACCTGGACTTCGCTGTTGCCATTCACAAAAATCTCCACAATATTCCTTTCAATGACTGCTTCTAGGTAGCAATCGTCCACTCCTTGCCCCAATCCACAAACACCTCAATTCGTAGAAGATGGCAGAGGGCCTATATATCGGTCATGAGTGCAACCACACCCCTAGGTCTGAACTGAACAAGGCCACCCAGTAACGCCCTCCTCCCCAATTCTACTCCCCCCCCCACGTCTCAGTTTTCGACAGGCCTGGCGAAAGACCTACTTTTTTTTTTGTGGCACTGTCAATACTTTTTTCTGGACCTGGGAACACTGCAGGTCACGCTAACGCTTCGTTCTTGTCACAAAGTTCTACAACGTTTCTCTACTCCTGAAGATGTGACATACCGTCACGAAAATTTGAAGTTTTTCTGTGTCTGGTGAGTGTTTCCTCTCTCGGCGTAGGAGACCGTAAACACTACAATTGAAGAAAAGTAAGATATTTCGAGGTCATGACCTCATTTTCAAAGTAGGTAGAAAGAATGGAGTACAAAAGCGTAGAGGCACAGAAAACACCTCATCTCACCACAACCTAACCCCAGCCCAGCTCCAAGCCCTCCGTGACAACCCAGATATCAAGATTCTCCCTGCCGACAAAGGGTCCACCACAGTGGTCATGGACTCTTCTGACTGTGGCGGAAGTCTTCTGCCAACTCTCCGACCCTACCACCTAGAAGCCCACCATGGTTGATTTATCCACTTCACATCTGAAAAAATCCGTGAATTTGTCCTCTCCCGAGGTCCCCCTGAAGGCCTATCCAACTCCACCCTCATACCAGACAATCACCACACCCCCCACTTTCTACCTCCTCCCCCAAAATCCACAAACCAAACAACCCTGGGAGACCCATTGTGTCGTTACAATTCACCCTCAGAATGCATATCAGCCTTTGTTGATTCCCATCTCCAACCCCTTGTCCAGAGCCTGCCCTCCTACCTACGTGACACTAACCACGTCTGCCAGCCCACACCATCCTCACCACTGTTGTCACCTCCCTATACACCAACATTCCCCATGTCCATGGCCTCCGTGCCACGGAATAATTCCTCAACAGCCGACCTAAACCACACAGCCCCAGCACCCACTTCCTGATTCAACTAGCAAACCTGCAACAACTTCTGCAAGTACGTGGCACAGCCATAGGAACCAAAATGGCCCCCTCCTATGCAAAACTATTCATGGGCAGGCTAGAACAAGAGTTCCCAGACTCCCAACTGAAACCACTCCTCTGGCTCAGATTCATTGACGACATCATTCCCCTCTGGACACATGACGAACCCTCCCTCACCACCTTCCTAAACCAAATGAACAACTTCACCACCCTCAAATTCACCTGGTTCCACTCCAATAACCAAGTGACCTTCCTAGATGTGGATATCCCCATCGTGAGAGACCACTTGGAAACATCCATACATATCAAACCAACCAACAACCTCCAGTATCTTCACTACTCCAGCTCTTACCCCAACCACACCAAAAAAGCCATACCATTCTCCTTAGCCCTTACAGGCGAACACCTCAACTCATACAGCCAAAACTACAACCTACACCAAGCCCTAATCAACCGGGGCTACCCCTCCACTCTCATCAACAAAGCCCTAATCAACCAAGCCAAGCCCTCCACTCTCATCAACAAACAAATAACCAGAGCCACGTCTCACACCCGTGCAATGCAACCCAATACCACCCTCATCTCCTGAAAATTAACCATACCATCCACTGTCCTTCCCATCCTCAACAGTGATCCAGACCCCAGAGACATTTTTCGGAATGAACCTAGGTTCGTTTTCTGATGCCCCCCCCCCACGTCGAACATCTTGGTCCATAATACACCCACTGCTCCCATCCTACCACTCCCAGATGCATGAACTCCCCTACCCTCCAGATCCCGACTACATCTGGTGAATTCCCCTTCACCCAAAGGGCACCTGCCACTCCTTCAACCTAATATACACCCTCATCTGTCAAATCTGTGGTTACACTTCTACCTGGGTGAAACCTCTAACCCCCCTGAACCTCTGCATCAATAACCACAGAGCTTCCACCCAAAACTCAAGACTTCACCGTCGCCACCCACACCAACAGCTTCAACAACTACAGGGTCATCCGTTTGAGATGTCAGAAAAATAAACCGTTATCTACAAGAGGGTAATGTAGATATCTGTGAGCAGTTTCTTGTAATAGAAGCAGAAAGGATGTAAATTTCGAGTGAGTGGAGGTTTACAGTCTTCAGCTGCATGGCGGCAGTAGCATGCATGTAATAGTCGAAAAATTTGCATACCATACGACATACTGTGTGCGCTGTTGTGACGTGACCACCACCTTTGTTACCATGCACATTAGCGCCGCCATGTGGCTGAAGTCTGTAAACCTCCTTTCACTCGAAATTTACAACCTTTCTGCTTATATTACACAAGCTGCTCGGAGATACGTACATTAACCTCTTGTATATAACTGTTTACTTTTCTGACATCTCGAACGGATGACCCTGTATTTCCATGTAGCTATAATACACCCACCTATTACCTCAGCACACTGACACCTCCACCCGCAGATGATGAGAAAGGGCCTACATTTCAGAAATGCACGCCACCATACCCCCCAAACTTAACCTAGCCACCTAATAAGTATTCTCCCATCCACCCCTAACCACAACCCAATCACCCACCATCCATCCCGCAGTAAACACTGGTGAAAGGATCTTTTCGCAAAACCAGTGTTCTATCACTTGTTTCTGGCACCACTGTGTTCCGTGAACCGCTTTCTTCTCCGTTGAAAATGTGGCAGAGGCTACGAAATATGAAACTTTTTCCTTTAACGTGGTAAGTGTCTACTGTCTCCTTCATTTGTTCATATTTATTTTTGTGTGGTGGGTGGGTGGGTGTGAGAGAGAGAGAGAGAGAGAGAGAGAGAGAGAGAGAGAGAGAGAGAGAGAGAGAGAGAGAGAGAGAGAGAGAGAGAGAGAGAGAGAGAGAGAGAGAGAGATAATGGATAAAAGCAAGGAGGGCCAAAAGGGCTAAGTAAAAATCAAAGAAGGTAAAAGGAAACACTCACCGGACAGTAGAAAAATTCAAAATTTACGCTAATTTCATAGCATCATCGGTGTGAGAAGAAATAGACGGAACCAGAAGTTGGGGCCCTGCAGAGTTTCCAGGTCCCCATCAAAGAAGTGGTGCGTAGAACAAAAAAAAAACAACAAAAAAACACTGTTTCGTCACCAAGCTCGTCGTAAACTGTGAGTGTGTAGGATGAGTTGGGAGGGTGGGTGAGGGATAGGCATTACTGGGTGG
This sequence comes from Lepisma saccharinum, assembly GCF_977018435.1. Classification (NCBI taxonomy): domain Eukaryota; kingdom Metazoa; phylum Arthropoda; class Insecta; order Zygentoma; family Lepismatidae; genus Lepisma; species Lepisma saccharinum. The sequence goes on from NC_139229.1 coordinate 180,295,012, forward strand.
CCTTATGCAGGCCAGGTGGAGTGGTTGCACTCATGACCGATATATAGGCCCTCTCCCATCTTTTGCGAACAGAGGTGTTGGCTGGTTGGGGTATGAGATGGATGATTGCTACCCAGAAGCAGTCGTTGAAACTGATGTTGTGGTGGTTGGTGTGGACGGCGACAGTGAAGTCCAGGTTGTGGGTGGAGGAGCAGTGGTTATTGATGCGGAGGTTGATGTTTCCCCCAGGTAAAAATCACCACAGATGTTGCAGGTGAGGATGTAGATAAGGTTTGAGGCTTGGCAGGTCCCTTTGGGATGGAGGGTAAATTTGCCAGTGGCCATGTGCACCTGGAGGGTGTGAGAGGTAATGAGGGGGCAGGTCTTGCACCTGGGGCGGTTGCAACATCAACGGCCCTCAACCTCCGCATCAATAACCACTGCTCCTCCACCCACAACCTGGACTTCACTGTCGCCGTCCACACCAACCACCACAACATCAGTTTCAACGACTGCTTCTGGGTAGCTATCATCCATCTCATACCTCAACCAGCCAACACCTCTGTTCGCAAAAGATGGGAGAGGGCCTATATATCGGTCATGAGTGCAACCACTCCACCTGGCCTGAACAAGGCCACCCAGTAATGCCTATCCCTCACCCACCGTCCCTCCCTAGCCATCCCCTCCCTCCCAACTCATCCTACACACTCACAGTTTACGAAGAGCCTGGTGACGATACTGTTTTTTTTTTTTTTTTTTTTTTTTTTGTTCTACGCACCGCTTCTTCGATGGGGACCTGGCAACTCTGAAGGGCCCCAACTTCCAGTTTCCTCTCGTTTTCCTCACACCGATGATGCTACGAAGTTAGCGAAAATTTTGAATTTTTCTACTGTCCAATGAGTGTTTCCTTTTACCTTCTTTGATTTTTACTTAGCCCTTTTGGCCCTCCTTGCTTCTATCCATTAATATATATATATATATATATATATATATATATATAATAACGTTCTCTGGTTGGTTCTAATGGAAAAGAATTTGACTACTACATTTAATAAAATCTTCAAGGTCCCATAGAAGAATAATTTTGTAAACTGGGCTTTGAAGTTAATATCTTGCATGTGTACCTCATTTATATTTCCAGCAGGTGAAACTAGCATTAAAAATAGTACACTTCGCAACATCTTATTTGACCGCCCTGAAAAATTTCAAAGTCCGGAATTCGTAAATTTGGCGGCACAGCGCTTCAGAGCCAACAAGAGTAGCCAACTTTGCAACATTTCTTCTTCCTGAATGAAAACGCTCGTGATTTTTTTTTTCATTCTTTCACATTCTATAAAGTAAAGATACCCTAAAGCAGTAATAAAATATATGAGTAGACAAAAAAAAATGTTAAGTAGAAATACGAATGTTGAAAATATTTCAAGATTCTTCGTTCTGAATTTGAAAACAGGAAAATGTATGTGCATTGTGAAACACTGAACAGGTTCTCATCCACCTGGAAAGAATTGCTGTCACATTTGAATGCAAGAAGGCAAATTTATGATGATTTTATGCGAAATGTTCAGTAAATATACCTTGCACAACACCAAACGATTCTGCAAAGTGTCTCTTTTCCTTGGTTCTTGGCGAAAAATGGTTCGAAACTCCGGCACAATGTTGCTTCAACTGAGATTAACGTGTTTTACAGAGCTTTATGTTAGCAATCTCCTGGAGTAGTTGGTTAGATGTCAGCACTTTCGTTTTTTTAATGTTTTCGTCAAGATCGAAACATCGTAGGTTCAAATCCCACCCTTTCCTTATTATTTTTTCCTTTTTATTTACCGAGTACGAAGTGTTCTAATAACGTATTATAAGATTATATGATATTACTGTAAATTTTTATGCGATGCATGCTCAGTGGCGGAGATTGGGTTTCAAAACTGATGGGGCAAGGTGGGGGGGAGGGGAGAGGGCAAGGAAGATTCTTTTCCTTGGTAGATAATGATTAGCATAGTGCTGGGTCATCCGCCCTCCACACTCCATAATTGTCGCCACTGTGCATGCCTCAAGTAATGCTTCTACTAATGTTTTTAATCTTTCAGTGATTGGCAGGATTTTAGGAAATAATTTTCCTTTCATTCAGCTGTTATAAGTTAACACATATTAAGAACTTACATGTCAACTTTCTGCATCCGGAAATGCTGACATAAATCGCATAAATATCAACGGAAATATCCAAGAAACGTAGATAAGCATTCTCGTTCAAAGCCGTTTACTTCCCGAAAAAGATTTTGCAAAGAAGTAAGTTTGAACCCATGACCTTGCATTCCATAAGCAAACGATTACCCTACACCACAAGTTATTTTATGCACTCGGTTCGGATCACACTTTAAACTGTAGGTCCAGTCCCGATTAGCCTTACTATGCATAAAGTTGACTTAAAACACCAAATCAACCAATTCATCTCCTTTCAGAGTGGGCCTTCTGTAATACTGTAGTCGGCCAGCATCCGAAAATACAGTTCTGCTTCGCGTATACCAGAGTGTAATTGCATTTAATATTGTGACTAATTTTACTTTAAAACTACAGATTAAAGCGATAATTGTGTCCAGAAAAAGAACATCAAAGTAGATCTTCACACAAAGTATTTTAATCCATTGCCAAACATTTCAGTTAAGAATAATATTATGGGCCTCCCCGATGGTGCAGTGGTAGCGTCGTCGCCTTGTAATCAAGGGGTTCGGGGTTCGATACCAGGTGGAGGCACAAGTGGTTTGGATCCCAATTTAAACTGTAGGTCCAGTCCCGATTAGCCTTACTGTGCATAAAGTGGACTTAAAACACCAAATCAACCAAGCAAGAATAATATTATGCTTTTCCATTGACCGTATTTTCGATTCATGGTGAATTTGCTAAAAGGACCATGTCAAGAAATCTAAATATGTAAGTTTTACTAGTAAATGCATTTAAAATGCACGAAACAACAGGGGAGGAGAAAAATAAACCTCAAAAATAAGTAAAAATGCAACAAAAACTGTTAAAAATACTGACAAATAAACTAAAAGCCAAAAAAGGCCGAAAAATGAAGGTTCTAACTGAAGGGAAACGGACAAGAAATCAGGTTTAGCATTGTTTTTAAGGGTCAGAAAAAAAGTTGATTTTTCATCAACTTCCGGACCCTAATTAGTAATTATGACCATTGAAGAAGTTGGAGGTAGCTTACTTAAAATTTTCTTGCTGAAGGATCGTATCATCCCATATCTCCACTTCATAATAAAGAAAAACATAAAGTTCATATTTCGAAAATGACTTGGAGTTTTCCACCACGAAAATATGTTTTTCATTGTTTGAAGTTTGTTAGTATTATCTTTCAAGGTTTCCATTGTTTTACTTTCACACATATTTTATATTTCATACGTTCCTCTCTCTATTCATACAGTCTTTGGGAAAAAGCTGAAGTTTCTTGTCAAGAGGATCTGGTTCAAATTACTCCTTTTCGCTCTCCTGTTCCTACTTTAAACAAACAACAAAATACTTCGTAACTAAACGACTGCTTGTTCAAAACATGGAATTTTTACACAATTTACAAAATATGACAAAACGCCAAGAGACATGTTCATCATTTTTCCCTTTCAACGTTTCTCGATTTTATCTGAATTCGTTTCCTCATGAAAATTGTCATGAGGAAATTATAGATATGACATTATGTGTGAATTGGTTTCTTCAAACTGGTAGCAAAATTTAACATGAGCTACATGGAGAAGAGGTAGCGTGCTTGATTCTTACGAGGGTGGTCGTAGGTTCGATTCTCCACCTAGGCAGGTTTTTTTTCAGGAGTATATCGTTGGGTGTAAAGTTTATCCACCGTGCTAAGAAGTTAACATTGGTCTCTGTATTTCACGAGAGGAAAGGAAATAGTAAGAGAAAGTTATTTCGATGATAGGAGGAAGTCACATGCCACTTGGAATGCGCAGAATCAAGTTACATAGATGTAAGTCTGTAATGGTGGTTCCGAATATGGCAAAGTTAGTGGGGAAAGTTTGTTATATCTGATTCTCGTACTTTCTGTTCAAAGAAGACAAACATTTTAGATACAAAGCCGTGAGGAATTAACGATCATTATGAGGTTTTGAATTTTTTGTTTGTCACTCACTATATAAATACTTATTAGTAGTTTCTTATCGAATCGGCCTTCGTCGCAATAACAATTTATTTATGTTAATTAGCGATTTACTATTAGTTTTAGATGCATGGTAAAATGGTGGTGAGGGGATTGACAACAGTCATTACGAAGGAACGGACATACAATTACTAATCTTAGCAATTTGAACTCATTAAACGCTCTCCTTCGTTACAGTACTGCACTACATCACTACTTAACATAACTGTATATCTTTTTTTAGTATATCGAAATCGAATAATCAATATTTTAGGTGTCAGTGAAGATCAAACAATACATAATTTAAATAACATTACATTTTTCATCCTGAATACATATATGTGATTGAGAATTAATCATGATGTGTGTGTTAACACAACATATGAACAATAACTAAAACTAAAAGTTTTAACTATAAATCCTGGAAATCTGCAACTTCTAAGGGGGAATATGCGCAGAAGGGACGTCCCTCAAGTGTGCATCGGATTCATTTTTTAAATATTCTAATATCAATGGTATCTGTTCAGCAAACAAAAAAAAAAAAAAAAAAAAGAAAGAGGAGAGGGTAGGATTTGAACCCATGACCTTTCATGCTTGATGAAAAATAAGGATAGCAGCACCTAACCAACTGCTCTACGTTAACTTAACGACGTTATACCCTTAAAAACATGTTGATGTTTATGAAGACTCCAACCTTCCTGTGTTTCAAGCACATTTTCTCGACAAGTCGTGTAAAATATATGTTTTTGAGAACTGTTCGATATTATGCAAGGTATTGTAAATAAAATGTCGCATAAACTCCTCACAATTTTGCTTCTTTCTGCACAAACTTGATGGCAATTTCCTCCAGGTGGAGAAAAACTCTATTCAGTGTTTCAAACCCCCAAAATTTCAAGTCGAGCAAGCAGAATCGTAAATATCCTTCAAGGTTCTTTTTCCAATTTATTATTTCTGTTTGATTGTGTATTATAATAGCTGTTTATAGTTTCTAAGTTCATGGAAAGTGTTAAATTGAAAACCAATCACCGCAGCGTTTTTCGTTTAGTGGAAGGACCTACTCAAAGTTGGCTTACTCACACCTGGAGCTGAAGTGCAATGTTGCTAAATTTACGATTTCGGGACTTAGAATTCTTTCGGGGCGGTCAAATAAGATGTTGCGAAGTGTACATATTTACATTACATATTTAGTTTCTGATGGAAACAGAAAATATGAAACAGTAACATGGAGTAATGTGTAATTTTCATGTGTTTGAAAGGTGACAGGTATGCTTTTAAAATGCAAAAACTCTTAAGCATGAAATTTAGAGTCTATTTACAGACAAAACTTTCTAGTCTGATCTATCCTGTGAGTTACGCAAAAGCAGATAAGTTATTAATTTTACTGCAAATATCTGAGAAGCCAAAATTAACTTGTTCACTCTTATAACTACATAAATGTGCTTTTCGAAATGTTTATTTTGTGTAATAAGTATACTTTTTAATTTAAATTTAGGATTATATTCACCATTTTGACACTGAAATGCCATTTTATTATGTACAGTGGAACCTCTGATTTTACATTTTTCAGGTGACCAAGCTGAAAAATCTTAAAACCCCGGTTTTACGTTCACTGTATACTGTTTTTGATCATTTAAATGTGTCATTTTTGTACCAAATTCTTGATCTTTTGTTCACCACAAACTTGAGGCCTTCAAAATAACTTTCTTAAAATAAAGTATGAATTTTCATCATTGTTAAAATAAATATCCAAACAATTCATATGATCAGCTATGCACTTGAAGGAGAAGAATGGATTCAAGTTCCATAGGAAAAGTTCAACACATTTTTAATATCAGTAAGACAAATCTTGATTGCACTCATGTTTAAATAATAAATATCAAAACTATTTCAAATTTGAAATTATATATTTTGAACATAAGGAAAACAACGTGGATAAAAACATAGAAAAGACAATGATGACAACCCTTGTGGATCATGTGGTCCTCTGATGGTCAAAAAAATTGCAGAAATTGTCACCAGGACAACTACTGTACTACACTACTATCAAGAACAAAAATGCCAATATGACCTTCAGAGCAAACACATGAACGTGCAAGTGATGTCATTTATCTCTTCTATACATGCATACATTTATAAGAGTATTAGGCATTCTGTATTTTCATATCAAGCATCACTCAAAATTTTATCATCACTGTAAATAATTTGTCGTACTTACCAACAAGTGGAAAAAATTGACAGGATTATTTTGCAAATATCACAAGACTTGATTGATAATGTCTCTCTGTGTTTTTATTTTCTTAATCGATGTTCATAACTCTACCCCCCACAAAAAAGCCAGAAAAAGTTTCAGAGAACAAATTCCTGTAGCAAATCCGTAACAGAAAGAACATGCTGATGAAATATGTATATGTTTTTCAAATAAGTCCATAACAAAACGAACATGTTGATGAAATATGTATTTGTTTTTCAGATAAGTCCATAACAAAACAAACACGCTGACGAAATATGTATTTGTTTGTAGTAATTACTTTTATACAAAATATATTTCTGCAAATTTCAGATCTGTGCCAAAATTTGAGGGAAAACAAGCTGCATTGGGGTAGAAATTGGCTACTGTTGTTTACAGTCAGCTGGATTGTGTTTTGGGGGAAGGCGATTATTTCCTGGGTTGAACTCTGGGTCATCTTCATCTTCTTCCTCTCCTTCTTCACCTTCCTCCTCCTCATAATCTTCATCATCTAGGGCTTCACCTGAATAAAGAAATTATCAACATCAATTATATTTAATGCAATTTTTTTTAGCCTAGTTTACAACTGAAATTTGAATACTTTTTCTGGGTGTCTACAATTTCGTAAAAAAAATATATTCCCATGACTTTTCCAGACCAAGTCATTAGGGCAATTCATGTATTTACACATTTGTATAAGAAGGGCACTACATTTTAGGTAAACACCATACTTCAAAGCCCACTAAACAAACTTCAAAGTAATAACGAGAAGCGAAAGTGCATAGAAATTGGCAGTTGGATAGGGGCATCAGGGGTGAGCTTTTACACAATACTTGCCATGTATTGACTAATGATATACAATTAATTCTTATTTAAAAAAATAATCATAATTATAGCAAATAATACATAATTATAGTAACATTTTAGAATAAATCTATTAATCAAAATATCAACCAAACACAACCAAAAAATTGGAACAAGAAAGTGGGAAATGCCAATAGCCGCTTACTGTAACACATTAGATTTCTAGTTTAGATTGATACGATAGTTCAAAACATGACCCCTATCCTAGAGTATTTGATATGTAATTTCTACTGTAACTGTCAGTAATACTCAGTATGTATATGAAACTGTAGTATAATAGTTTATCCACAACAATTAAAAATTTCACTTCCACAAAAATATTCATTTTTCCTGACACACAGGAATCCAATATAAAAATGGCAAACCAATGTTAAATAAAAGACTACAAAAGAAGTAGAGTCAGGATATGAAAAGGAGAGGCAGACTTAAGGGAGAAATGCTTCAGGTATGGTGAAGGCTTCATTGAGTAATCAATTCATGAAAGCCACACTAAACAATTATTTCATGACTTTCACCAAATAGAACATTGAAAAAACATTAAAAATTAAAGCAAAAATTCCACAATATGTGCTAACAAAACATATTGAATACCGTTTTCATATGCAAATTTGAGTTATTTATTAATCACAGAATTAAGGCCAGACAGTACCTTTCCTTCCACTTCTATTACTTCTTGATATATTTCAACACATTTTGAACTTGGGAGGCAAAAATCAAACATTTTCATTTTTGAGAGTTCAAGTCAAATATGGCTGTGATTTTTATTTTCGTAGTGACATTTTACACCTATTCATTCTACATCTGATTATAAATAGGGATGGGACAGATTCATTAGTAATCCAATGATATGGACCAATATAGGTGTAATTAGTAATGTGTGGGCCAATAAAGTTATAATTAGTAATGTGTATTATCAAATATTTCCAGGCATGATACTTTATTTCTTTGCTTTTTTTTTTTTAAGAGTATAAAAGCATAATTCATATACCCTAGTTTTGAACGTAAATGTTGAAATATGCAGTGTATTTTACCAAGACAAAACTTATTGTGGTCACTTAGTAACTTCACTGTACATTTGCAATTTTAGGTTGGTATTTTATCAGTATCCATTAACATTTCATATTGGTTCATTCATAAAAGATTCATCTGATTCAACATATACTTCTTCATATATTCTTAACCAATTGAAAAACGAGTGTGTATATCAGTCAATGTACTGAAAATGGGTCTTCTTTTTTTTTTGGGGGGGGGGGGGCAAAATATGTCTGGGGGTTTGGAAAAGTATAGGTGATATTTACAAATTCGACCATGTTGCGTTTGAAAATGGCATCCATTCCTCTACATCACATAAGATTTCTTCACCATCATCATAATCATTAAATTGAGTATACGGTTACTGTTAATTCTGATAAGTAACTTTTATTCACTGTAAAACAGCAATGAACACACAGGTAACACACACTGAAGTAACATTTAATTGCCACAATCTCAGGAAGTGCCTGTTGTAACAATAGTCAGTTATCATCATCGGAATTACTATACCTGTTCTCATTCATAATAGGAAGTGTTCACATAATACCGTATTTACGCGTGTATAATGCGCACTTTTTTCCAAAATTTTTGCCCTTCAAAACTGTGGTGCGTATTATGCACGGAATAATTCGGACAACTAAAATGAAATCACGCGTTTTTTTTCACTATGTCACTGCGTATAACATGTATATATCTACAGATTGCCTTTCTTTAGCAATAATATTTTTTAAAAAATGCGAAATGGCCGTTTTCCATGAGTTGTCACTTAGTAATGGAAAGTTTTGCGACATCGAGAAAAGCAGCACCCGTTCTGGCGGCATTCAAGCACGCGCCTCCCGTCACACGGTAGACGTATCAAGCGGTATTTTTCGCGGGAGAAATAACTTCCACAAAAATTGTTTTCGCCTTAGACATGGTCATGAACAGAGATCGGGCGAAAAATACGTTTTTTGCACTCATTCCCTTCAGTAGCACTCTACCGCTCGCAAGTGGGTCTGATCTAAAAATAAACACCAGACCACGCTTCAGTTATATCCAATAGCACTTGACCTCTGCCCTCCCCTCCCCCAAGCGTACCAATGTTACCCGCAGCCGACGGCTGCTACCCAACATGCCAGGCTTGTTTTGCCATTGTGATTTCGTTTGCTCTTGGATACACGAGAAGAGATCGAATATGCTTGGATGTTATTTTAAATCGACTTTGTAGCGTACAACTTCCGGTAATCGCTTTCATTCAAAACGTATTCTTTGTTCCCTGTAACACTTCATAAAGAAGTGAAACTGTTATAGATAATCAAAGCCACATAGGCCACCTAAAGATCGTCAACACTCTTAATGCATTTTCATTAAGGTTTCCGCAAAAGTTCACTTCGATCTTACTTGCATCATAACTCCCGTTTACCACTTTCTACATTTTCATGACTGTGCCGATGTCCTAATATTTGCCAAAAGTGTTCCGTTGGCAGAGTGACTTCTCCCTCTTTTCTTCTCAGCAAACGTTTAAGGGGGGGGGGGGCAATGCCGATTGCATTCTTGATCGTGTGTGCACACAGGCTGATTACAGGCAAGGGTGGAAGTGGACCGCTCTTTCTTTCCTTTGACTTCTAAAATGGTCAACCAGTTCTGGATGCATTCTTGAAAACGAACAAAAACCATAGGACAAGTATAAAAAAAATGCCCCCCTACCCAGCTTTCTCCGCCACTGGTCTGCACGGCAATGTAATAATTGCAGAATTCAGGTCCTATTTTTTTCTTTTTTTAATGCTATTATATTGAAATATTGCCCATATTATTGTCTGTTGCAAGGTAAAACGTAAAGAAAGGGTTTATTCTTTCTTCTTCACACAGCTGATAAAAGTTCAGCCTTCGACAGTTGCGTTATCTTTGAAATACGGAGGATTTTCCCTGACCACCTGTTGCTCGAACTTCCAGCCGGTCGCCTTGTTTTTACGCTGCAACTGGCGCCAGTGTTTTGTCTAGCGTCTGCGAAGTTGTCGCTTGTGGATAACAGCAATGACTCATCCAGCGCGAAGGCAAGTCATTGTTTTGTATCTCGCAAAGCTGTTTTGATTTGACGATAACGAAATTCGATCTTCAGAAAGAAAAAGAAGAGTTAAAACAACTTCATGTTCTGCACCTTTATCTTCAGAACCTCAATGTGTAAGCTGCGAACGATTTTTAAAAAAATGCTCAATGTATAAGCTGACACCTATTATCGTCGATTAAGGTGAGAGTAAATAAAGATCTCCCGTTTTGATATCTGAAAATGCGCAGGTTTCATAAAGCTTGTTTTGGGTTCATTTTATGCTTTTGGGCTAATCGGGACTAAATATACAGTTTCACTTTAGTGAAATCTAATTCTAAACCAAAATGATTATCGAGTGTGCGACACTGTTCAATGTGTCTTAGAATACGCATTGGGTGCAAATAGATCGCAAGTTGCCCGTTTCCTTTTTCAGCCTGGCTTACAATGCAAGTCGAGGAAGAGGAAGGACTGCTCCCTGGAATGGGGGAGGGGGTGAATTAGAAGTTGGTCGAAGGAAGGAAAACGTGACATTTTTACGACGTATTTTACACAGCCGAACCAAAACTAAATTTACAGCCCCTTTTTTTTTGTGCCTAGAAAGGTGAGATCTTCCGAGAGATCGTATCTTACCAGTTCATCTTGTAACAGACAATGCTCTAGTAGACCCGTATTAAATCCAACATTCATTCTGCCCGATTATCTCCTAATAATCGTTTTTGGTGCAAATTCCAATAACAACCCCTTCGAAATAACTACCTTTTTCCTGGGAACTATGAAAGTTCGTTGTATCGAGAGTTGACTGTAACAAATATGAAGGTAAAATAATTACGTCAACACTTACCAAATAGAAATAATTACTGTATATTTACTGCGCTATTGCGGCTTGACTCACGTAAATAAATAAATATAGTTTACACTTAATTTCGTCATTCACTCCCAGTTACTGATACAAGCAGTCTGAAATGTCCTCACTTCCATCCATCTTGTTCGATATTCCCGTTAACTTAAAACTTTTGATCATCATTTCAAGGGAGATGGAGTTCCATGCCTCACGAACCCATTCACAAACAATCGGCAGTGACACACGTTTCACCCTCCCGCTTGGTGAGAGTTCATGCTGCCTTGATGTCATCCATCTATTGTAAGCATCACGCACTGCGACCTTGAACGGGTGGTTGATAACTTTGCTCCCTCCTCTCCTATGAAAAGCCAAACATCTGGAAGTTCAAGGTCGCGTGGTGAATGCATCAGCTACGAAAGCAAGGAAAAGATCGTTTTTATGATCTACTGATTAATTTTAAATGAAATACGTAAATGTTAGTCCGACGCTAAGAAAGCCATTTCTGGAACCTGAATTGTACTGCGCATTATATACGATATATATTTTTTTGTTGCTTCTCCCCATCAAAAACGAGGGTTCGTATTATACACGCACGCGCATTATACACGCGTAAATACGGTAATAATATTTGACTGATTCCATGCTAATTCACCAAGGTCATGAAACCTACAGATTCAGATTTTAATGAAACTTTGTGTATTTGTTAATGCTAACAAGCTATAAACACATGTAAAATTTTTCTTCTCTAGACCTCATACTTATTGAGAAACAGTAGGCTAAAGTTTCAGAATTTTGCATGGATCAGTCATTGACGAGATCATGCTGGTAGCCTGCAGTGCTTAACAGAAAAAGTTATATCTGAGTCAAATCGACATCACTTTTTTCTATAGTTCATACATACAGTCAACTCTCGATTCAACGACCTTTCACAGTTCCCGGGAAAAGGGTCGTTATTTCGAAGGGGTCGTTATTGGAATTTGCAGCTTAAAGGGAGCTCAAGCGGACACAAAGATGCCTAGGAGATGGTAACACCATTTATCCTGGTAGTTATACAACCTGTTATGCACAGGATGCGTGTTGTGAGAAGGAAAATAGAACATGAAAAAGTTTTCACAAAAGAGAATTTATAATAATGTTACTTTATTTCAATTGTGCACAGTCGTTGCTTTTCCAGGAAATTCTTACAATTCTAGTTCATGAGAAACCCGTTTGCACTGAGACCAATGGAAAGGAAAAGAATCTCTTGCTTATTGCAAGCGAAACTCGAAGAATATTGACACCAGTCAGACTGGCGCCAGCAAAAGTCGGGAGATAATCGGACAGAATGAATGTTGGATTTTATACGGGTTTACTGGAGCATTGTCTGTTACAAGATTAACTGGTAAGATTAGATCTCTCGGGAGAAGCAACACAACCTTTCTAGGTACCAGACAAAAATAAATAAAGCCAGGCATATAATTTTCATTCTGGTTCGGCTGTGTAAAATACATCGTAAAAAAAAGTCACTTTTCTTTGATTTAACCAACTTCATTCACCCTCCTTCCCCATTCAAGGGAGCAGTCCAAACTCCTTCCTTGACTTGCATTGTAATCCAGCGTGAAAAAGGAAACGCGCAACTTGCGATCTGTTTTCACCCAATGGCAATGCGTATTCTAGGACAAGTCATTAAACAGCGTGGTAGTCGATCATTCGGGTTTGGAATTGAATTTCCCTTTAAACTGTATATTTAGTCCCGATCAGCCCATCAGCATAAAATGAACAGAAAACAAGCTTTATGAAACTGCACATTTTCACATATCAAAATGGTAGATCGTTATTTACTCTCACCTTAATCGACCATATAATGTTGGATTTAGGAGTATTCTCGATGTCAAACACCCACCCTTCCAAACGTTTTCCCTTGAATAATGTCTTTTTAATCAGTCTCAGCGACCATGCCTACATTGAATACATTGAACACACTTTAACGCGGATGCAAATTAAATCAAATCTTATCAGAAGGCGCAGAACATGAAGTTATTTTAACTCTTGTTTTGATTTCTGTCAAATGAAAACAGCTTTGTGAGATTCAAAACAATAACTTTTGCCTTCGCGCTGGATGAGTCATCGCTGTTAGCAAGAGCTTTGCAGACGCTAGACAAAACACTGGTGCCAGCTGCATCGTAAAAACAAGGAGACCCGCTGGAAGTTCGAACAACAGGTGGAGGAAGAGAAAAGTCCCAGATAACGCAACTGTGCAACTGTCGAAGACAGAACTTTTAACAGCAGTGTAAAGAAGAAAGAAATGACCCTTGCTTTAAATTTTACCATGCAACAGACAATAATACGGGCAATATTTCCTATGCAGACAACAGCATTAAAAAATAAGAATAATAAATAAATAAAAAAAACTGAAATCTGCAATTATCAACATTGCCGTGCACACCAGTGGCGGAGAATGAGCTGGGGAAAGGGTAGAGGGTCACTTTTTTTTTTTACTTGTTCTATGATTTTGTTCGTTTTCAAGAATATAACCAGAACTGATTGCCCCATTTTAGACGTCAAAGGAAAGGAAGAGGGGTGGTTCCTTTTCCACCCTCGCCTGTAATCAGCCCGCATCAGCAAGAAAATCCTGGCTGAAACAATCTGCATTCCCCCCCCCAATGTTTGCTGACAGGTAAAGAGGGGAGAAGTCAGTCGTTTAACGGAACACTTTTTTGGCAGATATTACGACATCGACACAATTAGGAAAACGTAGGAAGTGGGAAACGGGAGTTATGATGCATGTAAGATCGAAGTAAACTTTTGTGCAAACCGGGATGACGATCTTTAGTTCACCTATGTGGTTTTGATTATCTCTAACAGTTTCGCCTTTTTATGAAGTGTTGCAGGGAACAAAGAACACGTTTTGAATGAAAGCGGTTACCGGAAGTTGTCGGCTACAAGGCCGAAAGTTGCTCACTCATGGGAACCTGCTGAACTCGAGGTAAGAGCTGGACAGATGGGCCAGACTTACAGGCGCCACGCATCTGTATTTTCGAACATTCCTGCGAACTTATCTCTCGAGGTGGTGTATTTATCGATGAAAGAGCTTGACCTGCCATACACATTGGCAAAGACTGCAAGTCCAGCAGTCATTTCGGGCTGCTCCCACTCTCCCCCGCGAGTTTTCAGCAGCTCTTAGGACAAGGAAACAAGTCAAGTCGATTTAAAATAACATCCAAGCACATGCGATCTTCTCTTCTCGCGTATCCAAGAGCAACCGTGGCAAAACAAGCCTGGCACGTTGGGTAGTGGCAGTCGGGTGCAGGGTAACATTGGTGCGCTTGAGGTAGGGGAGGGCAGAGGTCAAGTGCTATTGGATATCACTCAAGCATGGTGTGGTGGTGTTTATTTTTAGTTTAGACCTAACTGAGCGGTAGAGCGCTCGTAAAGGGAATGAGTGGAGGAAAAACAACACATTTTTCGGACGATTTCTTTCCTTCAATTTTTCAACTTTTTTTTTTCCAAATTTTTCTAATTTTTTCTAAATTTTTCACGGTTCCCGGGGAAAGGGTCGTTACTTCGAGTGGGTCGTTATACCCAGGGTCGTAGAATCGAGAGTTGACTGTATAAGTATACAGAGGTTGTTTCCGATCTATGGTGACAAAATTGCATACCTTGTGCAGCACCACCAAGCGGGAAGAGAACGAAGCTGCCAGTCTTGTGGGCATGTTGGACCATTGACTGTGTGTGACTGACAGGTGTGGTCAGTGTGTATCGGAAAGAATGCCACTGAAAATCAGTGCATATTGGGTTACATAACTGCACTTTCTGACGTAAACTAGTTATAGTGCCATTATAAAACTGTGCAAGGAGTGTGGATTCACTGTGTCCAAAAATGGGATATCACGGGTATTGAAAGGGGCAGGTAAGGCAAGGTGTGGGATTATTCCTGTGGGGCAGAAACAGACCAACACCCGGCCTGCCACTAGCCGCACACCAGCTACAATTTGGGACATCAGGGCACTGGTCACCAGGGAGCATGAAGCCACGCAGAGAAATATCGCGAACCGGCTACAAACATCACTGAAGACAGTGCACACCATAATTCACCGCGATTTGGGTTTGGAAAAGAGATGAAAGGGGCATGTTCATAAGCTCTTGCCAAAACACATCCAGGAACGTCACACCAACTGTCGAAAGCTTTATGAGCGGCACCTGTCAGGTGAAAAGTGGAAGTTCCTTGTTACATTGGACGAGGCATATGTTTATCTTGATGACTGTCACAAGCCATGTCCAATTTTTTATCAATCGACAGGTGCAAGGGACTTTCAAAGATGGTTCACTGAATGTAAGGAAAGTTTTGGCACAGGTTTCGTGATCATTGCTGGATACTCGTACAATGGCATACTGACCATACATAGTGTTGCCAAAAATACGAACACAAAATACAATAATAGGGACACCAAATAGAGCACTCTCGATGGTGGTGACATGGTTTCTCTTAAGGTAGGTACAGTTGGAAATCGTCACCATAGATCAGAAACAATCTCTGTATTCCATTTAAAAAGTTGTCACCAAGATTCCTTTGCACTGAGAGCCAGAAAGAATTCTTGTATTGTAAATAATGTTGATCTTTTTGTGTCAACATCCGATGTTACTAAAATTGCATTATCACTTAAAGGCACTGCGGTTATGCCTATTTCTTTTCAAATTGAAGCTTAAAGTACAGTCTGCTGTTGATTGTATAACCCCAAATATAAAGACCCTCTCGAAGTAACGACCCATTTCACAGGAACCATGAAAAATTTGGAATAAAGTTGAAAAATTGAAGGAAATTGGCCGAAAAGTATGTTTGTTGTACTCATTTTATTCACTCATTCCCTTCAAAAGCACCTACCGCTCGCAAGTCTGATCTAAAAATAAGACCACACCATGCTGGAGTGATATCCAATTGCACTTGACCTCTGCTCTCCCTTCCCCCAAACACAGATTTTACCCTGCACCCGCTGGCCTCTACCCATCGTGCCAGGATTGTTTTGCCATTGTGATTTTGCTTGTTCTTGGATACGCGAGAAGAGATCAAATGTGCTTGGAAGTTATTTTAAATAGACCTTGACTTGTTTCCTTGGCCTAAGAGCTGCAGATAACTCGCGGGGGATTCAGCAAGTTCCCGTGAGTGAGCTACTCTTTCCCTTGCAGGCGAAAACTTCCGGTAACAGCCTTCATTCAAAATGTGTTCTGTTCCCTGTAACACTTCATAAAAAAGTGAAACTGTTAGAGATTAGCAAAGCCACAGACCAACTAAAGATTGTCAACCCAGTTAATGCGTTGTCATCCAGGTTTCTGCAAAAGTTTACTTCGATCTTACATGCATCATAATTTTAGTTTCTCACTTCATACGTTTTTCTAACTGTGCCGATGTGTTGATTGTATCAGGCACGATTTTCTTGCTCACACGGGCTGATTACAGGAGAGGGTGAAAGTGGACACCTTCTCCTTTCCTTTGACGTCTAAAATGGAGGAACCAGTTCTGAATACATTCTTAAAAACAAACAAAAACCATAGGACAAATAAAAAAAAAGTGGACCCCCCCCTTCCCAGGGCAATGTGATAATTGCAGAATTCAGGTCTTTTTCTTTTATGCTGTTGTCTGCATAGGAAATATTGCTCATATTATTGTCTGTTGCATGGTAAAACGTTAAGCAAGGATCGTTTTTTCTTCACACTGCTCATAAAAGTTCCATCTTTGACAGTTGCATAATCTTTAAAATGCGGAGGATTTTCTCTTTGACCACCTGTTGCTCGAACTTCCCGCCAGTCTACTTGTTTTTACGCTGCAGCTGGCACCAATGTTTTTTTTAAAACATCTGCAAAGCTGTCGCCTGCCTATAACAGCCATGACTCATCCAGCGAAATTCAATCTCCAGAAAGAAAAACAAGAGTTAAAACAATTTCATGTTCTGCACCTTCTGATAAGCAAAACTGTAAATTTTATTTTACACCTGATACAAGAATAAACTTATTGACCACTCAGAGCAGTATTGGAAGGAAATACACACAATATAATCGCCGCTCTTCTTCAGAACCATTCATGTGGGGGGAGAAAAAAGTGCTCCCTAGAAATGTACGCTGAGACAGATTAAAAAACAAAACATTATTCAAGGGGAAAACTTTTGGAGGAGCAGGTGTTTGACATCGAGAATACTCCTAAATCCAACATTAAATCGTCAATTAACGTGAGAGTAAATAACGATCTCCCATTTTGATATCTGAAAATGCCCAGGGTTCATAAAACTTGTTTTGAGTTAATTTTATGCTGATGGGCTAATAGGGACTAAATATACAGTTTAAATTGAGTGTTTCCTATTTCAGGCTGGATTACAATGCAAGTCGATGAGGAGTTTGGACTGCTCCCTGGAATGGAGGACGAGGAATATGAAGTTGGCTGAAGCAAAGAAAACTTGACTTTTGTACGATGTATTTAACACAGCCGAACTACAACGTAATTTACAGCCCCACTTTTTTTTTGTCTGGTGCCTACAAAGGTTGTGTTGTCTCTTCTGAGTGATCTTTATCTTACCAGTTAATCCTGTAACAGACAATGCTCTAGTAGACCCGTATAAAATCCAACATTCATTCTACCCGATTATCTCCAGACTTTTGCTGGCACCAGTGTGACTGGTGTTAAGATTCTTAGAGTTTCGCTTGCAATAAACAAGAGATTGCTTTCCTTTCCGTAGGTCTCAGTGCAAACGGGTTTCTCAGGAACTAGAATTGTAAGAATTTTGGGGAAGAGCAATGACTGCACAATTAAAAGAAAATAACATTATTTAAAATCCTTTTTTGTGAAAACGTTTTCATGTTCTATTTTCCTTCTCAAAACATGCATCCTGTTCACAACAGGTTGTATAACTACACAGGATAAATGGTGTTACAGTCTCCTAGGAATCTTTGTGTTCGTTTGAGCTCCGTTTAAGCTCAAAATTGGTGCAAATTCCAATAACGACCCCTTCGAAATAACTACTCTTTTCCCAGGAACTGTGAAAGGTCATTGTATCGAAAGTTGACTATGTTCTAAAAGGATATCAAATAAAATTAGTGGCTTCTTCACTGCTTCTATTAATAAATCTTCGTTAACACAAATTTTATATAAGACGTAGGGAGTTACTAAGGACAACAAATTCACCACCACCTACAGAAAACCAGGGGCACAGAACCAGTGTATCCACTCCCTTTCCAACCACCCACCCCAACATAAAGCCAATGTGTGGTTTAACTTCTACAGAAGAGCTTTCTCGCACTGTTGAAGTGAATAAGATTTGAAGGAAGAAGTTACCATAGTGACCGACATAGGACTTCAAAATGGATACACAGTACATCAACTCTCTACATGGTGCAGCAAAGCAGAAATGCAAGTAGGTCAACCTAACAAACTCCACCCAGCCAGCAGTGATGAAGCTAAATGGATTGGCTTCCCTTACCAACAAACTACATCCAACCGCCTCTAACCGAGACCTTGAAACAATATGACAAAACTCGCACGCAAACCATGAACAAAATAGCCAGTGCCCTAAGCAAACACAAGAGATCATTCCTTTCTCCACTAGGCAGCCCAGGTGTATATGATGCACAGCGAGAGTGCAACTCACACTACATTGGCAGATCCATTAGATCTGTCAACGAACGTATACAACAGCACTTAGCAATGCAAAAAAATCCCAACCCACTACCGGACTAGCAAGGCACCTCAAGTTCAATAACACAGGATTCAAAAAGTTTCAGTTAGGCACACATCACACCCCCTAATCGACACCAAAATCAAAGGGGCGCATGGAATAATGCACTTTCCGCACGAGCTGAATATCGACAGCGATCAGGCTCCTCATGTTTGGCTCCCGCTATTACAACAGCTCAAATCCATCACGTGCAGCAGACGAAATGGCTACACCAGCACCCCTAGCGGTAGTCGAGGAAACAAGGTAGGATGGTAGAAGACAAGTAACTTACATATGTAAAACTTTAGCCCTCAGTGATACACTGTATTCATACAGTAAGGATGCCAACCTTATAACAAATGTAAAAAATTATGTGTTACAAGGTAAAATAAAACAATTCATAATTTTGCTTCCAATTATGGTTAAACTTTAATTTTGGGATTGTTTTGAAGCTAAGGGATATTGTACTTCTTGTAGTGTTCTAATAACAGCCACAAATTCACAGAATTAATCTGACATTCGATAATTTCCCCCTTTCATTGACTGGTATGTATGGTGTTTCATTGAATGAGACATAATAGTCAGACAACAATTTTTTTTAATTAGTTTCCAAAGTGTAAAGATGCGATCAAAGGGTGGTTACAAACAAGCAGAAATAAAATTCCCCGACTTTTCCAGGACAAAATTTACATTTTTCCCTGACAATTATAAACCAAATCCATGTTCTTGCAAAAGAAAATAAGAAAGTCATACAGATCCAGGTACGTATTGTATAAAGTACCCATATTAGCTTCAAAGATATTTACTTCATTCCCCTATGATTTGCATTCAAACTGAATATTGTGAATTTTGAAAATTATTACAATTCACAAGCTAGGAAGGGATTACGGGATTTTTTGATATGCAGTCAGTTTTCAATAAAATATTTAATTATTTTTAAAATTACGACTAAATGAGATAAGAGTGCAGTGAGATTGATGAAAAAAAGGAATTTTGTAATTTATCAACCTCCTTAGCCTTTCTCGTTATTATATGTTGATATTTCCACTGAGGTTTGGAACCCTCTGCTTCCAAGAACCATGAGTGCAGACTTATTTTCTGATGCATAAACCTACTTCACTTTTATCTATGAAGCAAACAACTTAACTCTTGCACATAAGTTAAACAATTGATTCCTACAAAACAATCATATTTCCTTCATTATCAATGGTATGACTCCTTCAGTACAAACATTCACAGTATATTCAAGTGAAACACTGTGAAACTGACTACATGCAGTTATACCATTATTGCTGGCAAAAAGGTACATATGGACGTATTAAAAATTTAATGCAAGCAATTTATAGAAGAAGAATCTACTTCATTGTACAGGTGCCTGATTTAGATAATCAAATATACTGCTGGACAAAAAATACCGGACACCTTAATATTTGACATCTGAATTGCAATTATTTTCTTTTGGTAGTTTTCTGTAACTTTCGTTTTTCTTTTAATTTAACTTATTAACAATAAATGTTAATTTGTTTTCTGTTGAATATATTCAGGTTTTCTTATTTCCAATAATTTCTGCAACATTTAGTTAGCCTTCGAAACAGAATTTATGCGTTATCACAAATAATGCAAGTGTTTGGTTTATTTTGTCAATCAGTGTATTAAAACAGGAACACGCTATTGATAACAGCTTTCAGTTTATACATGAGGGGCATCCAGAAAAATTTCCAATGGCATCTGTACAGAACGCTAGTGGTTGGAGTGCAGCATGCATATGCAGGCAGGAAAAAGTTGCTGTAATCTGGTGGAGTTGAAGCGCAACCTTTTAGGTTAAAGATGACAACTCTCATAGTCTCCCACCGACTGCAAGGTATGTGTGGTAATCAGATTGTTGCACGCTCAGAATACGGCTAGAGCCACCAGCAATTGTGTTAGATGTACAGGCCAGACGTTGTGAGCGATAGTATGGTCAGACGATGGTGCAATCAATTCATGGAAGGCCAATCCAATGTGCATGAGCCCATACAGCTGAGAATATGTGGGCTCTTTACCACAGTCCCAGCTTTGCATGCACAGACTTTCATCTTTTTGTTCAGCTGAAGAGGTTTCTGGCAGGACAAGGCTTTGACATTAAACACTGAAGTACAAATAGTTCCAGTCTTTGCTGTGACACATATGCCATGGCATACAAAATTTAGTGCCATGCTACGACAACTGCCAGAACAACGGTAGTGATTATGCCGAAAATTAGGTTAGGAGTCACAAACTAATGCAATAAATTACTACTGATATTCTTCTTTATTTATGCCTAATCGGTAGGGACTTGGATTTTTTGTTATCTTTGGTGTTATTCTTTTGTATTTTTTTTACTATTCATTTTAGTGCATTTTCTGGAAAATATACCTAAAATTATACCTTCAGGGTATTTTTAAACTAGTTTTCAATTGTAGGTCATATGGCCTATGCATGTTTGTGAGATTGATTGATTGTGTTGGTGTTTTAAGTCTACTTTATGCACAGTAAGGCTAATTGGGACTGGACATACAGTTTAAAGTGGGATCCGAACCACTACGTGTCTCCAGCATGTTCGTGAGAGTTTGATACCTTGGAAGTTATTTTCCATAACCTCCTTTTTAATTTTAAGGTAAGGGGTATATACTGCAGGGTGTAAAATGGCGATGGACACAAAATATTTAAATCAATCTCACGTGACAGATACAGATATATTATGGCACCAAAAATTGGCATTATCTTCTTTTGACTTCTTTATTGATAAGTTTCTCAAAATTCGCGTTTCTATTTTAGAACATTTTTCTGCCAAATATACCAAAACTTATACTTCCATTGTGCTTTTTACACTATATTTTAAATTGTAGGTCACATCATCTACGTATTTTCGTGATAGTTTAATACGTTGGAACCGATTTTTGAGGAAGTTATTTTCCATTCTTTCTAGCTCAATAAATGCCGATGTTACGACTCCCCTGTGGCAGTAGGTGAGCACTCTATCTCTGCTAAAAATGCACCACTTCTCACGACAAATACTGATGATGCGGCTCCTCACCGTTATGGTAGATACACACTCGATCTCCTGCCTGTCAGAACCCCGCCACTTTGCTCTGTAATGCAAATTGTTCTCATAGAAGTTGAAAAAAAATATGGGAAATATGTGATTTAATGTGGCTGTCGGAATTATTCCATGTATAACATGCATTATACTTTTCTCTTGAATAAAATGTTGGGACAACTTGCACGTTCTACGTGCACAAATATGGCATATTTTATCTTTTAAGCCTAAAAAAGACAAGAATGTTGGATTTCGTGGTATTTTTCGTTGTTAAAGCACATTTCTTTAAATTCGTGAGAAATGCCAACAATTCACAGTTTATGCCAAATTTGTGTTATTTCGCTATTTTGAATGGGTGAAAAATGTGTCCAGACATCACTGCACATTCATAAACAGTACTTTGCAGCAATTAACATTTTTCACTGTTATCGTGTTAAGAGAAAAATGAAATTTTTTTGCAGGACTGGCAGAGAAATGATTCGAGTAATTATATTAAAATATTTATTATTTGTATTTTATTTCATAACATTAGACATCAACTTCACTCAGTGACAGATTAATAACCATCTCACGAGTTTAAACAGACAGGACAGAGGGGGTTGTGAATTGCAATGGGAGTGTTGAGGTTGGGAGTATGCACTTGTCAAATTTGTATAACATTTACCAATACAGCTTTCAGATTCACTTTTTCGTGATATTATTCTACACATAAGTCCCGATTTGCTGTTTTCTTCTAGATATTGAAGAATAGTGCAATGTCATTGTTAGGGACACTGAAATTTCGCAAACGCGAAATTATTTTAGTGTGTATAATTTTGTTTAGAGTCAAGTGGACATGAGTTATGACCATTTTCGGCTCCAATTTATTCACGAAGTTCTGCGACATACAAATCAAAATGCAAAATGAAACTAAAAGTGGCGAAGTTCACGAAATAACACCGAAATTCAGTTGCCCAAAAAAAAAAAAACTTCTTTCATAATAAAACATTGGAATGTTATTTTGCTCATGAAAGTTCAACATTTTATTACAGGTGATAATAACTGTGTAAAGTAGTTTTACATCATCCGAATCGCAGAGCCGCACAGTGCAAACTGTCAGTGATAAGTATTTAGCCTCTTTCTTTCCCATTCGTCATTTCTCCATTCCTGCAACTCAGGCTATCTAGATCCAACATAATGCATAAATACATTGCTGTCATGCATAAAAGGGGCCTAAAAGTTGAGGTCGAGATTTAGCAACAACATGTCCTGTTTCCATGCAGCGCTTCATAACGACATTGTTCAAAGCAAATGCCTGGCACATTTGTTCATCACATAAAAAAATAAATTAAAACGTCAATCAAGACAAAATTCCCTGACTTTTCCCAGTTTTGTCGCTACCCTGGATCATTACTAGACCCTTTTTTTATTTTATGCGTTAATTAATTTTATTGGGTCGGTCAGTTTTTAGTTTCATGCATTTTGGTAATGTTAGTGTGCAACTCTTGTGTATGTCTATGTATTCCTGTATGCTTGAAATCTTCGCTGTTGGGGTAGGTAGGTGTGTCGCCGGACAGCCAATCGGCAGAAAGTTTCCAGTAACAGGTTAGGTCATTAGCGGGGCCTATAAATAGAGGAAGGGAAGGGAGCAGTGACTCAGATGTTTGGCAAATTACTGCAAGCTGAAGAGGTGTCTTTCTCTATGGGACGAATGGGAGAATTTTTTTGATAGTATGACTCTTTCTTTCTTTCAATACACACACTTGCTCCCGCGTTTTTAAGTTTTTTCAGCTGTCCTCTGAACAAATAAAATTGAGGTTTCACTGTATGCATCCCCTTGAAAATAGCTAAGCTGACAAAGTAGATGTTCCAGGGGTGGGAAAAACTAAATATTTGCAAAACTCACCTGTAAAATATAGCACCGCACGAGGCACAATTCGTTCTCGAATATAATGGCCGATCTCAAAATCACTAGTAAGGAGAGCCTGGGTTTCATCATCTAATTCAGCTTCAGAATCATCTGGAACTAAAGAGTAAACTCCTTTACCACAACATCTTTTGAAATCACACAAACTTGAAAATATAGCATCATTTTTTTCAATCCTCATGTTCTAGCACAATTGGGCTATAAAACAATCTACAGCAACAAAAAATATTGCAAAAATAAACACCTTGAAAAACATAACTTGGGACTTGTACTTTTCACTGTTTTTCCTTCATAATTGGGACTCTCATTTTTCATTGTTATTTCCCCCAAAATTTGCATTTTTATTTCAGCACACTTTTCTGCCAAATATACCTTCATTGTGCCTTTAGAAGTCCTTTAATTTGTAAATTACATGGTCTGTGTGTGTGTGCAACTGTGTCATATGTTAGAAACTATTTTTGAGGAAGTTATTATTATTTCTTGCATGACAAATACCAATACCACTGTTAAGGTTTCTGTGAGATGGGAGTGCACTCACTTCATCTCCACCACTTTGTTCAGGGCTAAACAAATACCTGCCTCTGTAGCATCATTTTATGGGCTTATTACACTTTTCCAGTTTCAACTCCAGTTGCACACACGATCTTCGCAAAACATTAACATACCAAAGTAACTGGATGTTACTGTAATGAGTTCAAAATAATGAATAGAAAATTTCAAAAACAAGAAGCAATTTTTAATATTAAAATAAAGTTCAAATACTTACCAGAAGGTGGGCTGAAGAAATTGAAAAATGAATCATTTTGAATTGTTTTTAGTACAACCCTAACTGCACCACGTGCTTTGTGTTTCTGCTTCTTCTTTATAGTTTTTATTGTCACATTCTTCCCCTTCTTCCAGTCAATATGACAACCCTGGAAATAATAAATTTTACAAATATATGTATCAATTTCTCCTTGAACAATTGCACTAAAAAATTATAAAAGTTATTTTCAATTGAAAGTTTTCATCACTTTAAAGAATGCTCCATGTGGACTGAGAGGTGAGGTACATATTGTTCGTGCAATTTAACAGTCTACTCTGAGGAACATCAACTTCACATTATTCTAAATTTTACATTTTCGCTCAATTACAATAGAACAAAATAACCTTTAGTAGTTAGAACCTCTCGCACCAGTTAGCTTCATGGGCAACAGGGTTTCAAGCGGACACCTTCCAAATGTATTGTGGTAATAAATAAATAAAAACTGATTGGCAGAGAGCAGAATCTTTGTGCTGAATGACGGTCCCTCTCAAAGGAAGTGTACAAGGGCCACTCTGAAAGTTTTGAGAATCGACAACAATAAGCCAACGCAACACGCTGCTGGTGTTTCTATATTTAGATTGACATTTCAATAGCAAACTCTGCAAGTTTCAACTTGCTCCAACAATGGGCTGAGTTAGCATGATAGTTTACACAAAAGCAGTTGAGGTTTCGTTTCGAGCAAGGATGGATCTGAAACGAGAGCATTTCTGTGCTATGATTTTTTATGACTTCAAAGTTGGTTTAGGCAGGAGTGAGTGTCGTGAAAGATTGCACCGTGCATTTGGGGATCCTTGCCCTTCACAAGCCACCATCTATCGATGGTTTTGCAGAATTTAAGAGAGGAAGAGACTCCCTTGAAGATGAAGATCATTCAGGGTGGCCTGCAACAGACACAACAGATGAAAATGTGGCAAAAGTTGAACAAATGTTGAGAGAAGATCAACGAAGTACACATGTGCAGATTCAGACAAGCCTAAATATTGGTTCGGCAGCAGTTAGACAAATCCTGGATAAAAACCTTCATGTCAGGAAGATTTGCAGTTGCTGGATCCCCCACAACCTAACAAATGAGCAGAAAAGGACACAAGTGGATTGGTACCAGGAAATGTTGGACAAATTCAGTGGAGGAAGATCAAAAAACATTTTTAACATAACAGGTGACGAAAGCTGGATATACCAATATGATCCTGAAACGAAGCGGCAGTCATCAGTCTGGGTCTTGCCTGGGGATGATCCTCCAACAAAAGTGAAGAGATCAAGTGTTGGCAAAAAGATGATCTGTTGTTTTTCCTCTGCTAGTGGGCACATTGTGACAGTTCCATTTGAACAAAAAAACAGTCACTCCAGATGGTACACGACAAAATGTCTGCCCAAAGTGTTCCATGCATTGAAGAGAAACCGTCCAAAGACAGGCCTGCATGGAACCAATCTGCATCATGACAAACAGATTTTCTGAACAAGTCACGAGTCAAAACATTACACCATACCCCTTACAGCCCAGATGTGGTGCCATGTGATTTTTTTTATTTTTCCTAAAATGAAAGAAAACATTCGTGGTCGTCGATCTGACTCACCTGAAGCTGCGGTGGCCGCATATGAACAGTCTTTCTAGCATGTCGCATGACGTTCAGCATTCAAAAAGTGGTTTGAATGGATGACACTTTTGTATAGTGTGTGGTGGAGAGTACTTTGAGAAGATGTAATGGAAATAATTTTTTTTTTTCATTTTAAGGCTTCCATTCTCAAAACTTTCAGAGTGCCCACATATTTTATCCATTTTTCAGGGGCAGAAAGAAACAATGAACAAGCAGAAGATTCCCTTGAAATACAGATAAAAAGTAAAATATTTCTCTTGACCAGTCAAAATAGATATAATGTTGGCAAAAAGAACAACACAAAGTCAAATTTGAAATTTAAATCTAGAACCTGCCATTCTGTCTACTTACTTCTTGGGGTAAAAGTAATAAAAATATATAATGCTCATGGTATCAATTTATGAGGAAATTTGGTTGTAGGACAGTGCGTCTCACATTTGAGTTGTCCGAGGAGCAAAGACTAGCATGTTGTGCAGTGAGAACAAGTCTGCCAGCAAACTGGGTGCAACATCCACTTAACTGGCACCACTAGCTATGTAATGAAATAAGCTTGTACAATTACATGGACAGTTACAATTAAAATTAGCACTTAACTTGTTACAAGAGGTGTTGGAAATGTTGTCGTACTGCTTCCACACATTTTTAAGAAATTTTCAGTAACATGCAACAGTTCCTCTTCCAAAATCACTTCAATTTCTCTGCTGATATTTTATTTTTCAATTCTTCAAATACATGGGGATTTTTGGAACCATGCTTCATCCAAAAAAAAAAAAATGAAATGTACTCCATCAGTAACATTCTGCAACATCCAATTGCAGAAATTCAATCTATTCTCATGGTTCCATGGTAGCAACTCCTGGACTACAGTGAGCTTGTATGGCTTCAGGTTTAAAAGCTTTGTAGACAGACTGTATAAACACTATGGATGTAAATCAATTGAAATTTGAAAAAGATTTGGTGGTGGACAATATATACATTTTAAATATTATCTACTTTATATATATACATGCATCGGACTCTCTCTAATTCAAACTCTAAGGGGACATGAAAAAGTTAGAATTATCCCAAATTCGAATTAAAAATATCACATCATTAAAGATAATTTCAAGGGGATTAAACTTGTTTGAATTACCGTGCAATTCAAATTATCCTTCAGATGAATTTTCTTTTATAGTTCCTGCATGGAAAAACCTAAGTTGGAGAACATACCTTACACTTATATATCTCTGGACCTTCAAAACCAAAAGGATCAGACTCGTCTGGTTTACATTTCATTTCGTACTCCTTAGTCAGAACAGTGTTTGTGAAGTAGTCGTTAGCAGAGAAACAGAATTCTAATACAAAACCCTGTAAAGAATAATGGAAGTCATTAGACCCAAAAAAAATATAGCATTTTGCTCTATTGGGCATTGGACCATGGAACCCCTATTTTACATTTTCATGCATTAACATTTATAGTGTTGTCCTACATTTTAAGTACATTCATCTTGATCCAAGTCAAGTAACATTTTGACATCTCACCTTCATTCAAGGACAAATTGATTTGGTTGGATAATACATAAGCACCAGGTAAAATGTCACTTTTTTCTAACTACACTTCTTGAGAGGGAGGGCAAAATATTTCATGTTCCACAATAGCCTGATCTCTCTCTGATAAAACAATACAATTTTAGCATGGTTAGCATAAATTATTTCTTTGGAAAATTTATTTTTGTACATCACCACAATTTGAAAAGCATGCAACTTAAAACTTCATCCCCTTAAGGTTAAATTTAAAAATATAGTATGTAGCAAAATTTCATTTGAAATAGGCTGATACTTCTTGGGGCAAAAAAATAATAAGTGTTGTCAATTTAGGAAAAGAATTGACCAAATTTCGCTTCTAGCATCAGCCCTATGGATGCTGAATGGGCCAAATTTGGAGGAAAGCATGACAAAGGACTAAGCTTTAGAGAATATGTAATGTTGATCCCTCAATTTTATAAAAATTAATAAATAAATAAATGAATAATTAAAAGAAATTTGGAAATTTTGAAAATTGGGCCACATACCCTGGACTGCTAATTGTTGCCACGTTGTTGAACCATTCTTTTGTTCCCATCATTACATGTAAGACTGAAATAAATGTGGTCGTTGGGGAGCTATAGCCAATTTTATAAGATATAATACCGTATTTACACGTGTATAATACTCACCCTGGTTTTTGATGGGGAAAAGTGACAAAATTATATCTACTGGTTTTCTAGGTGTCGCAGAACATATTACGACCAAGTGAAAAATCGTCAGAAATGGGCTTTAAACTTTCATACATGGTTTTTGCTCATTTCCTCTTACTTTCTCTAAAAAAAAATTTTGAAAATATATACTTTTTCAATGACTAACGTACCATTTATAAGGGGCACATTATAGACCTAATTATTATTTTCTTTTTCCTTATCTTTTCTTTCATCCAAAGTACCATAAAAATCAGAACATTCTTTCATTTTGTGATGAGCTTATTTCAATCACATTGCACATTAGTGTCGCAATCTTGAATGGAATACTGTTGCCATATTCAGAAACTACAGATTTTAAACTTTACGATATATAACATAATAGGGTTCCGTAAACATGAAAAATCAATGCAAACTGTCACAAAATAATGGAATGACCCTGTACGGTTTCATGTTAGCTGTCCTAATTACTCCATGCATAATAGCACCACAGTTCTTGGGGGCAACAAATTTGGAATATGGTGCGCATTCTACATGAGTAAATATGGTACACACAGGAAAACAAAGGAGTTTATCAAACTCTGCTTATTAATAATAGCAACAATGCTTTGTAATTCAATATTAATAAACAAAAAAGACAGAACTGAAATACCATGTGTAGTTTTCAAGAAATGCCAAGTTAATTGCTGCCATGTGGTGCTGGCAAAACAATTTTCCCATCCAGCTGCTACATTGTGAAGCTTTAAAAAAAAATTAAATCTGAATGGTTTTGCCAGTTTAATTTATCATCTGTGATAATGACCTACATGGTGCTGCTCACAAACTGGTTCTACATGTAAACACAGCTGATCACAGCATATATCTATTTTATATCATCACTCCACATGCATTGAAATATGTGTATGTCACAAAAAGTAAGTCCCTAAAAACATCTTCGTAGGAAAAATGTATTCCATTGAAAAAAAAAAGGGCCATGGTAGTACTTTTTGACTTTTGGTCATAATATCCTTTATTTTAACAATAAATACCATGAAAAGTTTGATGTCGCCTTGTGCACGAGGAAATTTCAGGCTGACAACGATTTTACGGGGTCTTGCAATATGCACACTTAACATTAAAATTAATTCATACAGCACGTTATTCTCCATATTTCGCATAAATAAATAAATAACTATTAATATTTAAGTCTTTATTATAATAAGATCTTTTGATACATACACGTATATATATTCATGTTCAAAAATAAGTTCAGAAATATTGTTTTTGTTAACGTGGAAAAACGTGTTGTAAAAAGGAGTTGTTGGGACTTGGAGGGAAATTGTAGTCGGAAGAAGAATGGATGTTGGTTGATGTGCGGAAGATTGGAAGGCGAGAAGAAATACTCTTCGGAATATTCAAACACACGGCAAGATGAGGGCTATGTTATAGTCTTTCTGAAGGATGAAAGGTTGGAGATCAGCTGGACTTACTTGTAAAACATGATGCGTCCGTAGGACTTTTGGTTTAACGAAAGGAAAAAGGCAGGGGAGGCGATCCATGTGCTCCAAACCAACCGGCAATGAGGTAAGCCGAAATTCGTTACAATTAATACATGAGCTCATGTCTACGTACTTTATCGGCAGATCTGTCTAATATATATCCACATACAATAGCATGCTTACGTGTGTTGCGAGTGGTGCGAAGAAGTTGAAAAATCGTTTGTGCTAAATCTTGTGGTAAATGCAAATGGTGGACGTCGCTTTGCCACTGAAAAATTGAATTCTTTTGTGAAATAAGCAAAATGCATAGTTAATCTTTCAGCAAAGGTGGAAAATGGTAGAAAATGTCAGTTTGAGGCAGTGTTGCCCAATGTATCCATGAGTTCACATTGTCAGCATATGCAATTTTAAAGTAATCATATGTTGAGACAAATGACTGTTTTGTCAAATTTGAAGTAGTATCAGAAGTCGCCTGTTGCTTATAAGGTACAGTCATGTAAAAATTAACATCGGCAACCAATAAATAAGTCCAATAGTTCATGAATTCTTTTTCACTTGGTCAAATTCTCTACCTCAGCATCTTCATTTGTATTCTCATTAGCGTCATTGGTGTTCTCCCTTTTTATGTTCCTTCTTGCTTTTCTAGCTACATTATTAATTTCTTGATTGGTATACCCTTTCCTTAACACTACCTCTGTTATCCATGAGATTTCTTATTATTTTTCTTTTCTTTCATTTCATAGCCTTTCTGCCCTGATGTTGAGGTGGGAGCTGCTCACTAATGTAGAAACATTTGTCTTAATCCTTCTAGGGTGTTCAGATTTTTTGTTAATATACAAGTCACCAGCTAGCAGTTTATGGAATACCCCTGTTTTTATTCCTTTATCGGTTTTTGTGATGCTTATGTCTAGAAAACTGATCTTTCCGTCGACTAGGTTTTCCATCATAAAACCAATCTTTTTATCCTGCTTTGCTAATTCGTCAAAAACAATATCAAGCTTTTTTTCCTTTCCGATTATTATTAAAATATCGTCGACGTACCTCTCATAATATTTTAAACTGCACCCTGTTTGTTCTAAAGCAGTTCATGCCTTTCTTTCGAAAAGAAGATAACCTTGTGTTCTGTACCAATGTAGATGGTCTGATGAATGCCTTCAAACATCACACATAACCCAGAAGAATGGAGTTTGTTCAATGACTCATCTAAATTAAGTCCGAAGGCAGTATTTTTACACAATGGCAATGAGCTTTCATCCATGCTGTCTACAGCCAGGGTTCGAAAAATCCCGTTCGCCAGGTCGACTAAAAATTTCAGCTTGGCGACTGTGATCTTATGCTGTAATATGTACGAAATAATGATGATTCTAAGTTCAAATTTGCAGTACAGCGTAAGTTAGTAAATGATTTTTTTTCAACATTGTGAACATTCCAGATTCAGTAATAATGTCTTACTCTTTGTCCCCCACAACCACATTTCCTGTTTTCTAGAATGATTTAGCGATGTTTTGAATACCGTGATGCTCAGCTTCTTATACAGTGTGTTTCAAAAGTTGCACAACCCAAACTTCGAAAATTTATATCATGAAAACCGTAAGAGATATTTACACCCGGTTTTCTGTATTATAAAGCCTCATCCATTGAGATATTTTTCAATGCTTCAGTTTTCTCCATACAGAAAATTTAGATAAATTAATAACTGGCGGAAGGCAGCGTTAAAATTTTTCCAGAAATGCACTTTTGAATGAGAAAAAATGTAAGAAATTATTGAAGGGTCATAATTAGATGTCTGATGACTGATGCCACGTCAATCTGTCATTTGCGACCAATATTGGTCATGTCGTCAATGTCATTTGCAACCAATATTGGTCATGTCGTCAATCTGTCATTTGCGACCAATATTGGTCATGTGCAACATTTGATGAATTTATTATTGGCAACGTTATGGGTTGAGTGAAAAAGTGCAATTTTTGGGACATACATGGCAATGCGAGCTGGTCGAAATATTGTCAACAGACACACGCCACATGTGCCTAAATATTGGCTATACCAGGTGTATAAGCTTAAATCTGCTGTTTTGTAGTTAGAAAAAAAAATGGTTTGTTCATAGAAGGCAACAAGAAATTTATTCAAAGTACTTGCCCTCGCGAGATACACATTTTGCCCACCTCTCGGGCAATTTTTGGATACCACGCCAAAAAAAGTAATTCTCTTTCGAGGCAAACCACTCATCAAGCCATTTTCGGACATCTGCATATGAATCGAAGTGCTGCTCAGCGACGACGTGGCCCATCGACGAAAACAGATGGTAGTCGGAAGGGCCCAGGTCTTGTGAATAGGCGGGATGGGGTAGCACCTCCCAGTTGCGTGTCTCCAAGTAGTTTTGGACCAGTCTTGACGTGTGCTGTGGGGCGTTGTCGTGGAGGAAAATCAGCTTGCCATGTCTTTGTTGATAATCCGGCCTTTTGTCACACAGAGCATGGTGCAATGTCATCAGTTGTTGGTGGTAGCCATGGGCAGGGACAGTTTCACCAGATTTCAACAGCTCAAAGTAGACGATACCCTGTTGATCCCACCAAACACACAGCATCGTCTTCCGGCTGAAGCGATTTGGTCTCGAGGAAGATGTTGATGGTTGGCCGGGATCAACCCACGATTTCTTGTGTTTAGGATTCTCAAAATATATCCACTTTTCATCGCCACTCACAATCCGATGCAGGAAACACTTTCTTTTATGTCTGGCAAGCAAGATTTCGCATGTGTTTTGGAGTCTCTCCAGCTGCCGATCGGTCAATTCATGCAGCACCCATTTTCCGATCTTTTGAACCTTTCCCATGGCACGTAGACGCATGGAAATGGCTGCTTGAGTAAGACCCAATTGCTCGGCAAGCATCTTTTGCGTTTGGGTATCGTCCTCGTCCAAAAGAGCCTGCAATTGATGGTCCTCAACCTTCCTGGGCCGATTTTCACGCTTCTTGTCGCTCAGGTCAAATTGCCGTCTTTGAACCCACGAAACCAATCCCTGCACGTTGTTTCCGATACAGCACTGTCACCATAGGCCTCCACAAGCATTTGATGCGATTCGGCAGCCAATTTCTTCAAATGGAAGCAGAAAAGCAGAGTTTCCCGCATATGCTCTTTTTCTGGCACAAAACTAGACATGCTTACCACAGGAACACTGTCTGTTGTTGTCTGCACATGGTGGCGATGTGCACTGATTTGTGTTGGCAGATGTCCAACTCATACAAACACCAGGTATGGCGTGCCCATGGTAGC
Source organism: Lepisma saccharinum (assembly GCF_977018435.1). Taxonomy (NCBI): domain Eukaryota; kingdom Metazoa; phylum Arthropoda; class Insecta; order Zygentoma; family Lepismatidae; genus Lepisma; species Lepisma saccharinum. The sequence goes on from NC_139229.1 coordinate 180,328,126, forward strand.
TTCATACACTCACTAACGCCATCTATGAGCAAACAGCAGATTTAAGCTTATACACCTGGTACATTTACGTGAAAAATCATAAATCAAGATTTTGTGCCGAAATAGGACTCTTCGAGAAAATCCTAGTCTGCCTCTGGTTAAACTAAATTCTCTTTGCTCACTTTCGACGCTACTATGCCTGTTCTTTTAATTGATTCAGCATGGCATATTCTTTGGAGCAACGCGTGTGCATTGCTGAAGAGTATTTTACTACTCATTCTTACAGTCATGTGCAAGAGGTTTTCCAAGAAAAATCCCCTGCTTCTGCTGCACCTCACAAAGCAACTGTTTTACGACTAGTAAAACACCAACAAATGATCCCACAAATTGTTAAGAGTTGGTATTATTATTGAAAATTAGGCACACACAGGAGATGTACTACGTAGAAATTTTCAGCGAAAAATGCAGGTGCGACCAGGACTCGAACCTGGGTCTCTGGCATACCATGCGATTTCTCTAACCACTGAGCTACTGAGCCGGCCTGGCCTGATTTCTTGCTGTTGCTGTTTTACCTGTGTGAAATCGTGTCTGCCAGTGCTACCACAAAGGGATATGTTGCCTTTGAAACACAGTAGAGTGACTTCGACATTGCCTGGTTTTACCCAGCATAGAGATGTTAATGCATTTTTCGCTGAAAATTTGTACGCAGTAGCTACATTTCCTGTGTGTGCCTAATCTTCAATAATTAACATCTCTATGCTGTGAGGAACCAGGCAACGTCCAAATCTAATGTATTTCAAAGGCAAAATATTCCGTTGCGGTAGCACTGGCAGAGAAGATTCCACGTAGCTAAAACAGCAACAGTGAAAAATCAGGCGAGGCCGGGCCGGCTCAGTAGCTCAGTGGTTAGAGCAATGGCATGGTATATCACAGACCCATGTTCGAGAATGATTTTTCGCTGAAAATTTCTACGTTGGTGTTGGTTGATGTTTTCAGAAAATTAACAATATATTTAAAAATAATGTAATTGCTTTTATTTGGATACATGCTAACATAAATTTATTAACCCAGTGATAGCCTACATGTTTACTTTCGTGCAGAAAACCTGGTGTAAATACCTTTGTAAATACCTCTTAAGGTTTTCATGATATACATTTTCAATGTTTGGGTTGTGCAACTTTTTAAACACTGTAGTATGCACAACTGCTAGTAGGTAGTTTCCTGGCACCTGATTTTCAGAGCTGGTACCTAGCTTTGAAGAAAATTTTTCGAGCACTGCTTACAGCAATCTTAAAAAAATGTTAGACTGTCTCCAGTATACCAAATATGACCGGTATCTGTGTGGTGACTTGAAGGTAGTCACAGCGGGTCTTCATTTGGGATACACAAAATACTGCTGCTTTTTGTGCGAATGCGACAGCGCAGCGAAAATACAGCATTATGTGAGGAGTGACTGGCCAACAAGATCTTTGACCGTCAGAGAGAAGAATGTGCAGAACGTGCCATTGGTTGAATCACAAAAAATCCTGCTACCTCCCTTACATATAAAATTAGGGTTAATGAAGAGCTTTGTGAAATCCATGGACCAATCTGGACCAGCTTTCAGGTTTCTCTTGGAAAAGTTTCCTAGACTTAGCGAAGCTAAAATTAAAGTTTTTATTGGGCCACAGATTAGAAAACTCTTCTCTGATGGCATATTTGACAGCATACTTCAAAGTGATGAGAAGAAAGCTTGGGATGTGTTTCATCAAGTGGCAACAAACTTCCTAGGCAACATCAAGGCAGACAATTACAGAGAACTGGTTGAGAACATGTCACTGTATCATAAACTTAACTGTAATATGTCTCTGAAGATGCATATTCTTCATTCACACTTAGACTTTTTCCAGAGAATTGTGGGAATGTTAGTGATGAGCATGAGAATGATTCCATCAGGCAATCACAACAATGGAAAAAAGATACACGGCGAAGTGGTTGACTTCCATGTTGACTGACTATTGCTGGATTATTGCTAGAGATAACCCTGGATAAAGTTACAAGCGACAGGCAAAGCGATGCAGCAAACAGAAATTCAACTGAGCTCCAGGAACCATGAACAGGACCATTCGCAGACACAGAACAACTCATAACCCAGCCAACCAACATCCCATTTCCATGATAACACTGTACAAAGTTTAATTATGTACTAATTATAATGTATTCTATTTCAGGAAAACTATGCTAATGATTATATATGGCCAGTTATGGCCTGGATTTTATCACAGGTGTCGGGCCCCGATATATGAAGCATTATGAAAACACCACATAGAACATTAAAGGTCTATCTCTCTTAACAGAGCCAATTTTCAATTTTAACTTTCATATTCGTGTTCAGCAGGTTCAAATCTATAAGAATTGCCTAATTTTATGCAGAAGGCAAAAAAAAATTGAAAATTTGTTGCTTTGAACAATAACCGATCCAAGATCACAATAATATAAACAGCACAAATGAAAATCCTCACCATTGGATCTGATTCCTTAAATATCACCCTCACATCCTCTAGCTGTTTTAAGATCGGTTCATCGTGTTCCTGGATCATCTCGGCCAGCAGAGCAACATTCTTGAAAATTGTCAACCAGAAATCAGGCACACCCTTGATATTCTCATTCTTCTCATTCCTGCAGAAGATAAACCATGATCAATGAAAAAACTGGAAACAATTATATTTTCAGGTATGATACGAAAAAAATGAAGAGTAACGTACAAGAGAATACAGCAGGTACCAAAAGACAATCATCAGAAATTGGCAGAATAAACATAATTTTCATTATTTTAAATAAATAATATTAGTGGAAAGAATGTTTGCCCTCTGCTGAATCTAACAATAAATTGTCAATTAACGTGGGTGTAGATAACAATCACACTATTATGATGTCTACAAATACGCAAGTTTGAAATCTTGTTTTGAGTTCACTTTTTGCTGTTGGGCATACAGGACTGGATACATATGCAGTTGGATCTGAACCATTCTACATGTCTGTACTGGGAACTGAATCCAGGATATTTTGACTACAGTATATAAAGACAAATGCAGCTCGACTTCCCAATTATAAGTGATCACTATACATAATGCAACATTCTCAATACCAGTATACCATTCAAAACTACTACACTACATTCAACCATTCAAAACTACTATATTCAATCTCCTCGAATCCAGACAAAACACTCAGCTGCACAGAATATTATAACAAGCATTGGATCCTAAAACTGAATTATGTTCAAACAGGCATTATTGTAAAAGTGTTCATACTCATTCTCTGTTTTCTTCTCAGTCACTTCTTCAATCTTAGCTTTGTTCTTCAAATCAGCAGACAGCTCCTCGTCATCCTTGTCTTCTTCATCAGAAGGCCATTCAGATTCCTCATCATTTGGTTCATATGTCCCTGAGGTGATCTTATGACGCTAGAGTAAAAAATGTAAATCAAACTATGTTTATTGCAAAGCCCCAGAAACAACATCCCTTCACGAGATTCCCTTTTATCACTTTTGGGTAACGTAAAGTGTAATAGTTAATAAATAGGGGCATGTATCTTTAGTTTTTGACAAAAACATAAAATGTGAAATAACACATTGTAGTGTTAATTTTTCATGTTCTTGAAAGATGAGGTGCATTTTTCCACCATGTTCTGCTACGGAATGATGCGAAATGAACTGCAGAATGCGAAATAAACTCTTCAACACTAAATTTAGAGTTTATTTACAAACCCTCTATCCAAACACCAACCTCCCAAACTGACCCAATCTTGGATTATCCTCTACTAAACGCTTTCTCGCATGTCTCCCTCGCAAGCTTGAGAAGTGCAGAATGGAGGGTTGCGATCTTTGGGTATTCGGTATATATACTATTGATAGACCAAAGAACAATTTCCCTCAAAATAATAAAATATGTCTTTAATGTTGTCTTGCTGAAACTAGAAAGATTGTGGACCAAATATTTTTTGAACACCCTGTTTGTCTCAATACACAGTAGGAAGGAGTGAGCAATCTTCCACTACCCACAATGAGACTACTTAAGAATTATACATAGAAAATTCCCAGAATGGTTTAAACTACAAATTTCGCCCCCTTGCCCCTTTAAGGTTATGCAAACAGTGAGACATCCCGCTTATATTCACCAATGGCTATTAACTCTCAGAACATGCATGAGAATCCCCCTGCTGCAAGAGAATTCACAAATTAGTACACAAGCAACAATAGATGCAAACACCTGGGTGATGAATAGGTTAAATTATTGAAATTATGTACTCGGGTATACAAACAACAACATTTTATTATAAACCCCTAAATAAGTGAAATCCTACTGGAGCATGGAAGTTAAATTTTAAACATAGCAAATACTAACATGTGTGTGAACATCTTGAGATGTACTAAGTTATTTGGCAACTGAGTGTACGATATACTGATAATTGTCACATGACTAATTTCCAAAAGTTAATCTACCCAAACTCAATTAAGGTTGTGACAAGTAATTTGCAGAATGCAATTGCTCCTTCCAAATAAAAGTAACGACTTAACGGTGCACCGTATTGACTCTATGATCGAAATTTAGTGTCATATAATTCAAGTTACATTTGCTCTAAACAGTTTTGCACTGTAGCGTACCAAAAATTAAGCTCGTCAAATTATTCCAACCCAACTGATACAGCATGAACAAAGGTATTTACACATATTTTGCCACATCAAGAATCGTGACAGTGTTTCATAACTTGTAGCAAATTATACTACCATGTGTTTAAATTTAATAATCAGTCTTGCATTAATGGCAAAATGATTGATTTGGTTGGATTTCAAATCTTTGACAACAAATATCCAAATGTCAAATTCGTCTACAGGTTGTAGATAGCAATTCACTATGCTAATGGATAAGCGTCACCTGATGTTACCCAATGTACATATATTATTCTTTACAATAAGTGTTTTAATTATTTCTTCTCTGAATACCTAATTATATCTCCTTGGAACTAATCTGGATATATCTTGCTTCTTAATCTCGATTACGTGCACCTCATGACACTCAAAAGTCTATTTAACTAGAATATATCACATGAAATACTTAATTTTCAAAGATGGCGGAGTCTCCCATTTTGTAAAAAGGCATGCTTTATCGGAATCTTTGTATGTTGACCTCAGCCAAACTGCACCAAAAATTCACATTCAAATCCGAATTATTTCACTATTGACAGTGTACAACTTACTGTGACCATTTCCGGATCGCTTCAGTCGACCTTCCAAATGTGAATCCCAGTGTCAGTGAACAAGCAGGGGAACTCTCACTGCCTTTTTACTGCAGGGTATCATGGCGATCAGAATCCTTGGCCCACCATAATATCACCAAAACTTGATGAATCGAACCTTCATCACACACACACCGCTGTAGATACTTCCCGCAATGATATATCTGATCAAAATCACTTTTTGTTGAACAGACTATACCAAAACCCACACAAAGTCTCAAAAATTAGAGAGCACACCTCACTTGCAACTTCAAGAGTCCATTTCCCCACGACCAACCCCAAACCAGTTTCATCCACTTTGCATGCAGCATCAGCTGTTTCCCACAAGACATCTATTGATGATCTTGCGAACCACTACGCTCTTTTAGTTCGGAGACTACACGCTGAGGACATCTGTTAATGACCAAGCAAATGAAATGAACGTATTCTTCGTAAACAACTTGTAATAATAAAAAAAATATAACAGAATCCAAACGATTATTTTTGTCATCACAATTTTGTTTTTCACAATGGATATTATGTCGACCTTTCGTCATATGAGGTTGGTGAAGAAATTAGATATCCGGGTTAGTTGTTACCATACATTTGCCTGGGCGAAATCATAGTCATCGCACAGAAGAAAACATTGCAGTAGTGCAAGACAGTGTGAATGTTAGCCCTGCAAAGTCGCTTCCCCGTCATTCACAACAGTTGGGAATATCTGTATCATCATTGAAATGAATACTGAAAAAATACCTTCATATGCAACGCACCCATACAAGGTTCAGTTGACACAAGAGATCAAATCAAAGCAACCGATCATGCAAAATGAAGAAATTTTGCACAGTGGATTTTGACAAAACACGAGCAGGACGGGAATGTTGCAAGAAGAGTAATCTTCAGTGACTAGGCACATTCCCACCTCTCAGGTTTTGTGAACAAACAGAATTGCTGCATTTGGGGTCAAGAAAACTCGTGTGATCCACGAAGAACAACTGCATTCGCTACGAACCACAGTTTGGTGTGGTTTTTTGTCAGGAGGTGTGATTGGCCCCTTTTTTCTTGAAGATGGAAATGAATGAAAATGCAGTTAGGGTAAACGGTCATGGTATCGGTATAGGGTATCGGGACATGTAGGGTATCAGAAATTTTTGTGTGGCCTGCTCTGGATGAACTGGATACCGTGAATATGTGGTTTCAGCAGGACCTACCACACATCCAGCGAGACAATAACCTTCATTCAAGAAAAATTCCCTGCCTGCGTGATTTCACTTCATGGTGACCAGGAGTGGCCTCTGAGGTCTTGTGACCTCATCCCATGTGATTTCTTTTTATGGAGTTATGTAAAGTCACAAGTGTACATGAAAAACCTCAAACAATCCAAGAGGTGAAGAGGGACATTCAGCAGGTAATTGGCGAAATCAACAGACATCTGTAAAAGAGTAATTGTGAACTTCACAGATTGAGTTACTGCCTGCCTAGAAAATGGAGGTGGGCATATATCATATATCATTTTTCACTTTTAAATCACCTGGGCATAAGCCAGACATTTTCTCTTTCAGTATGAAATTCTAGAGAATGTGGAAAATAATAAAAACAAATACAGTCAACTCTCGATTCAACGACCCCAGGTGTAACAACCCTCTCAAAGTAACAACACCTTTCCCGGGAACCGTGAAAAATTTAGAAAAATTTGTGAAAAAAGTTGAAAAATTGAAGGAAATCGGCTGATAAATGCATTGTTTTTTTCTCCACTCATTCCCTTTATGAGCGCTCTACCCCTCACAATTGCATCTGAACTAAAAATAGACACCACCACACAATGCTTGAGTGATATCCAATAGCACTTGACCTCTGCCCTCCCCTCCCTCAAGCGCACCAATGTTACCCTGCACCCGATGGCCACTACCCAACGTGCTAGGCTTGCTCTTAGATATGCGAGAAGAGAAGATCGAATGTGCTTGGATGTTATTTTAAATCGACTTGACTTGTTTCCTTGTCCTAAGAGCTGCTGAAAACTCACGTGGGAGCAGCCCGAAATGACTGCTGGACTTGCTTGCAGTCTTTGCCAATGTGTATGGCAGGTCAAGCTAGTTCATCGATAAATACACCACCTCGAGAGATAAGTTCGCAGGAATGTTCGAAAATACAGATGTGTGGCACCTGGAAGTCTGGCCCATCTCTTACCTAGACTTTATCAGGTTCCGTAGCCGACAACTTCCAGTAACCGCTTTCATTCAAAGCATGTTCTTTGTTCCCTGCAACACTTCATAAAAAAGCGAAACTGTTAGAGATAATCAAAACCACATAGGCGAACTAAAGATCGTCAACCCTCTTAATGCTTTGTCATCCAGGTTTCCACAAAAGTTTACTTCGATCTTACGTGCATCATAACTCCAGTTTCCCACTTCATACGTTTTCCTAATTGTGTCGATGTCGTAATATCTGCCAAAAAAAAAGTGTTCATTGGCTGACTGACTTCTCCCTCTTTTCCTGTCAGCAAACAGGGGGGGGGACGATACAGATTGTTTCAGCCACGATTTTCTTGCTTGTGTGTACCCACGGCTGATTACTGGCGAGGGTGGAAAAGGACCCACCCCTCTTCCTTTCCTTTGATGTAAATGGGGCAACCAGTTCTGGATATATTCTTGAAAACGAACAAAAACCATAGAACAAGTAACAAAAAAAGTTACACTCCCCCTCCCTTTCCCCAGCTCATTCTCTGCCAATGGTGTGCACGGCAATGTTGGTAATTGCAGAATTCAGGTCCCTTTTTTTATTTTAAATGCTGTTGTCTGCATAGCAAATATTGCCCGTATTATTGTCTGTTGCATGGTAAAACATCATTTCCTTCTTCTTTACACTGCTTATAAAAGTTCCATTTTCAACAGTTGCATTATCTTTAACACATTGGGGACTCACGACGGGCGTAGCCCGCAGTGCACTTAAGGTCAATGTGGACGAACGACGGGCATAGCCCATCCTGCGGTATGCAATCGCTTTGCCGATTGAACGATGGGCAATGCTCGTACTTCGTCTCATGCGTGTGTTCATTCAAGCCCCTCTTAAAATTCCGACCGCTAGGTGACTCATGTGCTATTTTTATCTCGCACCTGCGACTGTTTGTTGTCGGGTTGATGTATGTTGCATTGTTTAGAATGGCGTCATTAGATCCAGACTGCATAGAGGATTCCCCCTCAGAGTTTGAAGTCAGCGACGATTTTGATGATGCAGATGAATTGGAAGATAGGTTATATTCGTAATAATTATTGTCGACACTATAAACAGTGTTGCAAACTCTAGTATTTTATGAATGAAGTGAGAAGAGGTAATTTTTTTGGGTCTATTCATCTTGCCTCTTGCTTGATTCTCCTACATGCACTAATGTATTTTTAGTTTTCCATTTATTATTTTGTATAGTGTATGTAAAATGACAATGTATTTTATTTATTTAGTTTTTTTATTTATTTGTTTAATTTTTACAGATGACGCAGAACCAACTGATACATCGTCTGGTCCTGTCCTGCAGCCACTTTTTCATACAAAAGATAATTACTTGTAATTTGTAATTATTTTTTGTTATGTGCACATAAGAAGTATTCTTATGCAAGATTCAAAAGATGTATTGATAGTTTATGTAGTTAATTATTGAAATTTCCAGATTACGAACATAAAATATCTCTATATTAACATTTGTTACAATGTTGTACTTTTCTTCTTCTTCACAAAACATTGCTGAAAAAAATATTAAAAAATGTCTGAAAATGAAAAGAAAATTTAACAAATTTTTGTTCATTGAAAAGAGGAAGATTTATGAAATATGTGGTAAATAAAAACAAATTAAAAACATTTTTTTTACGATTTTTTGAAAAACAACCTGAAACCACAGACCAGAGGTAACAATGCTGTATTATGAGGCCAGACCCGAATGTGTTAAAATGCTGGGATTTTTCTCTTCCGCCACCTGTTGTTTGAACTTCCAGCCGGTCTCCTTGTTTTTACAATGCAGCTGGCGCCAGTGTTTTGTCTAGCGTCTGTAAAGGTCTTGCTTGCCGATAACAGCGATTACTCATCCAGAGCGAAGGAAAAAGTTATGGTTTTGATTTGACGATAACGAAATTCGATCTCCAGAAAGAAAAACAAGAGTTAAAATAACTTCATGTTCTGCACCTTCTGATAAGCAAATCTGTAAATTTAATTTGCATCCACTTTTCTTCAGAACCATTCAAGTGAAAAAAAAGTATTCAATGTAGGAATGGTCGCTGAAACCGATTAAAAAGACATTATTCAAGGGGAAACCGTTTGGAGGGGTGGGTGGTTGACATCGAGAATACTCCAAAATCCAACATTAAATCACCGATTAACGTGAGAGTAAATAACGATCCACCATTTTGATATGTAAAAATGTGCAGTTTCATAAAGCTTGTTTTCAGTTCATTTTATACTGATGGGCTAATCGGGACTAAATATACAGTTTAAAGTGAAATTCAATTCAAAACCCGAATGATTATAGACTGCGACGCTGTTTAATGACGTGTCCTAGAATATGCATTGGGTGAAAACCGATCGCAAGTTGCGAGTTTTCTTTTTCATGCTGGATTACAATGCAAGTCAAGGAAGGAGTTTGGACTGCTCCTTTGAATGGGGGAGGAGGGTGAAAAAAGTTGGCTGAAGCAAAGAAGTGACTTTTTTTTTACGATGTATTTTATACAGCCGAACCAGAACAAAAATTACAGCCCTGTCTTTATTTTTTTTGTCTGGTGCCTAGAGAGGTTGTGTTGTTTCTCCCGAGAGATCTAATCTTACCAGTTAATCTTGTAACAGACAATGCTCCAGTAGACCCGTATAATATCCAACATTCATTCTGCCTGATTATCTCCTGACTTTTGCTGGTGCCAGTCTGACTGGTGTCAAGATTCTTCGAGTTTCGCTTGCAATAAGCAAGAGATTGTTTTCCTTTCCATCAGTGCATACGGGTTTCTCATGAACTAGAATTGTAAGAATTTCCTGGAAAAGCAACGACTGTGCACAATTGAAAGAAAGTAACATTATTTTAAATTCTTTTTTTGTGAAAACGTTTTCATGTTCTATTTTCCTTCTCACAACATGCATCCTGTGCATAACAGGTTGTATAAATACCAGGATAAATGGTGTTACCATCTTGTAGGCATCTTTGTGTCCGTTTGAGCTCCACTTAAGCTGAAAATTGGTGCAAATTCCAATAACGTCCCTTTTCCCGGGAACTGTGAAAGGTCGTTGAATCGAGAGTTGACTGTATCAATTTTCATGCAATTTAGACTGAGTTTCGCATTTTCAAAACCTGCGCACTTTATGAAACACCCCTTACCATTTTTGATCCCGAAATATGCAAAAGTTTTTGTACCAAAATCTTGATCTTTTATTCACAATAAATATGTGGCTGTATTAATAAACTATTTCTAAAATATATATTTATGGCAAAGAAGTGGCACCTACATTATATTGTTGCACCTATTGTTGGCATTGTAGCATGATTTCTCTAGTAATTTAGTTAACATTAATCAAACTAAGAATAAATGTCTGATGAAGGGAGCATGTGTTCTCCCAAAACATTACATCAAAAATTGTCCTTATGGCTTGCAACAACCATGAACTAGAAAAGAAACAAGTGGCACACGTATTTAAAAAATGGAAATCACCTGACAAGCACAGTTGCAGATAAATATCCTTCTCTCATGGAGGTAACATTTTCCTTAGGCTGTTGTCTCCATGGGGGATCCTATAATGTTAGTTATCAGGTGGGGAAGAAGGGGTGTCACATCTACTCTTACATTAAGTAGTTATTTATTGTTAACACTTAAGAGTGCTAATACGGTATATATACGGAGTTCCCGAACTTCTCTAGTGTGCGGATCACGTATATATACAGTTTAATTCAAAATTTATTTCAATGGTCATTTGCCATACACTTACAGAGTTAGCAATCCTGAGTAATGTTTGGACATCGTACTTCCTCATACTGCCACTAGATGGTGGGCAAATGCTCATAACGGTTCTGTTCTAGTCGTTGTCTGATAGCGATATGATTGCTTCCCTTTTCTACAGTGCCGGTGATTAGGGGGGTGAGGGGGCACTTGCCCCTCCAATGTTCACCACTTTTGATCCCGCACTATGCTAAATCTTATCTACAAAGGGAAATATCCTGTTTTTGTCCCCCTAGTTTTGGCACGTTGCCCTACTGTCTTCGCCCCCTAAAGTAAGAATCACGAAACTTTCGACCATCTGTAAACAACCATCTCACTTGGAGTAACTTATCACTCCGCACCAGCTGTTCGTGAATGGTGCGGCCATCATATGCTGCTCACTCGTACCTTTAATTTTACGTAACATGGAAAAACGTATTCTTATTTTAACTGATAATCTACACATTGAAGTATAATAAATTTTCAACAAGTGATTAAATATGTGTTCTTGTTCAAGAATGAACATATTTTTCTATGGCAAAAGTCCCATTTATCTGACACTGGGTTAACAGATCCCCCTTCCCCCTCCTCTCTCAGTATAACAGCACCAAAGTTATACAAAAGAGTGAGAGATTCGTTTCAGTAAATTCAAGCCTTTATTGCCCAACATTGTTGACGTATAAAGTATTGTTTTCTCCTTTGTGCAACAAATATACCGCCAGTTTTAGCAGAAGCTAAACAAAGATAAGCCGGGGAATAAAAAGAGATTGTTTATCTTTCTCTCTGTTTCTCGTGCACAAGAAGGCGATAATAAGCACATTATTTACGCACGTCTCATGCAAGTATGCATGTACTTGCATGCATGTATTTCCTTACCTTGATTCAGAAGTTCCATTTTGAACTTGAGGCACTTTCGGATCTAGACAACATCCTGTCAGAGTACGATCTGTCAAATTTGCTTCCCAAAAAGGAACTCAACGTGGCTAAAATTGGGGAGATCGTCATCATTCATCACTATCAACATCTTCACCACAGTGAACAGGACGGCTCTGATTTTGAAAAATACGACAGCACCTCGGTTTGTATTGTGCTTATCTCAAAATTGGTGTACTTGTTTATACGAGCAGCAACGTGTTTTTTTCGCGGGACTCACAACTTGACCGGTCATTTTCCTTTATTTCACCACACCGAAAACACAAAGATGCAGACATACAATTACACTTGGACACCAACTTCACTGCTTGCTCAGGATAGCACCGACACAACGTCACATAAACGTTAAGAGCAACCTGCTTCTTGCCACTTTTCAAACGGCTGTATTTCCAAAAGACTACTCTGAAAACACGTGAGACCTTCCTGCAAGCATGGAAGTCGGCATGTTCGAAACTTGCACTTTTTTCTTGCTGTTGACGTGATCGATTGTAATTTATACAATAATCACTTATTATTATTATTATAAACAGAAACCTTTAATGAAAATATATTTTAAAATGTATAATCCAATGTAATTTACACATTTTTCTTCCATTAGCGTACTTTCATAGAACAGATATGATGCGGAAGAAATACGTTATTAGGCTGTTGCCAACCTCAATACTTCTCACTAAGTCAAATACAGAAACGGAAGTGGTATGTCAAATGTTGGCATATGATAGTGTGATTTCACATTGCCAGTGACGATCCTCCAGGATGGGGGAGGGGGTGGGATACAGGAGTCGATCTATAATTCAAAGGTGTTCACCATCCGGGTGGTGACATCCTCACACTCCGGAATGCGTTTGCGGGTGAAGGAGGGCAGGCCGTAGGGTGAGGGAGGTTGATTTAAAATGAACACCTCTCAACAAGAGAAGAAAAATGTGACAATATTTAAAATTTCACTCGCAAATATGCATTTTATATTATATTATATGTAGCATACAATAAAATGTGACTGCCTCAAAATATTTCTGTATTCTAGTCTACTTTCCCCACTTTTATGCTTCTCTAAGCTGCCGTTTTAGTTTCCCTTGGTGTCTTTGCTGCATAATCCAGCATTTTTGAACGGGATGGAAAACACATACGAGTGTGTTTTTGGATGAATTAACTTTAGAGATGTTGAAGTACACTCTGGAGGATACTGGAATGTGTGACATTGAGGTGTAGATCGAGCACCTTGTGACACACACATTTGTCATTAGTTAAGAGACGATGAGGGATAGGTGATATTTGAATTCCAAATTAGTTAGCCGCCCCCGTGATGGAGTGGTTAGCACATCGGGCTACGACACCAGGGGGTCTCGGGTTCAAATCGTGGTCTGGGCATGAATGTTTGTGAATGTCCATCCATAGATTTCATCATATCATCATCATTCATCCCCATCTTCGCAAATTAGACATAAGTGGCACAAGAGGGGAAGTAAAATAAAGCAAATCAATCAAACCAAATGAGTTATTTTCATTATTTTATCTAATTAATAATTATTAATTTAGTCAATCAAATCATATGTATCAGCTTACTTTCATTATCTATAATAATAAATCATAATACTTTCAAACATCAAATAAATTTAATGAAGAAACCCCCCTTTTAAAAACTTAATTTATCGCAATGTGTCACATTCTTCTAGCAAGGTTTTTTAGTAAAAGATGAGAGAAAATCAATCCTTTGGTAAGGAACCATCTTACTCCTGGGGGATAAGATGTAAATTTTGTATTTGATTTTTTTTTAATTTAGCGTTGCTTTTCTTCCACTTTTGGCTAATCCCGACGATGAGAATGAGTGATCTTCATATGAAATTGATGAAGGGACACTCACAAATAACACCCATGCCGGGATTCGAGCCAGGGAACTTCGGTGATGAGTCTGAAAGTCTGCCACCAGGCAAGATGTACATTTTTTAAATATATATATATATATAGTCAATAACATTCAACAGGTTATCAGTGATACACTGCATATTCCGCATCTGTTGACAAATGTAATGTTTTTACGCCTTGTAGGCTATGTGGATTATTTTTTTTTCATAAGTTTGCAACACTGTTAGGGTACACATGCTTTTGTTTACAGAAGGTCTTAAATTCTATGATTCTCACTTTAGTTTTGACACCTTTATTTGAAAGACCTCACCTGTTCATGTAGTGGCTTATATTCCTCATGGTACTTGCATTCTAACTTATGAACTTCGTAATAAAAACGAGCTTCTATCTCAGTTGATTTAAATTGCAATTTCTTTAAGGCCTTAATTCTTCGTTTCACTGGAGCAGGCAGCGTCTGAAAGAAAAGAGCAGATTTAAAATAAACAACACAGAAAAGTTAATGAAACCTTTTCTAGTTCCACATGAAAAATGTTCAATATTCTTCAAAAAAGAAAAATTGTAACAGGACAGACAATTTAAAAATCTCACATTGGCACACATTTGTTCCAGTTAATTATTCCTAGTCATGCAAATACATAGTAGTTTTTAAATAAACCATAGGGCTTTATTCACCATTTTTCCTTGATCAAAAAATGTGCCTAGGTTTTGTACCAAAATCTAGATATTTTATTCACAATAAATATGTGACCCTAATTAGTCCATGGTTAACTTAAATCACTCATACTGTCCAGGCTAGTCTCAAGTTTCTACAAATTGAATTTCGTTCAAACTACTCAATTCTGAGTCACACTGATAATCTAATATACACTGCAAAAGTTAAGTTGTGTTGTGTATCACAGCTTTATTATTACAACTTCTAAAGATGCACATATAGGGCATTTAATAATGTTCTTCAGAATTAGGAAAACTTATTACAAGAAGAGCAGTGCACTTCCTGCAGCAAAACCAGTTGAAACCGGAACTCAAACAACTTTTTCACTCATACAGTAGTTCACATGTCTGCAACTACATGGAGCTAGTTCCTTTCATTTGTAAAATAATATGGTTGCTACACCTGTCAAGACAACAAGAAACAAAGTATGCAATCAGCGTGCAACATGCATTTTGTTTGAAATTTGGAACTCCCAACCAAGTGACAATTCAATTTCTGCATGGTTTTAAGAGTTTGCTGTAACAGGTTGATTGTGTAAGCACAAACCAAATGGTCACATGTAGAGTTGCAAAAAAATAGCCGTTTTTTTCTTTCCTTTGTTTCAGTGTCTGTTGTTAGTTTGTAATGCCATATTGTGCAAGTAAGCTACATAATTTTAATGGTGTATCGGCCAAGAGACAGATATTGGACCTTGATCCTTGTTTCTAATTTGTTTTGGCTTTACGTGAACATGTGTACTCAATGGTATATTTGTTATGTGCCTTGTACACGATCAAATGAATCACGAACAGTCCTTGAATTGAATGCTTAAAATAGACAATTGAAAGTCGAACAGAAAATCTTGAATGCAATGAAATTGCACATGTACACGATGAAAGAAAAATTGGACAAGTTTACATTGCCATCAATATTGTATTTGTAGGACTAACCAATACCAAGATGAAGTTTGTTTCGAAAAATTTCTAATAACTGTTTATCGACAAATTTTAAAAAACTGAAAATTAAGAATTTTGTTTAAAACCTTTCTGCCTGCACCTTAATAAAATTTCATCACTATAGTTTGCAAAACTAAAAAAAAATAATTAAAAAATAAGATTAACGCAGGATTGAATAAGCTAAATTTTGATGCAACTAGTTTTTAAGTAGGTCTACCGGTTAATTTTTAATTGGCATTCACACTCTAGTATCTATAATTTTTAATACGAAAGTAGTTGTATATTTGTCAGCAAGTCTAGACTTAATTGAACTATTACTCTTTATGATTATGCCATAATTTATTAAGAAATAATATTAATTAATGATTTATATTCATTCACGTATAAAGTTTATAAAATAATCTGTAGCTCGACAGCCCTTGAAAGGCCTATGCTAATCTCCCGACTGCCAGTCTCCCTCCCACATCTTCAACAAGTAATGGGGGTGACGGGTGGTCAGCACGTCGAACCCCCAGTTGTTTTAGGATATTTCAGAGACCGCATTATGCTACTCACTTGTAGCTCCGCAATTTCCTCACGATGGTGGGTTACCACCGGTCCTATACAGGCCAACAACCCAGGCAGACTCGAACCAATGCCGTCCCGCAGTCTGAGCCCAAAGCACAGTGCCCTATGACCATGGAGGACATGTATAAAGTTTAGAAGATAATTAATGTATTTATGAGTAAAATTGTTGGGATCAGGGCTTTAAACTTTAAAGAATAATGTGGGAAAATGTAAAGTCCGGGAACGTAAAATCAGGGTTTGATTGTATATTTCGTAAATGTAAAAGGATCTTGATCGTATTTGAAAACCACATCATACTATTGGATTCTATTTATATTTAATAAGCCTACTGAAAAATGCAATTACACTTGAGAAAGCCATCCATTCAGAAAAATTGCCCTATTTTGAAAATAATGATTATGTCTAGCTTAGAATTCCATGCTGCAAGTTGTATTTTCAATAGAGATGGGACGATATGAAATTTTGGCCGATACCGATAAAGTACCGATACCAATATTCTACCAATCCGATATAAAATTAGAAATGGTTCTGGAAAAACCTGAAAGGTTCATTTACCTCCTTAAAAATGTGTGTTTCAAAGTGACTGCAGTGCAAGAGAAATTGCATATTTAGACATTTACTTTTTAAAAAATTAGGGCATGGAGATTATCCATAAAAATTACAACAAAAATGGCATAATTTTGCACTAAACTATCAGATATTTATCGATATATCGGATTGGTAAAATAATCGGTAATTTTACCGATAAGCCTACATCGGCCGGTTCCGATAGAGTACCGATTAATCGGTCCCATCCCTAATTTTCAATTTAGAAATTAATGTCATTTTACAGTAGGGAAAACTAAAGCCATGGAACAAGAAATATTCTACCAACTCATGTTATTTTCATTTATTTGAAAAAACCTGGTTTTTACACAAAAAGAGCTTTTCTCCCCCCTGACCACTTCCAACTCTAGTTGCTGTCTACTACATCAAAAGAAGACATGGAATGCATTTGCACATACAGCTACAAAATTGGATATGTCAAAAAAACAACTGTGGAAATAGTTCTTCGTAAACGTTTGTGCTTCGAACCATACCGACTTCAACTACTGCAGCAGCTGTATGATGACCATCACATTCCATTTGGGTATTACTTTTGTTGCAAGTTCCTGGAAAAGACTGACTGATGAAGCTTTTGAGAACATGAAAAATTTTAATGATGAAGCTACATTCCATACCAGTGGCCAAAGAAACTGCAACACTGACAACAAAATGTTATCCCATTTCTTGACAAAATGTAGCAGCGAGCATGATAACTACGGGGTGACTGAAATAAAAAGGAGTTCCTGTTTCTACTTTTGTTGCAAAGTGCGATACTCTTCTTGTAATAAGTTATCCCCCTTCAGAAAAACATGAAATGCCCTGCATTTGACAGCACCTGCCAGTTCTTCAGCAAACTGGAATATACAAAGAAACAGGTAGAACAATAATTACACAGGTACCACTGAACAAAATAGGTAACAAATGCCTATAAAAATGTTAACAATTAACTGGAAATGGTATACCAGAACTGATATCACAATCTTGAAAATTTAAAATTACTTCAAATATTTTGATCATAGAGGATATACAGTAAAACACCATTTTTAAGTTTTGGGACATTTTTGCAATTTCGTGATGGAAGCTGGAAGATGGCGAAAATTTACACAGACGTTGACACCCCTTGCTGTTTTGCTTCTTTTGTCATTCGGATTCATTCAAGGTCTCAAGATTTAAGGGTCTCAAACCTTTGTGGTGGAAATTAATGGTTGTTCTTAATAAAAGTTACTTTTAAGTTAAACGAATTGTTTAAATGGCATTCTTCAAGTCATAATAGGGCTTTTAGGCATTTATAGTTCATTTAGACATTTTTAGGTCTTATAGAATTTCAGTAGAGGGGTGCTGGGTACATGAAATGCAAATATCACTAAATAGCATACGTTTAGGACGTAGCAAAAAATCTGTTCCATAATAATAACAAATATACATAAAACAATATAAAGGGTCTGTGCGATTTCAAAGTATCCAAATTTCTAATTAAATTCAATTAAACGGTACATATCTTTAAAATATTTGGTACTAGTTTACTATCCTTCGGACAGATTTCTTCATTTCTACAGAAGAAACTACTTACCGTAATAAGTTCCTGTAGTATTGTCTAACATCTGGAAGGTGTTTTGTGTGATGTGGGAATGTTTCATAGCGGAAATTCAACCATTGACGCATAGCCCCACGAACCATTCATACATAGCCCCACAAACCATTTCCGGTAAGGTTAGGTTAGGTAGGGTCACAATAGTTAAAAATTGGTTTAGAAAAAAATTTGCATAGGCCCACACACCATTCTCGCATAGCCCCACGAACCAATGACACACAGCCCCACAAATCATTTGTGGAAACGTACGTTCTTCAGTTACAAAAACACTTTTTTAAAAAAAAATTGGATCAAAAAAATGTGAATACACGTTAAAAAATGATCCGCTAAGCAGATAGGTAAGTACAAATGTCAAAAATTGACGAAACTCAGAAGTTATAGGTGTCCAAAGGATAGTAAAACATTTACCGTCACAAATGATACGGGATATATTACTCTACGAAAAATTGTTCATTGTAAAAGAATTCAATCTCAAATTTACCTAATAAATTTCAATATCTTATCTTGCAATAATCTTTCGTCATTCAAGGAATTCCCAGTGAGTAGCCAGCCTTTGTATACCATTATCAGCTATGTTTAAGACCTATTTATTGATTTGTCTTTGTACAAGAACATTTTTTTGAGTAATGAGCACAAGTAGACCAAAGTATCAGGAAGCAAGTATCAATTTAGAAGCAGACTACCAACAGCATATACATAAATTATATACAGAAAGTAACTTCTACAATACATTTTACTTCACTGTTATACTTTTTATACTGAAAAACTAAATATGCTGACCAAGGCAGTAATTTATTTTATTAAAAACATAAACTAACGTAACGTTTCAACCTTCTAGCAAGGTCTTCTTCAGACTCTGTATCTAGTACAAAAGTAACCAGATACAAGAAAAGGGCATTATATATACACACAAACATTACTCCCTCCAGACTATTTAGAAAGTTGTTTGGAACTTTCTAGCAGATGACTTTCACTTGCCAACTTTACTTTCACCTAAAAGGCTAAACACAATTACTTCCATATAGAATGTGGTTGGACTTTTAATCTCACGCTCTTTTCCCTTCATTTTTCTTCCTTCTCCTCTCCTCTTTCTCTCTTGTCCTTTCCACTCTTTCCAACATCATCTTCCATTCTTTGTTTAACTTCAGTCCCCCATTCCAGTTCATTGTGTCTTCTTCACCTTTCTTCTCTATTTCCTTGGCTTCCTTCCATTTTCTCACTAGCGTTCTCTTCTCCCTTCCTATCTGCTTAGCCTCATCCCACTCTATCTCATGTCCTGTTTCTCTCGTGTGTTTAAATATTGCATTTCTTCTCTCTCTCTTAAGTCGTACATCATCCCTATGTTGTTTCAACCTGTCTTTCAGCCTTTTTTTCGTTTCTCCTATGTACACACTCTGACATTCTTTACAGAAGCATCTTGGGAATAGCGAGGAATGCTAACAAGAAAAAGGAAAACAGAGAAGAGGAAGAGGAAGGGATTATCTACGAAGTAAAATGTAAAGAATGTCAGTGTGTGTACATAGGAGAAACGAAAAAAAGGCTGAAAGACAGGTTGAAACAACATAGGGATGATGTACGACTTAAGAGAGAGAGAAATGCAATATTTAAAGACACGAGAGAAACAGGACATGAGAAGAGTGGGATGAGGCTAAGCAGATAGGAAGGGAGAAGAGAATGCTAGTGAGAAAATGGAAGGAAGCCAAGGAAATAGAGAAGAAAGGTGAAGAAGACACAATGAACTGGAATGGGGGACTGAAGTTAAACAAAGAATGGAAGATGATGTTGGAAAGAGTGGAAAGGACAAGAGAGAAAGAGGAGAGGAGAAGGAAGAAAAATGAAGGGAAAAGAGCGTGAGATTAAAAGTCCAACCACATTCTATATGGAAGTAATTGTGTTTAGCCTTTTAGGTGAAAGTAAAGTTGGCAAGTGAAAGTCATCTGCTAGAAAGTTCCAAACAACTTTCTAAATAGTCTGGAGGGAGTAATGTTTGTGTGTATATATAATGCCCTTTTCTTGTATCTGGTTACTTTTGTACTAGATACAGAGTCTGAAGAAGACCTTGCTAGAAGGTTGAAACGTTACGTTAGTTTATGTTTTTAATAAAATAAATTACTGCCTTGGTCAGCATATTTAGTTTTTCATAATCATGGAAACAAGGCTTAATGGTGTTATTTTTATACTGGTATTACTGGAAGGCTATCCGATACTTTATATAGCTAGTTCACTTAAAAATATTCCATTACCACATATTTCACTCACCTGCAACATTTCTGCATGAAGTCTACCTTGTAATGCAGCTAGCACATCCGGCCTGCGTAAAATTTGTGATGATAAATCTGTGCCGGCTTTTTCTTCTTCTTCCTCTTCAACCTCCTCCATCTCAGCAGGATCAGCCTTTTCCGGATCAGCAGCCATCTTGGTCAAGGGTGCCCTGTAATACAGAAATTACTTACAAAATGTTTTAAGTGAAAAATAAGAAAGAGGATACAAGAACCAAGTGATTCCAGGTAAATATATATTCTTTACATTCATTTTTACAATGGCTTGTTTGTCTTTGAACATGAAACTACTTTCATGGTTAAAAGGAAAAACTTAAGAACAACCTCATTTTATTGGCCTAACCCACAAACACAATCAAATGCTAAACACTAATTATGAACAACACATCTCTGATTATGCATGATTGTATACAGAAATATAGCTAAGTAAAAAATATTCAGACATCTTGAATTTTCTATCCAAATAGTATTCTTGAACTATTTTTTCCACTCTGGTAATTAACTCTTATAATTGAAGTACATATAACTGCATTAATGAAAATTATACAAATAAGTTGAAATACTTAGTTTTGTTAGAATTTAACAATGGCATTAATTAGGGAACTTCATGGCATTGAAGAGTCCACTCACTAATGGGGAAATAGAGCTCAGTTCTTATTCAGGCAATATAAGCAGCACACTACCAACCCTACATGATCATAATCACTTAAACACCGAGGTGATTTATTGAACAATAATGGTCTATCTGAACGAAGTTCTTAGACTAGGTACTCGACGTATGTTTGCCAACGTCATGTGCCTCCCCTCTTATTTCAAAATGTTATCTTAGCACTCATTGCACCAAAAAAAATTACATCTTTCCAGTAGTACAACAGGGCTATTTTTGTACTGAGCAAATTCCCAGCTTTCCATGGAGATCATTTCAATAACCCAATAACATGGTAACCATCATAGGTTTTAATTGGTAATTTCTCTTAAGGCGAGGAGGGACAATTACGCACTACTTGTGCATTTATTTCAATATCGTCGGATTGGGCACTGCTATTTAAAAAAGGGTTTAGTATGCAAGAGAATATGAATTTCTCTCCATGTTGCAAGTGGAAGTAAGCTAGACACACGGTTTGAAAAATATGATTAATAAATATTTACAGAATCCCATGTATTCATTATGGGAAATCAACTTCAAGTTCCAACTGATCAAATGGGAGTTCCGACTTTTCCTACTACTATGACATGGTTCAACGTGTCCTTTTTTTCCATCCGCGTACATTTCTATGTCATTGGATGTTTGATATTCCCGAGAGAACGAATAAAATAATGGTCCCATAAACCTAATGCATTTTTCCTTGACTCATACAGCCATCCTAGCAGTGTTGCCAAACCTGATGTGCATAAGAGCTAAATTTCACCATTAATAGAGCTAAAGATGACTTTCAAGGTGCTACATTAACGAAGGCTGCATAAAGTGTCGCCAAGGGTAATTTTAGGTGTCAGAGGGGTGGGGTCACTGCTATTACCGTTAGCTTTAAAGTGATGGCAATTTATTCTTAGTTCTCACCACCTACATTTGGCGGCATCACCCATCTCAATAATCAAATGATGTTCATATGAAATCTAAAATAAAGGATTCCTGGATAATAATATTGTCATCTTCACCTTAGCCACAGAAAGAGGGGGTGGGTGAAGCAGCCTATATATGAATATCAAATGTAGGCCTTCATGGTCCGGAGTCAGTGGTGGCATCATAGTGGGGCAGAGAGCAGGTGCAATAGTTCACAGTCAAACGAGTGCACAAAAGAGCCAGATCTGGATCCACAAGTGCGAAGTTGGCAACAGCGATCGGCAGCTGCCCCAGCGAGAAAAACCTAGGGGAAATTGTCCCTCCTTGCCTTAATAGAACTTTGATCATTCTATTGAAATATTTTTTTTATTTTACTTCACATTTTGTGCCCCTCTTGGTTAATTTGCGAAGATGGGAATGAACGATGATATGATGAACTGACACAAACAACCATGCCCAGGCCAGGATTCGAACTCCTGGCGTCGTAGCACAATGTGCTAACCACTCCACCACGGGGACCGGCAGAACTTAGATCAATTTTACTGTTAGGCTCTTTTGGTATCACCAGAAAATAGGACCCGGACATACTTGTCTGTCTGTCTGTCTGTCTGTCTGTCTGTCTGTCTCTCTCTCTCTCTCTCTCTCTCTCTCGGTCACAGGTTCAGGAATCCTATACTTTACTGCTTTGTGTTGCATTTAAAGGTTGCATCAAAATAAGATTCTGAACGGTACTTTTAAGCCTTGCACATTGAGTTTGGAATTACGATCCAAGCTATTTTCATCAACAATGAGCCAGGATAGGCTGAGCAGGTGGTGACATAATGCAATTCGCAACCCTGGGAACATTCTCTACCAAAGTTAATGATCTTAAACTGGAATTTTGGAGTAGATAACGACTACATCTTCATGTAACAATTCTCCAGAATAGGTGCCCTATCGAAAATCATTTCTGGTTCTCCTTCACGAATCACTGTATTTCTGTGATATAACTTCCACCATCGACATTAACATTCTTGACCATAATTATGATAATAATGTTGTTGAAAAATATCAGTTGAACGAACTGATTAACTACACACAAATAATGTCTTTTCAATATATTGCACACAAGCTACTATGATTCAATAAATAAATGACCTAAAACTACTTCCAAAATACACTTCTCGCTTGTTATATGATAAATTATACACAGACTAGTCATGGTGCCAAGCCACATGGTCTCAGCATGATGTAATTCTGCCCACAGGTGCCATTATGATTCAAACTGGTAAGTCAATAGTTCTAGTCTTAAAGTACAAAATGAAATGATGTTGCACCATTATCATTCGTACAGTTACGAAATGCAAAGAAAAAGTTATTCTGGTTCTTGTGTGTGTTCCAACATTTTGGTCAAAACAGCAATGAATATGAAGTGAAATACAGTGGGACCCTGATTTTACATTTTCCCGGATTCTACATTCCAGCTTGATGGTCACAACATAGCAAATTGTTAAAAAAATTTCATCTATTTTAAATTTCAATTTTTTTGGCTTCGTCACCTGAAAACCGTAAAAACCAGGTTTAGGTGTCCAGGGACTATCAGATTTTTACCTAATATGTTACTCTAATGTATACAATATTGTGTCATGCAGGACGAGACAAAATTCAACAAAGTCTGTGCAAAAAACCAAATACCTTGTAACCTATCACGAATGCACTTTGCACCTCCATCACTTGCACATGGCATATATCATGTATATTAAATCTGGGCAATTGCCACAGCCAATCGGATTTTGAAGCATCAACTTGGGATAGAATAGTTGTCAACTTCTTCCTCGCACAAGAGCAGCATGCAATGCATGTATGTGGGAATTTGTTGAAACGGTTCAAATATAAAACAAGCATAAAGCAACCACTCAATATTATCAAAAACAAGCATAAAGCAACCACTCAATATTATCAATCATCACACGACTGGTTAAAATGTTACAGTAAAGGCCAGGGCACCGGCTAAATGGCATTTTTAACCACACACGTGCTCATATAAACTAACAGGTTGCTGCAGCGGAAGAAATAATATTTCTAATTCGCTAATAAATCAACACGTTAGAATACTACTACACATTATGAAATTTCATCCTTAAAATAATTCAATGATCTTTGCAATTCATTTGCAGATAAAACATCAGCAAACAATTTCCATTGTCAATTCAATTTTTGCACATCAAACGTGCAAGTCAACCAATATCCACAACATAAATTACGAATCGGAACTGAACAAGACAATATCGTACATACTATATAAAATAAAAACCTGAAAATTGCATTTTACGTCGTTACATTCGCAATCGACACTAAAGCACATGTAACACAAAAGGCAGTATTCATCTTCAGAATAACTGAAATAATACACACATACAATGAAAAGTAACATTCTTTACAGTTAATAAATACACACTATTTCATCACTGTACTTATCCAAATATCTACTACAAAGTATAAACAGAAAGCTTTACCTGGAAAATCTTTTGTCCGCAAAACCGCCTTACCGCTTGTCGAAGCTTCGTAAAGATGGCGGTAGAGGGTGGCGTATGGTGGCGGACTAATAAATCAAAATGAATACAGTGACAAAAAACTGATATGCAAGAACGAATGTTTCTCAAGTATGATAAAAAATATTAAAATTATGAAACTACATAAGTATATTAAAATAATATATTTTGAATAACATGACGTGTAACTGTGATTGTCGGGTAGGACAGGTACCATATTATTGCCGCGCATTTCTTCTTTTTTTTTTCCCTCTCTCTCTCTGTCTTTCAGCGCAAATTTCTGTAAAGTTTTAGAGTGCAACTTTCGACGCAATACGAAAGTCGCATGAGTTGAACGCGTTAAAGGTTAAACTAATTGTGGCACTTGGCCGTTCCCTAAGTCCTCTCGTGAAGACTGTGAAGTTCGTTATGGAGTTTTCGTGCTAATGGTGTGATGCGAGAAGTTCGTTCTCATAAGAAACGCACAAAGTAGAAATTGTCTCTGGCAGATAATATTCGTGCATGGATGCTTGAAACTACTCTACTTCGAAAATACAATATAATTTGAACCAGTGGCGGCAATTGGGTTCCAAAACTGGGAGGGGGTCAAGGACAGTCTAAAGGTTTTCATTTTTTCGTTTTTAAAATCGTTGTAAAAAAAATTGAGTGGAAATGGCTCGAATCAGAGAGAAATATTCGAGAGCTGTCAGGCCCTCCGGGGAATACATATTTTATTTTATTTATTTTATTGGCGGGGGCAAAATGTGAGGGAGAGCAACTGCCCCCTAAACGCCTCCAATGATTTGAAAGAAAAAGATATGTATCAACATGCGTAAGATGAATGTTGTTTAAAATGTGATTAAAATGATCAAGAAGAACGCCCTCTTCTACGCCTGCGATAGAATTTATTTCTGCCAGAAGAAGTGATGTAGTTTTGCCAGGGCGCCGTCCCGATACTTTTTTATGTAACAGGGCGCGTGGAAATTGTTAGGGGTGGGGGATGGTACGCTTCTACAATCTTTCACAGTATGTAGAGGACATTCATGTGAACAACTTTTCTTGATAACGTTTTGTTCGTTGTCGACTCTACGAGCCCTCAAAAATCAGCATTTTTATCCTCTATGCTTGCAATCATGAATCACGTTTTCTATCGGAAAACGACAAAAGTTTTAGTAAGGGCGCCCAAAATCAGTTTTTTGCAAATATGTCGCTTGGAAAGCATTTTACAGCAAAAGAGCTTATGACAAAAATTAATCTATATAAAATTCTCTACAACAAATGTTCTGTGCATTTTTCTCCTAGGAAGCACCGTTTTGGTGCTAGATGAGCTAGAAATTGTACTTTTTCCCGCCCTTTTTTGGAAGTGAGGAACTCACGGAAACGCTTTTGCACCGTAACTTGAGGGCTTATTTTTCATTAAAGTATCTATTCTAAATGTTCTAAGAACTTTCCTTGAACATATATTGTAACTCACGGAAACGCTTTTGCACCGTAACTTGAGGGCTTATTTTTCATTAAAGTATCTATTCTAAATGTTCTAAGAACTTTCCTTGAACATATAAGTGGTAATATATGTATATTAAATCATAATTTTGCAATGTTTAATATAAAACAAATGAGGGTTACCAGATTGCTGTAAGGGAAATGTAGGACATGCTGTCCCAAGATTAGGGTGACCAGACGTCCTCTTTTATCCGGACATGTCCTCCTTTTTAGGTGTCCGTCCGGCGTCCGGGCGGATTTTTTAAGAATCGGTAAATGTCCTCCTTTTTTGGAAAGAGTATAGCTTCGACCATAGCAAACGTGCTGCATAGAGAATGCTTCCACACATAGCGATCATCATATCACTTGGGGTGCGTTAAGTATTCGAGCATTGCTCACCTAGCATCTGGGAGCCGAACACGATCACTTTCCCGACTGACTCATTAGTAGGGTGCGGATTTATAGGCACTAAAAGCCTCTGAAATAGGCACAATAATTATGAAAATAAGCACTTAAAAGGTCCTATATACTAACAAATGCACGAAAATAGAAACCCTAAAATTAAAAAAAAAAAATAATGATAATAAAATGAGTAATGAATGTCAACTTATTTCAATTTACTCTTTACAATATCAGTTATACTGTATGAGAACTTCAGTTTATACATAAAAGTGAGCTAACGATTAACGAACTATTAATACTCTTTTGATCGAAATTCACATTTGTGGGGAATCGTCAGTTAAAGTAATTCTCACAAAAAGAGCTTGTGCTAACGACTGTGCAAAATTGAACAAACGAGGAAAAAAACAATTTGCATCATTGTAACAAGAAGATGTAAACAGTGGTCCAATTGAGAGCCTCAAATCTGGCGAATACCAGATAACATCAACAAAGCCTTCTTCAACGTAGGGAAAGTCAAAGGCAC